>NW_024412407.1:11329294-11385214 GCF_014898765.1 Herpailurus yagouaroundi
TTTATTTATTTATTTATTTATTTATTTATTTATTTATTTATTTATTTATTTTTGGTTTATGACTTGGATGGAACTCCTTAGCCACTAACATATTCATTAGGAAAACTAGTAAAGCATAATTTTAATCTCTTTGAAAGAATTTTTTCAGGAAAGAAATGAAAGGAAATGGAGCAGTAGGTAGGGGGAAAGTAAGTTCAAGAAGTGTTTTTCTTTTGTTTTATTTTAATTGATGGACATCATAGGGTCCTTGTATCTTTGTGGAAGTTTGTACCTCTAGAAGGTAAAGTTTATAAATTCCCAGGAAAAATGAAAACTTGCTGAAGTGGCGTCCTTGAGAAAAGGAGAAGAGAAGGCATCTAGTTCACAATCAGAAGAGTCAGGCAGCAAGGAACATGGACACTTCTTCCCTAGGAACAGGTGGACACTAAGGCATTTGGAGACAGGTGCTAGTGGGCTGGTGAATTTGGTGGCAGGAATATATGATACAATTTTCAGTGATACAGAAAACAAGGCCATTAACTGAGACTGGAGATGGGGAAGGGGTTTGAGGAGCTTATGGAAGAGGAGAAGCAATGAATAATCACCTGGAAGAGTGATGTAATGAATAGACTAGGAACATGAAATGGGATTGCCTGGCAGCTCCAGGAACCCATATGAAGATGGCAGTCATGAATTTAGAGGGAGACCAGGCAGCATGGTAGGGTTTTTTCTCCAGCCATTTCCAGCTGCATGGATGCTGGTTTGAAATTGTGTACAGTTCAGATTTTTTACGTGAGCTCGATGAAGAGAAAGAGGAGTTAAGAGGAGTAAGGCAGTGGAGGTAATGACAGTGATGATGATAATGATGACGATGAAGAAAGATGATGGGATGGAATGCAAGGAAGACATATGGACAAGAAGGGAGTATAAAAAAATGAAAGAGTAGCAGAATCAATGGATTGTTTCTCCCAGTGGGTCAGAGAATTCTCTGAGGCGAGCTTCAGAGGGAGTAAGGAGGAAAGAAAGGAGGAGGGACGCAGAGAATGTGATGCTCAAAATTACTATTATGGAAGAGACGCTATTCCTGGCAATTAGAAGGCCTGTGGTACATATGACCGTAGGAGTGGAAAACTGCAGTGAGGCAGAGGACAAGAAAATTGGAAGAGAGGACCTTTGAGTCAGGTTACTTGGAACCTGTCTACATGGATACTGAAACACTCAGGAATTCTGAATGAAGACAGAGAACAAACAGACGAAAGTTAAAATTCTCAAGTTACGAGGTGGAGAGACGGATCTTTTCGTCCAGCCTCAAGGAGGGGACATAGGTGGTCGTCTGAGGATAGGGGCAGAAAATCTGAGGGGCTGGTTAGGGAAAAGGGAGACAGAGGGAGCTGGAAGTCGTGATGACAGCAAGAAAGACACCAACCCCCACCCCCAGACACAGGGGCATAACAAGTGGGAGACAACCGCATTTAGAATCTTCCTTGAATTGCTGAGGGAATTTCAATATTAACATTGCTAATAGGGCCTTTTCTATGCATCTTCACGATTTTTTGTTTCTGTTTCCCAAGTTTAGCAACTCCTTTCCCTTTCCATACAATTGCACCACCTCCGAATACTTGTCAGGTTGTGGGGCACGGGGATATGGAGAATCAGAGACCTGAATCAACCATCCAGTGTACATGTTCAAAACTCAGCTTTTGTGTTTGGTTCCCATCTTCTTAAATTGCTTTAACTTTCACTAGTCTTAGCACCAGGGTGGGGGCTTGAATGTGGGAGGGGGTTTGAATCTTCCTAAGGAGAATGAAATAATATTTCTCGATATAGACGTTTGGCATCTCTGAATGTTAATAAGCTGTCAACGAAAGCATCTGGAAATAGAAGCCTGCTATTTTAATTGATTTGTAACAGACATTCTAAATAAAAAAAATGTGCCTTCCATGCAAAAGCAGCTCTCTGCACGAGTTCCAGTTTTCCACCCCAAACCCCATTGTAAAAATTCTGTAGTCACTATTCACTGTCCACATACTTTCACCAGGAGGCATGGGTGTGCAGACACAGCTTATATTTGGGGCCTAACAGCTCAATTTGTGACCCTAGACTTGATCTATCTTGCATTTCATCCAAGCAAATTTAGTTACAAAAAGTACTGGAAGGACTTGGTGTTTGTGCAGTTGTGCAACTTGAACCCTAAGATTATGTTATCGTGGGGTTTCAGAACATTACGGTGTTTTAACAAATACTGCAGATTGAGTCCTTTGGAAACATTTTTTTTCTTCCCTAAAGCTATGTGTAATAAGTTTACACCAAGTAGAATTTATAAATAGGATTCTCTCTAAGCATCAATGGGTTTGACAGAATCCACTAAAAAGTCTCTTTCTGATACTCAGTCTGGAATCCATGATCATTCTGAGGAAGGCTAGGAGAGTCCAAAGCAAAGGAAAATAACTGTCCCCAAATATGTTTGACTTGGCTTTGGAAATTAGGAAAACTGTTGGCAGCCTTGATCCTAACTGTTTCATAGGAGGAGGGGAGGTGGCAGGCATGGGAGAAATGTGGAGAGGTGGAGGGAGACAAGACACAGAAACAAAATAGAGGAAGATGGCTGGGATGGAAAACAGTCCACAGCATGCCCTGGCCACAGCTCACTGCCGTGACCACCTTCCTGGGCTCTGGGTGTGGGATTTCTTCAAGCATGTGTTTACAAAATGGCAGCTCAAATACAGACAACATGTGGGCTTCCCCGGTGAATGAATATGATAGCCTGCCTTGGGAGTTTCATGTAGAAATGTAGAGAAGGAAGTCATTTGATTTCTTTGTAGATCATTAGGTGGGTCATTAAGTCGTTTACGGCTTAATTTCCATGTCAACCTCAGCTTTACACACACACACACACACACACACACACGCACGCAGATGACAGAAGAGATTTAATTTTTCACAGGTGCTTTAGTCAAAAACCTCCTAAGTGGTTCAAATACTGAGCATATACATAAACTCTGCTTTAGAATATGTTGTGAAGGTAAAGAATTGATTTTTAATTCATTTTGTGAGCCTCAGAAGTCAAGTATGTAATGCAAAGGGACTATAAGTAACATACCACCAAGTTAATGACTAAATGCTGAACTAATTTAACAAAATATAATATCGAAATATATATATATCACATGTAAATTCCATATTTATGATTGCAATAAACTTACAATAAAATCCCAGGGCATGCTTGCAATATTATTATTAAGTTTCATTTCCATCTCCAACTGCCTACTTTTAGAAATATGTAATATTACCTTGAGCCATTTGGATTTTATGTGGCAACTGCATTTACCTTAACTCTTCCCTGGAGGAAGATTGAATCATTTATTTCATTCTAAAGGAAATGGATTTCTGCATCAGAATGAAATAAAAATGATTAAATGTGAGTTGAATCACTTAATCCTTTTTCTTTGGTCAAAGGCTATAATTATCAACCCTGCTAAGTGCTGTATATGCAATCATGTACTAAAATTTAGACTCATAAGTAGCTTTAAAATGAGGAATTGTGAGAACAGGGTGGCAAGACCCCAAGCATAGAACAGGGAGGCAATGGCTGCAGGTGTTGTATTGGGGTGTAAGCTCACCAAACCTGTATTAGTTAAGCGGACATGTGTGCACCATCCATCCAGTTTTTTAAAAGAACTCTCTATGACACTAACTGAATACAGTATATTGTGACCACATGTTTCTAGAGTGAGAATTGCTTTGGGTATGTGCAGAACCAACACAAGACTAGTACCCCCTTTCTCAGTGTCTGTTATGAGACCAGTCCTTTGTTTGTGGCAAATGTGCATTTAGACGAATTCAGACTCAAAAAGTGCCCCCACAACAGTTGGCTACATGTCAGGGTGGCCTGTGTGCAATGCTCAAAAAAAAAAAAAAAAAAAAAAAAAGAGAGAGAGAGAAGAGGGATGGGCAGAAAAGGCTTGAGACCTGGATAACGGCAGTGGGAATCCACACTCTGTAATAGCTGTGTGACTTCCTTCAAATCACTAACTCTCTCTCAGTCTCCTTTTCCTCACCTGTAAATGAAAACAATACTTGCCTTGAAGAATGTTATAGAGATTGTGGGCAGTAACTAGCACATGCCTGCTGCTCAGGCAATAACTGTCACTATGATTATCCCATGAGCAAAACAAGGATGGTCAGGAATCTGAAGCACCACTAGTGGGAATGCACCCATTCTAAACTGGGGATTCTTGAAATGGTAAGAGGAGGTAGGGGCGCCTGGGTGGCTCAGTCAGTTGAGCTTCTGATTTCAGCTCAAGTCATGGTCTCACGGTCTGTGAGTTCGAGCCCCACGTCGGGCCCTGTGCTGACAGCTCAGAGCCTGGAGCCTGTTTCAGATTATGTCTCCCTCTCTCTCTGTCCGTCCCTCACTTGCACTCTGTCCCTCACCCTCTCAAAAACAAATAAACATTTAAAAAACTAAAAAAACAAAAACAAAAAACGGAGGGAGACTGTCCCAGGATATGCTCTGGCCCAGCAGTCTTCCTGGTAGTGTCCCCTTTTGTTCTCAAGTGTCCCTGTTTCCACGACAGATCATATAATCGCCTTCACATGAGGAACTTTTCTGCTCTTTCTCTGGGTAATTTTGTGCGACCAGATTCTCAAACATCTGGAGTGCTTCATGCTCCTTTGCATACCCATGCTTGTGGTTCTCCTGAGGAGATAATGCCTCTGAGTCAAAGTCCAGGATGGAGTCAGTTATGGGTGGAATTATGTCCTCTGCCCCCAATTCACATGCTGGAGTGCTAAACACCAGTACCTCAGAATGTGACCTTGTTTGAGACGGGATCTTTACAGAGGTTATCAAATCAAGATGAGGTCATTAAGGTGTGTTCTAATCCAATATGACCGGTGTCCTCATAATAAGGGGAAATTTAGACACAGACACACACACAGAGGGAAGATGATGTGAAGACACAAGGAGAAGACAGTTGAGAGAGGTCCAGAGCAGCCCCTTCTCTCACAGCGCTTGGGAGGGACCAACCCTGTGGACACCTTGACCTGGGACTTCTAGTCCCCAGATCTGTGAGACGATGTATCTGTTGTTGAAGGTGCCCAGTTTGGGACACTTTGTTACAGCAGCCTCAGCAAAGGGACACAGAGTTCGAGGAAGGAAGTGCAATTTCTGCCTTTCTTGGTTTCTGAGCTCTCCCTTCCTGGAAAAAGCCTACTCCCTCCCAGATTCTGGAACCACAGCGCTTTCTACTGACAATCCTCTACGCCTACTGCTTGTAGCGGTGTTTCATGGGAACTCGGGAGAGGAAACTTTAAAAATCAGACTGTGAATAATGACACAAATGCTCAATTAGCAATAATGACATATATCAGAGTTGAGGTTCCATTCCCTGAAAACACCTCAGGATCGCCACTCCAACTGCCTGGGAGTTATAAATCATTAACACATTTATCTAGAAAGCATAACAGCATTCTATTATGAGGCATCCATGTCCGTGGAATTTACTGGTCATTTGGAGGCCTGAGAATTTACTCTTTGTTCTCTTAAGTAAATATACGCAAGTTACATAAATCAAACCTAGTTTTAAAGCAATGTTTTTCCTCCTAGAAAAAACCAGCATGTTTCTCCCAACAGTTCTCCCCATCTAACGCCCCATACCCCCTCCCACACACATAGATACACAGGCACGAAGACTTTAGAACCAGATATGTACGCATTTTGTAAAATTTTACCTTCCAGCTTTTTAGCTTCTTCTAGGTCACAGCAATGTTCCTTTACCTACAGATACAAACAGAGCATCTGTAATGTACACTTTTCCTTTGAAAATAAAATACCTTAAAATTCTACTTAATACATCACAAATGCTTCAACAAGTTCTTTTTGATTAATGCCAGAGAGTCTGTGGAGAGATGCACTGGAAAGTTTTGAACCAAGGAATGTGGTTAAAATCAATGTAGATCTTTCCCTCTCACAATGTGTCTGCCACGTATTGTTAACATTTTCAGATAACCTGTTGTTCAAGGATGGCAAAATTTTGGGAGGTATTGTCTTTTTCCTACCAAAGCATCTGACTATCCCAATAACAGCTAAACTGTACAAAGCCTAAATTTAGAAAGTCTACATTCATGTTGACATCATATTCTAACTTGTTCCAGGGTAAACAACAAAAAAAAAAATCAGTAAGAAGGGAGAATGACTTGTATTGTGTGGGTCTTTCTCATTTCTCAAATGTGAACATATATTTATTTCAGTTTACATAATCCTTTATAATTTGCTAATTACCATAGCAAGTTCAAACTAGTTCTATTAAACACAGTTTTCCCCTTTCCCCATATAATCTAATATAAAAATGTCATATAACGGAAGGAGTGTGGGCTTTGGAGTTAAACTGGCCCAGGGTACAATCCTGGCTTTATCGATGTGCGGCCTGGGGCAAGTCTCCAAGCTTCCTTGGGCCTCAGTTTCTTTAGCTCAGAAATGAGGGTAATGTTTACCTTGCAGGGTGGTTGAGAGGATTGGAGACTATGTGTGTAAAGTGTGGGCTATACTAATAAGGGGCAACATTGTTAAGTGCTGTGGCCGACTGTATTTTCTGAACATGACCACACCATCAACTCCCAGCCCACATGCTCTTCCACAGTATGACCTTGACTCCCCTTCCTCCATTGACAAGTGCAGTCTACTTCTTCCCTTCTTGAATCCGGCCAGCCTAGCAGCTCCCTTGGATGTGGCACAAGAGATGGTTCATGACTTCCCAGGATAGATGAGAAAAGCCCTCACAGCTTCCCCTGTTCTCTTGGAACATCCACTTCCCTGATACTTCTTCTGGGAACACTTCCTCTCAGAACCCAGCTACTATGTTGTAAGGAGTCCACACCACATGGGAAGGTGACATGTAGGTGTGCTGGTAAATAATCCCAGTTGAACCTGAGAGTAATTCCAGCCCACGTGACAGGCATATGACGACTAAAGAAGTCTTCAGCTGGTTCCAGCTACAGTCATCTGAGCCTTCCCAGCTGAGGTCCCAGACGCTGTGGGGCTATGGTATATGTGAGTCTGCACCCACAGAATCGTGAACAGAGTTAAAAGGCTGCTGCTTATACCTCTAAGTCTGGGTGATTTGGGAGTAGCCATAAGCAACTGGAACAATGCTGACACTATGCTTAGAACTGTTCTGCAAGTGGGGTGCCTGGGTGGCTCAGTTGGTTGAGCATCCGACTTGGGCTCAGGTCATGATCTCACGGTTCGTGGGTTTGAGCCCCACGTCAGTTTCTGTATTGACAGCTCAGAGCCTGGAACCTGTTTCTGATTCTGTGTCTCCCTCTTTCTCCACCCCTCCCCCACTCATGCTCTGTCTCCAAAATAAATAAACATTAAAAAAAAAAAAAAAAAGAACTGTTCTGCAAGAGAATTGGAGGAGGCTCCCTATTTGGGAAACTGGATTTCAAATATGTGCGATGTGCTCTAGCAACATACCCTCTCTCACTAAGCAACAAATTCTTCTTCTTTGGAGCCCCTGAGATGCAGAGTCTCAGCAAAAGCAGGAGAAAGGAGCAGCTAATGATCTATGGAAAGCTGACTCCATACATTTTAGTCCTTGGAGAAGGTAAGGTGGGCAAACATGGAGGAAGAAGGGAAGACTGGGAGCACCCAGCTCAGAACTCTGTTCTCTGTTCCATCACCCAACACCTCATGCTAGCTGGAGAGGCACCTGATCAATGTGCTTGTCTTTCAAATGCAGACACCTCTTAGAAACCTGGCACTGACTCACTCCAGAGCAGGGATAAACAAAATGACCTCCTTGGAGAGTGGGAGTTCTGATTTAAGCTGGAGAAGGGAAGGCATTTGGGAAACCCATGGCAGCATGTTAACAGGGGCTATGCCAAAGGCTGGGGGAGGGGAGGCTTTAGAAAAGTAGGTGGGATGACAACAGTGGCATTTGTCCTGCCCACTCATTGGTTAAGTCAACATGGATGGGTGCCTTCCACGCATTAGTATCAATGGATGAACCTGATCCATTCCTTGGCTGAAAGGATACTGATGTTTTCCCTATGTCCTGGTTCACCTCTAAGCCACTGAAACCTCCATTAGCAGAAGTTGTTTGCCAAACTAAACTGTTCCCACACCACCCTTGGCTCCCTAGGTTGGATTTATTCATTCAGCTTGCCAATGGGAAAGGAGGGATGGGAATATGAGGGAAAGAATCAAAGAGTCTTTCACCTACTTTCTACTCCTCTGGGTGCAAAACCTTTAATTATAGAACTGGGTCTTATGCTAGCATAATTACTATCCATAACTGCTATCTGATAAATTGTTTGTTAAGTGGAGTTGGACTAACTCTGTGCATTGTTTGCATAATCTCAGGTTCACAAGAATTTATAGACTATCACACAAGAATGCCAAAAGCCCCATGAAGAAGACATGCTTTCAACCCACAGAAGTTTACACACTAATCAACATTTTTTTACTTGGGAAAAGATGAGACCATTAAAAAGTATTTAGTTTGCAAATATTCATATACACAGTGTTATAAGTTAAAAGCCTTCAACAGAAAATCTCTAACGTTAGAACAAAAGAAAATAGGGGTGCCTGGGTGGCTCAGTCAGTTAAGTGTCCGACTTTTGATTTCGGCTCAGGTCATGATCTCGTGGTTTCTGATGTCAAGTCCCACATCAGGCTCTACACTGACAGTGCAGAGCCTGCTTGGGATTCTCTCTCTCCTTCCTTCTCTGCCCTTATTTCCCTCCCCCTCTCTCTCCCTCTCTCTCAAAATAAATAAACATCCAAAAAAAAAAATCTAACTTGTCATCAAAGCCATTTTCAAGACACCTAACTCCCCTTCCTCAAACATATCCACCTACCATATCACACCCCAATATTCAAAATTCACATTCTTTGGATTGGGTCCATTGTGGAATTATTCTCAAGTTTGCAATTCCACAGAATGGTAGATTTTCAACACCACACATGACATGTCCAACCAGGCACTGACAATTTTCCCCACTTTTTCATCCAGGAAGGATACCTCCTGCCCAGGGGATCATCAAACCACTTATGGTGGGGGGAACCCTTCCACCTTTCAAGGGCACTGTTCCTGTTTCTGAAGAGCTCTTGACTTACAAAACATTATTTGTTTAAACCGAAATCCTTCTCCATTCTCTCCCAAATACTTTATAAAACTGTCATCAACGGAATCATTCAACATTTAATTTGTTTCAATAGAAATTTACAATACAAGTAGGGATACATCGGATAAAACTAGATCTTCATTTATATTGTTTATGTTATTCTATAGGTTCTAGACATTCTATGACTTAAAGAGGAAAGTGATAGGAAGGATTTAACTCTTAGTATGTATTTTTATTAGATTGGCAGTTATAAATTCTGTAAATTGCAGTGATGAAACAGGATAACTACAAAGCCCCCAAAAGACACAATCATGTAATGCGATGAACTACAACATAAACAAATATATATACAATATAAAACATACTTAATAAAAGCAAATGTTAGTATGGATTTTAAAAGAAACATAATTCTAAAAACAGAACTTTGATTTATATACAAGTACAAAATTAAAAATCTCCAAGACAGCTCTATGTAAATTTTTATAATGCAAGATGTTTTAAAAATAATTTTGCAAAGAAAAAAGTCAGAACAAAGCATCATCTTTCATATTCTGTTAGTAATATAGAATAAAGAGGCCATTTTTATGCTCTGAGCGTGTTTAGAGGTTGTGTAAGTTTCATTTATAAATAATTTTGAAACATTAAAAGAGACATGGGGGGGTTGCTCTGTAAGTTAAACAGCAATTTGATCTCAACATCATTAAAAATAATCTTTCACCTGTTACTAATTTTCTTCTTAGTTATAAAGCCATTGTTTGTTTGAATGAAAGGAAAAAAGCATATTGATGCTGTTTATACAGTCCAAGTAAGAGAACAAATTGCAAAGGCCCATGTACGCTAAAAAGCAAATAAAAGAACTTTTCCAAGAATATGTTGAAAACATGACCAAGGCTACATACAATTAAATGTACTACGTTATGAACCTCAAAACAGCACCCCGGATAGTGCATATTTGAGTTGCAAACAGTACTGCAATCCTACATCTGAGAATAATTCCTTTGTGTGTACTATCTTTAATTGTGGACTTGTAATAAACTCTGCAAATTGAGCCCAGTATTGCAAAAAGCCTTCCGCAACTTCTGCCAGCAAAGCAAAAAAGTATTTTGTGTGGTGCCTTTGGTTTCAGTTTTATTATTACAGGGGGTGTGTCAGGTTGTGTATGTATAATTGTGTTTGTTTATAGTTTATGAATATGCGTGTAATTTTGGCACTGGCTTCCATTTTCAAAACAAACTTAAACTCATTCCCAGAAACAAGCTGAAACAGCCCTTAAAAGGTACAGAATGACTTGATGGGGCCATACTAATCCAGGCCATTCACATGCATGGATAGGTCATGGCAATGGTTTCAACAATAAGTTTTTATACTTTGGAACCAAAAGTCTAGGTCTGTGTTTCCAAACTGGCAGAGCAAGAGCACTCAGGGGATACTCCAGCCAACAAATGATAGCAAAATAATAGGAAAAGATCTTCTGTAAAAACATAATTTAGGCCTTGGCAAAAGCAGAGCTCAGGTAAACATCCCATACTCAACAAACAAATTCAACGTCTTTTTATTTACTAAGCCCCTTTTCCAGGACCTACTGGAAAGAATCAGAGAGAAAAAAAATGCCTAATGATTCTAGGTATTCCCAAATGCTCCATCCGTTTTCCATCTCTCTCTCTTCTGTCTGTCTCTGTCTCTTTCTGTCCATCCCTCCCGCATTCCCTCTTTATCCACCCCCTTCCATTCATCTACCATGCAATACAACCTCTCCCATCTATGATTTTTTTTTTCTGCAATTCTTTCAGCACCTTATCAAGACACCACTCTCTTTGCTCTTAAATTCCAACCTTCCAGAATTAGTGGATTGTATTCTTCAATTTTATCACTGCACACGCTCTTAAGTTCTCTAATGAAGTTGCTTTGGCAGTTTTGTTCTCATTTTGCATCGTTCACCTTCTTATGGCATCAGGAGCCATTGGACACTCTCTGACTCCTCTCCCATGGTTTCCATTATGCACGTTCCTCATTCTGTTTCTGACAATCATTCCTCTGCATTTTTCTCCAGTTCTTTGTCTCCTTAAATTTAGGTTTTCCTAAATGATCTTTCCTTGGCAATATTCCCTGTTGCTTCCACTCTTGCTCACTTGGTGCCTAGTTCAATTTTACAGCTTCCACTAACAGCTCTATACAAATGGACTTCCAAATCTTTTCTTATCCTGATTTCTCTCCCAAGGTTCACCCCCACATCTCTAATTCTACATCAAACAATTCTACCTGGATACTCCATCCACACCTGTGCCCCCTGCCCCTGTGAGATCTCTCACATTCACCATCATGGTCTAACCTCATTATTACCACCCTCGTTCAAATGCTCATAGCCTTTTGCCTGGTCCCCCTGAAGGTCTCTCTAGTTGCCTTTCTGCTCCCTCTTCTCAAATTCATCACCTATCCTACTACCAAATGCATTTTCCAAAATATAATTCTGACCCCTTTTGAAAAACCCTCTCCATCCTACGCAATAAAGCAAAACCTCATTTCTGTGATATTCAAACTCCTTTCTTGAATGAGTTCGATCAGTTTATCCTGACACACATTCCCCACCTTACTTCCCATGCCCCCATCATGTAGCTAGCTTTCACTTTGGTTGAAATGAACTACTCAGTGTCCCCTAGCTTTTTCAGATCCCCTCATTCATATATTTTCTTTGGCCTGGAATACCTGTTTATTCATCTCAGCCATTTCTAAACCCATCCTATCCTATGAAGCCTGAATAAAATATAAATGACCATATACCTACCTCCAACTTCCCACCCACCAGGGAGACTCCATTTCCACTGTAAACTCATTGAGTATGGTCTACTCTGATACCATTTTCTGCCTTGTATGGTTATTTTTTAATATGTCCTTGATATCCTAATAATCCTTTTAAAAACTGGAGCTCTGTATGTCTCCATAGCCTCTAGCATAATGCCTGGTACGTAAGAGCTTCATTTCTGTTTTAGTCACTTAAAAAATATTTACTTGATACTGTCCTGCGCATTGAGAATTCAATAGTGGATGAAACACAGTCCTTGCTTTTATGGGGTTTACATTTTAGATTCAAAAAATATGTTTATTGCATTTAAAAAAATCTTACCAATAATATAATTTTTTAAATATTTAGTTCTCTAATTGTCAATATTTTGTTGAACCAGATTTCTTCAGTATAAACATTCTATGTAAACTCAAAGCATTATTATTCTGTAACAGAAGGCACAGTCATCTTCTCCTCCAGAAGAGAAGAAAGGCTTCAGTGTTGCTTCCCTGACATCCTACCCTGTGATCCTCTCCCCTCCCTTTCTCTACTCCAACTCTGACCTTGATTTTTCCAGTTTTGATCTTATTCCCACTCTGCCTTTGGCCACGCCTAGCCCAGAATTATTCTGAGATCTGCCTTTATCCTCATCGCCTTGACCTTGTTCCCTCCTAACTTAGGCTGCTTGTCTGGACTGCATACAAGTCCTAACCATTTTACAACCTCGATTATGTTTTGTTTCTAAACAAGAGATAAATGGATGACCCTACACGGAGGACAATTCGGTGACCATCTGGTCAGAGACCTTGAATGCCCATATTGGCTTTATCAACAATGTCAAAAAGACTAAACAAACAAACTCCATTTCTGAGTCCAACATGATGACATTCTCTGAAAATCCAACTGCATAAGACACCACCATGTGCTGGGCTCTGGCTGCTGCTTCCGGCCTTGTGAGCCAAGGAAACCATGTCTCCAGTTCGAGGTTTGTTCTATTTGCTTCTTTCTTCTGAATAAAGTCACCTCCCTTGAAACAAAAGCCTTATTCATTGACTGAGAATTGGGGTCATTCCTCAGGCTAACACACTTCCACTTTCTGAGGTCCTGCTCTCCTCCTCCTCAAAATAGTTCTTTGCTTCTCAAGTTCATTTAGGGACTTACCACCAAATATACAGACTTAGAGGCTATCATCAATATTTCCAGGTGCTAATTAAGAATATCTTCACTATGAATTTTTACATCATGTCTCAATATGAAAGACAGAAGCATCTTCTAGGAGTTCGGAAATGCAGAAGATGCATGGTGTGTCCTTGAGTTCATTTATTCTCTAGGATCAACAGAAAGCTCATCTACCTATTTTGAGTAAACTGTCTTTGGAGCCTCAGATGCAATTTAGTCAACAATGCTGCACACAGCAGGAATCTGCTTCAAATAACTAACCCTGGTACCTTCTTGTTTCCTGTACAAATTCCTCTGTGAGGGACAAAAACGGGGCTTCTTGTTCCTTTTAAGGAAATGAGGTTTTTAAGAAAGCTTGCAAGCTCAACATGGAATTCGAAATCAGCAGCCTTAGAAATATTATACCAGACTATAGATGGTAAGTTAAGTTGGTCCAAAAATCACGGATGAATTAAATAACTTTATATTTTCAAACGTTTTACCACACATTTTATTGTGTTTGTAAACTAAATTTGGAAATAGCTTCTCATGGGACCACATCAGTCCCTAGCACTATATAAAGGATTTTTTGGAGTTACATTAACTCTTTCTGGACATATTTGGGCCCATTTAAGATTTAGGAAAAAAAGTAATTTACCAAACGATCCCTGAAAATGACAAAACAGTTACCAAGAGTCCTCATCTTATTATCCTGGGAGCCATCTCCCATGTGTAAATCTCAGCACAAATACACCAGCATGTTACTCACATTTCCTCAGGCTGTACCTACTGAGAGCAATAATGGGACCAGAAGAAGAGAAAAAAACTGATCTCCAGCTTAGCTACTACCATGGAAATCACTGTCACTCATCCCCAATTCCCTCCTACCTACCTCAAAATAATCCTGAAGAAGTCTCACAAGTGTTTACAAATAATGAGTCCCTTGGTTTCATATAACTTGTTAGTTAACCATTTATGTAACATAACTTGTATTTCAGCAAAAGCACAGTTCCACAAAACTTCTAATAGCCATTCATTCAACAAGTACTTTTTGGGGGCCCCTGGATGGTTCAGTTAGCTGAGCAACTGACTCTTGGTTTCAGCTCAAGTCATGATCTCAGAAGATCAAGTCCTACCTAGGGCTCCACACTGGGCATGAAGCCTGCTTAAGATTCTCTTTCTCCCTTTGCCCCTCCCCCAACCACACTCACCTGCTCATTCGTGCTCTGTCTCTCAAAAAAAAGGTACTTTTTGAGCATAATGGATCAAGTAGACGGATTTCTGGGTAGTAGAAATTAAAAGTGAGCCCATACTTGGCCCCTACCCTTGAAAAGTTTGACATCTTGACTCTGTTGCTACCCTCCCTCCCTGCTTGTGAAAGCCACACAGCCTCTCCACTTTACCCCAATGGTCTCTTCAGTTGGTGTGAAAACCACCCCCCTACCTACTGCCTCCCTTTGTGCTTCCTTCGGTAGCTTGGCCAGCATATCTAGCGTTGCGGGTTTCTATGTTGACGCGGCTCTCAGGTTCCTCTGAAATGGACATCAATTCCAGGGACATTACATTAAACTACACTAAACCTCTTCCCTCCCCAGAAACAGTGACTCCAGACGAAGTGTGTGTGCTCACAGGACGACCCAGAGTTCAACACTCACTTCATCTGTTATAAGGAAATCAAGAAAGTCAAAAGACCATGTCTCTTATTTGCTACTGGTATTTTAAATAAATGATTGCCTCCAACATTTGTTTAATCTATTATATTTTAAAATGCAATAAAATGATAAAGGGAAATTTAAGGACCTTGAGTCAAACAGATCATTTCCTCTTATCATTTTACCCTATCACTGAACCTTCTGATGTTAAAAGGACATGGAACCAGTTAACCACAATGCCAAATACAAAATTCACTTCTTTTTCTGTAATACCATTTTCGGCCACTTTAGAATACAATGTTTACAAAGCCAAATGCCAAGTGATTTGTCAAAATCATTAATTAAATCAACAAACATTTAACAGTCCATGGAGGGAATAAAAACTAGTTCCCAACCCTGCCCTGAGCATGTCAGCATAAGGTAGTGGGAAAGAGTGTGGTCTGTGCAATCATTCACACTTGAGTCAAAATCTCCACCCTACCATTTACCAGTGATGGCACTTGAGCAAGTCTCTTAAACTGTCTGGGCCTCAGTTTCTTCATTTTTAAAAAGAGGACAATAATGTCTAGATCACAGATATCTCACCAAGATTAAAGGAAATTAGATACAAAACATATGTAACATGCTGTCTGACACATACCAATTTTCTCTCCGTGAAGAGGCTTCAGATCCAATAGGAATAGGATAAAATACACAAGTGACAACACTAGAAAGCCAGAGGTAAATGCTCTAGAGTGTTATAATGAACCTACATGGACTTGAAAAGGAGAGATCAGTCCTGACCAAGGTGATCGGAGAAAACTTCCGGGAATGACATCTGAGCTAAGCCATGAGGAATGGTTATGGCTTGAGTCCATAGAGGAAAGGGAGGGTGTTCCAGATTGAGAAAATTCAAGGGCACCATCTCAGGGGTGGGTAACGGCAAGACAGACCACTAGAGGACTCATCCAGTCAGGTGTGGAGAGGACAGGAGTCAGTACCATGGTAATAGTTTAAGATCTTTTCACAACCCTTGGGCAAAAAGAATTGTAAGACTCCAACCCAAAGCACCATTTTCTTAATAAATGAGTGAGCACAGAACATTCTTTTCCTGGATTGCCTCAGCCTTAGCAATCTGCTTCTGAAAACAGAACTATTGAGTTATAGCTGCCTTGGTCCCCTCTTCACATTCCTAACGCTTGTGACCAACCTAGGACACCTGTGTACATATAAAACCTCTGCTCACTGCAAGAAGGTCAGTCTCACTTTCAGACCGACTTTCCTGCTATCCGCGGTTAAGTTTTCACTTTTCTCACCTGCTTTCTGGTGGCCTTATTCTAGAATGTTCAACAACATTAAGGGGAAAATAATGATCCGAGAGCATGGTTCCTCCGCTGAAAATCTTTCCATGGCCCTAGATGAAGTGAGAACTTTTTGCCTTTGGCTATCTCCTTCCAGAGACACTTATTCCTCCTCCTTCACTTTTAACTTCTTAACTTTTTCAGAGAAGGTCTCAGAGGAAGGCCCTAGGCTGGGCTCATACTGCAAAAGCAAGCATTTTGAGGGGGCTGATGTTGCAGACTGTCTATTTTCAGGGAAGTTCTAGGAACCTCATATGAAGGAGCCAGGAGTGACTACTCAGAAGATGTTCCTTTCAGTCACTGAGAGAATGGAGAAAGGCGGTCAAGAAACAGTGGGTCCAAGAGAACAGGATTGGTCATTGAACTGGCTATCGAGAAAAAGAGACCTTCACAGTAAGGATGGGCCCGCAAAGGAGGGCAGAGTAGGCAAAAGCAGGCCAAAAGAATAGCGCACTCGAAAGAGCAAAACTAGGCCAGATGTCAATGAAAGACCTACTTGCAGACTGTTTTGTATTCTAGACCCAGTACTTCAGTCGTGGAAAATGTAAAATAAATTCAGACAAATCATTAAAGCTGTTACACTTGTAAATACCAGGTGAAATGGTTTACTCCGGGTCCCCATTTAAATTGCTTTGTGCTTTGTACAAAATGAAAGCCTTTGGCTTGGCAACCTTGAACAGTGAAAAGTTACTGTTATTATCTTTTTAATATGGAGAACCATATATATATATATATATATATATATATATATATATATTCTTGAAGAAGAAATGAACTTAAATTGCAGAAAGATGAGTTTATTAAAATTCATTGCAATTCTCACGCCATTATATTTTTTCATAGTCCTCTTGCTTTCTGCTGTGCTCCCCCTACCCCTGCCAGTGTGCAGATGCATTTGGCCTCACCCAGGTCAAAAGTGATGCTTCAGTGCATCCTTGGGGATTAGGTCTGTATTCCAACACAATTCATTTTTAGTGCAAAATTTGATTGAGCCATGTGAGTAAAAATCCTTTTGAATTTTTACATGTAAGATCCAACCTTTGCCCACTCTGAATTCTGACTATATTAGATAAGGTCAAAAAGAGAAGAGGAACACAATTGCATGGGAAAAAAAGGGGATGATTGATGGCCCAACCAGAAGTGCCCTGTAATGTAATGTCTTCTGCCCCGAGGGCAGAACCCTGATCTTACAGATGCCAGTCTGTGTACAGCATGAAAGGATATTTCTGAAAAGTGTTATGATCCATTTTTTCAAATGATAAAGTAATTAAAAATGTTAATAAAGATAAAATTATTCCCATATTTTGATGACATTTTTTCTTGTGAGGGTTTAGTCTAAAAATACTCTTATAAGAATATAAAGTAATAATGTGTGTATGTGTGTGTGTGTGTGTGTGTGTGTGTGTATTTCTTTTGAGGATGTTTTAAGTCAAATACTACCTAATGGTAAAATAGATTAGATGAGTTACTGTATTTATCCAATATACCATAATTTTTTCATCAAACAAATCATTTATTTCCAATTAAAAAAAATATTCTCTCCATCCCCACTGATTTTAGAGATCTTGAGAAGGAGAAGAACTGAGTAGCTACAAGATGTGTGTTTATTTTCATTTACCAGATCTTGGTCTTTTTATAGCAATTTTTAAAACCAGATATTGAATTATCAGCAATACCTGATTCTGCCTATCTCAAGGAATTTTAAAAACGTGAATTTGAATTATTATTCTTGGGAAAAACTTTTTAGAAGTGAAATGTGACAGCATTTTTAAGCTTTCATAATTATTTTCTCTAGCCTAGAAAAGCAGGTGATTAAGAAAACTGCTTGAACTTTCTTCTAGGTGTTGACATTCTAGCAGGAACATTTTATATTTTCATTCTGTTTGCATCTGAATTAAATCATTAAATAGTAAACCGTGGATACCAAAAAATCTTTGAAAATGGCGTTAGAAATCTGATCAGTTAAATAAAAAGCAAGCTTTGCGCTTCATCTAAAAGTGTCATGCAGTGGAGGGGGGAAAAAGCTGCCTTTGAAAAGATTATCAATACTTCTAGCAGTCCACAACTTAACCCAGATGGAGGAAACAAACTCCCAGCACTCCGCTGACTTTTCCTGGGGCTTCCCGAAACTCCATTTTATACACCTACCTTATTAAATCTCCCTAATGTGGCAGTTGTCTGGAGACTGGGCCATAATCGAGTCAAACCTAGGGTGATGTGGGCCACAGTAACTGCCGGCACCAGCTTTCTGAGGAGTTACCGTGTTTGAGAAAGAAAACATTGTCAGGGTGGTAGCATAACCCCAAGAGTAATAAAGTGGCCAGACACCTGGAAGCAATTACGTGCCTGGTCGAGATTATCCATCATGCTTTGCTCACTGTCTCTCTTGCAAAGACCTTTGTTTTTACATTCTCGGTAGCTAACTTCTGGGCTGAAAAGCCTGTTTCACAGACGATGTTTTCCACCGAGGCCCTTCCACTTACTGCCATTCCCACATGATGTCGATCATTTGTTTGCACAGCCCAACGACAAACCTCAGAACTGCTGTAATAATAAGTTGGTTACCAGGCTTGCACCAGCAGGGGCATCAATCACGCGCCTGCCACAGCTGAAGCAAACGCCCTTTGCCCGCCAACACCACTTAGAGAGTGCGATCTGGGTCCCTCCAATGGAACTATTGAAGCACCGCTTTCCATTTAGGCCCTAATTTAATCTTTTTCTCAATCAGATTATTGCTTGTAAGTCATGATTGTTAAGTTACTCCTGACATTTATTCAGATAAATATCAGATCCCATTATTCATTGGGCTATTGTGCCGCAGGCTGTCAATTTAGCCCAGGTGCCAGAATCAAGCACTTTTTTCCATTCGGATCAGGAGGAATTGAAACTGCAGAAAGCTATTGAATCTTCTGCTGTTTTTTTGTTTTTTAATGTTTATTTATTTTTGAGAGAGAGAGAGAGAGAAAGAGCAGGAGTGGGGGGAGGGCTGAGAGAGGGGGAGACACAGAATCCAAAGCAGGATCCAGGCTCTGAGCTGTCAGCACAGAGCCCTGCGCAGGGCTCGAGCTCACGAACTGAGATCACGACCTGAGCTGAACTCGGACACGCAAATGACTGAGCCACCCAGGTGCCCCAACTTCTGCTACTGTTTTAATGCCTTGGAAGATTAGTCAACTTTTCAAATATCTCCTCAAATACTTGTTTAGCTGAACTCAATAGCATTGTTATAATGAATAAAAATCCATGTGATTTAGACTCACATCCTCTGCCATAAATCCATATGCATTTCCTGCAAGAGAATTTAAATGCTGAACTGCCTTTATTATTGTGATATTGATGATTGATCATTTTACATATTAACTAAATGCCCACTACACGAAAGCCTGGGTTCCTCTTAGCAAACGTGTTTTCCCAGCTTGGTATAAAAACATGTTAGTAGTTTCTCTAAACTCCATAGATTCTCTTCTAAGAAATCTTAAAAAATAGAAACTTTTTCAGTACAAGTTTAGGACGGTTAATATAATTTAAAGTTTTGAGTTACTTATTATTTACTGAAAATGCCCACTGTATCCGGAAACATCTAATAACACATTCGAATGAAACAGTCATTGTTCCTCTAGGATCTTACATTTGAAAGTTGACTGTATTAAAAAAAAAAAAATCAGACAAATAAACAGCCATAATTTGGAGACTAGGGGAAAAGGGTGGGGGTAGAGGAGTCCACATTAGGGTTGTTCCCCAGAAAGAAAACAGCTCTGCCCTGCTGTCGGGCTCTCATCTTCACTTAGCCCCTCAGTCAGTGCCACACTTTAAAGGGACCTGGACTCAGACTCACAGAGCACAATTCCAGGTCCCCGTGTTACTGTGGCCTCCGGCTTCCAGATGGCTTGATTCTTGCCATTTGGAAAACCAGTTTCAGCTACCTCCTCTCCAATTTCTGCAAAAGCTCCAACAGCCCCTGTAACTCCAGTTTTGAGATTATGGGCCAGTTCTGATAACGAATCCTTAATACGAGTCAGGCTTTCCCTTTTGCCATTTTTAAGTTCCAAAGGACATTTTTGTTTTTGTAACCAAAAATCCCTATCTGCACACCTACACTTCTTAAAACAAAAATTTTACATGTTGATGTTCACTCAGTTAATAGATTGTCGTCCTTTGGACGCGGGAAAGGGGAAAGAGCTTGCACTATCCTTGCTACAAGCTGAAAAGCCGGTGCAACAGAACCACCTAATCCCTGTAAAAATCTATTCTCTTCAGCTCTTATCAGACTCTGTACCGAATTCTAGCCCTCAGCTCCCTCCCAAATTCCTCTGCATCTTCCAACCTTTCCCCCACTTACCCCCACCACTCACCTCTAAAAGAGCACACCACCGCCTCAGATTACTGCTCATACGCTTACGTAGCCAGTACTCTGTTGCAATCTTTCTCCAGGCAAAGTCGTCACAGACAGCACAACACAAGAATCCTGCAGAAGGGATCTAGATCTGCATTTCCTCTCGTTCATCCGCACATCAGTCCAAAGGCAGGATAGCCAGTTTTCAGAAATTTCATTTTTCCTTTTCTAGGAGACTCATATCTTAGGCTAATTTCTGAATTACAACTCATTTCTTGAGGTGCCTGGGTGGCTCAGTCGGTTAAGCATCTGACTTTTGGTTTCGGCTCAGGTCATGACTTCACAGTTCGTGGGATCGAGCCCCACATCGGGCTCCACTCTGACAGTGCTTGGAGCCTGCTTGAGATTCTCTCCCTCTCTTCTTGAGTGTGTACACTGTCTTGCTCTCTCGCTCTCTCTCTCTCTCTCTCAAAATAAATAAACTTAAAAAAAAAAAAACCTTATTTCCAAACTTTCCTTCCCAAGGATTCAGAAACATCTATGTGCTTCCACTGCCACTATTAATACTATAAATATTTCTGATTGTCACAAAAACAAAATCCAACTTAGGTAAACTGATTTTGTAGGTAGAATACTGATCTCGTGAAAATAGTCATCACATCTCAGCTTTGAATCCCCCCATGAATGTCTCCTTCAGTGCCATACCAGGTGCTATTCTCATTCAAAATGCTATTCTCATTCCATCAATTTCTTCCATCATCTAGGTTAGTTGTCCCAAACCTTGCCAGGGCATCAGAATTACCTGGGCAGAGTTTTTAAAAATATGGATTTGTAGGTGCTGTCCAACCCCCAACCCCTCAAAATTCTGATCACTTTAGAGCTAGAGTGGGGCCTAGTAATTTATATTTTGATAAAGCAACCTAGGTGATCCTGATAGGCTAAGCCTTAGGAAACACTAACCTACCCAAAGCAGTGATTCTTGACCAGCAGGATGGGGGGCTAATCACATGGCCACACCTCCCCAGCCTGTTTCCTCCCCACCCAAGTCCCAAGAATCGGGCTCAGCAGCACTGAAGTTGCAAGGGCCAGGCTTGCGTGGTTTGCAAAAATTATCCAGATGATTCTGACATTGCACATTAGTTGGGAATCAGGGATATAGAGATTAATCAGAAATAAGTTATTCCTAAATAGAGCATGATATATTTAAACGCTATAATCTAGCCTGCCCCTCCACACATTTGAGTTGTCTGGAAGTGAGTACCACAAAGAACCAAAATCATGAAACAACCATTGAGAGACCATTTTTTTCTTCATCTGTCTTCAAACAAGAATGTTTAGCAAACTAGTCCCCAGAGTGTAGCGTTTCCAGTTTCTGTTTTAAACCCTTTAGTGTAAGGAGGGCCCACCCAACTCTCTTGGGTGTCCAGTTCAGGATTTAACACCTTTCTTTCTCAGATACCCTCTCCTCTGTGTTGTAGCCCGCATCCTTCTTGCTGTTAGGCCTCCTTGGCCTACCCTCGGCAGAGACGGAGAACAACAGATGGTGGCAAATGCAGAAATCTGGGAATGGATGTAGGATCCGTTTGGGCCTTGTATTGCCGTGATCAACACCGCTACTAAATCTCCTTTTTGCCCTCTACGGTAAGATCAGAACGACAGCCCAATTTATCATCTGTGAATATTGGTGTAAACAACTTCAAGGCTGGGATATTTTTCATACCCCCTTGAAAACTGTCATCAGTTCTGTAGAGTAGTAAGGAAACCACTGATCCATTTAAGAAACTGTCAGCAGGTGTACAAAGAAGTGAAAGATGGACGCTTTCAAAAGGTCTTAGGCAAGGAGGCTCCAGCTGTCGGAACACATGACTTCTCATATACACTTAGGATAGCCATGGAGCAAGGGAAATTATGGGACAGAGTGTAACTCTCAACACTGCAGTTATCAACAGAAGGAACAATTCACTTCAGAAGGAAATTTCCAGACACGCATTCCTTAGCTGTGAAGTATTTGAGTTATAGCAATGTCGCCTGTGCCACAGCCCTCCAAAGTGCCAACTTTCGGATTATAAACTTGTGTCTCAGAAACGCTAAATTGAGTCTCTCAGCCTCCACTTACTGAAAATGATTAAAATCCCCTGCTTGGAATCATATACTGAGTCTACATCTTGAATTTTTGTTTTTCAAAAACATCGCAGATCATTACACCATCCACCTTAAAACTCAGCAGATCATCTGGAGTTTCCAACTTCTCATGTCACTTATAGCCATTTACTAAAAAAAAAAAAAAAAAAAAAGAAACAAACATTTTTAAAAAAAAATTTTTAATGTTTTATTTTATATTTGAGAGAGAGAGAGAAAGAGAGTGAGTGAGCGAGCAGGGGAGTGGCAAAGAGAGAAGGAGACACAGAATCTGAAGCAGGCTCCAGGCTCTGAGCTGTCAGCACAGAGCCCATCACGGGGCTTGAACTCCTGAGCAGTGAGATCATGACCTGAGCCGAAGTCAGATGCTCAACTGACTGAGACACCCAGGCGCCCCAAACAAAAAAACTTTTTTAAGCAGATTTTCCTCTTGTATACAGAGACATTTTGGTAATCTAGTGGTTTTGCTTTAATATGGCAATCACGAAAAAACTTATTCCAGCCATGTTCGAAATACTTATGTGATCTGGTTAAAAAGTAGTCTCAGCCATTAGCCACCAGGGACACTGGTAGAAAGAGCCAGTTAAATATAACTCCCAAAATAGTAATAAAATCATTTGGTCTTTTTCATACTGGTTTTGAAATTTGTTGTTAAGTAGTAGATACAAAACAATTTCAAAAATGTTAAAATACTATACAAATAAAACATTCAATTAGTGTTATGTGTTGTGGGTTTATTTTCTTTAAATAACATGTTACAGGAGTGTCTGGGTGGCTCAGTTGGTTGAGCATCCAACTTCAGCTCAGGTCATGATCTTACAGTTCATGGGTTCGAGCCCCGTATTGGGCTCTGTGCTGACAGCTCAGAGCCTGGAGCCTGCTTCGGATTCTGTGTCTCCCTCTCTCTCTGCCCCTCCCCTGTTTGCACTCTCTCTCTCTCAAAAATAAATAAACATTACAAAAAATTTTTAAATAACATGTTACAAACAAAAGAGATAAATTTGGGACTTATTTTAATAGCATTCTCAGTAATGCGGCACATTATGAAAATTAAGTTTGTTTTTCACTACAGTGCTCTTTGTGTTGCCTCTATTTTTAATGGTAGATGTAATTGAATTTGATATAACATGATGTGATGTAAGTAAAAGAATATAAATCCACCCATGGAATTAAATGGAAAATGATTGAAAACCAGAATGTTAAGTCCTAAAAGATGTTAAACCCATTCATCAAACCGTGAGCAATTCAATAGTACCCTCAACACTTATACTCGATTAAATCGACTTTATGAAAACAAGTCTTTCTTTTCACGTGACTAATATAGCACAAACTTAGGCTAACAGTGAACAGATTCAGAATTTCCTTATAAATGGTAGTGAGAACAAAACAAAAGGAACAAAGCAAAAAGGGAAAGAGTACATTGACTTACTATTAGATCCCAAACCTAAGTTTCCTACGTCTGGTCCTGATTTCTCTGAGTGCACAAAACACTGTTTATTTCCATAACTGTGCTAAATAATCCCCCAAATGTTTAGACAAAAACTGACTTGTTGCTGGAGTAAAGGGTTAAATCAAAGCCATTTGGCTAACCTGGTTCACCATAGAGCTCACTGTGTTGAATTGGATGCTTGGCTTGGCTTCAGCATTAATCTCAGATGGGTTCATTTATTTGCACACAAAGAGTAGGCTTCCTAAGACATCTCCTGTATATTCTGGTTTTGTTATATTGTTAATGAGTTAGCATTTAGGCATTCAGTTTGGGCTAGTCACAGTCACTGCACAAACAGTGAAATGCATGTTAAACAGTGCCCTACTTACCCCTATCAAAAAAATAAATAATAAAAAAAGAATCTTCCAATACAACTCATACCATTAGCTCCAAAAATAACTCCCTCTTCAACCTTTCAGGTCAGAAGACAAATCAGAGTTAAACCCAGCATCTCCTCTTTGTCATTCCTTCCCTTCATTTAGGGAGATACATACACAGAAGCATGTGAAAAGCACCACTTGGGAAACTACCCGGATGGCGAAGTGTTGCTACATGCTATTTGCTAAACCTAAAGAATACTCTGCCTGTTCTAATCAGAGGGCTTATTTTTAAGTGACAGATTACAGTTTTCATAATAAAAGTATCCATTTTGAAAAGTTCCTGAATACGCACCCATGCTGAGGACTTTATCAGAAAAAGGAAGTAGTATAGCACGTCACAGATGGTCAAGATTGCGATATGCATTAGCTAGAGACAAGGCAGGAAATCGCCCCTCCACCAAAGCCCCAATGTGATAATCATGATGATCTAGCAGTCCTGCCAAAGCTCTTAAAATTGTCTGTGATGTTTTCTTTAAACAGACGTAAGACAATGTACTAAGGGAGATTAACTTCCTTTTTGTAATTAGCAATGAGTCTTCAACCTATTATATTTGTCTAGCGTTTTCCTAAAGCAATTATCAACATCACTTTGTTGACCTCCAAAACACTTCTAGATGGGAAATCAGAAAACCAAATCAAATCCGTTCAAACCCCAAATCTCCACATGTATTTAGTGATCTAATCTAGGAGAACCTCCTGAATGCAATTGTTTTCCTGCTGCAAATTCATGAGCCAAACGCACCATAAAAAGTGTGTCCTCCCCAAAATTTAGGCCAGTCAACATTTCAGAGAAAAAAGTAGTAACAGAGATCCGAGCTGACTCCTATCCTCCACATTACAAAACATGGTCTCTTTCGAGTAGAAACATGTTCTCTACCTACACACATAATTTACATAATAGGATACACGTCTGAGTAGACTAAGAATCTGTTTGATCTGTGTCTACAGGTCTTCAATTCCAAAAGTTCTACCCATAGACGAGGCCTTCAACTTCCCACTCAGAGAAATTCGACTCTGAAGCAACTATTATCATTAACTTGAAGACAGAAAAAAAGAAGCAAAATCTAGAAACATAGGTTATTTTTAAAAGCAGGGCATAAGAAAGGCAGTAACAACAAATATTGGACATTTTTTTACTTCAATTTCCTTGCCATAAGACAACCCCTGTGGGCCAAGTGTTTAAAGACAACTGCCCCACACGCACCCAGCATTCTCCCAAGCCCCAGAGACTTCCTATGCAGAACCTGAGTCAGTCCTGACAAAGTGTCACTGTTTCAAATGGCTCTCCCTCAAAGCCATGCTGTGCACATCTGCAGGTATGTGTTTTCTTTTGTTTTGTTTTCTTTTGGTTTTGTCTTTTTCATCTTTATTCACTTTTGAGAGAGAGAGACAGAGCATGAACGGGGGAGGGTCAGAGAGCGAAGGGGACACAGAATCTGAAGCAGGCTCCACGCGCTCAGCACAGATCCCGACGTGGGGCTCAAACCCACTAACCATCAGATCGTGACCTGAGCCGAAGTTGGACGCCCAACCGAGCCACCCAGGCGCTCCTGCAGGTATGTATTTTCTTGATTGAGGGTATGCTCCAGGGATCCTTCAAGCTCCGCTACCTGTGCTGTTTTGAGCCCTGGTTCGGTTAATCTGCAGTCCCAGGAGGAGAAGGACACTAAGGGCAAAACCCAAAGGCATTGCTGAGGTTGAGCTTAAAAGGCATTTTTTTCTAGTTACTTAACATGTTCACACTGAGGATGGGGCAGAGGTGGGGGTTGGGGAGGGGCTCAAAGCAGATTCTCCTCTAATTTCATTATGAAATGGCAAATGCCTCCCTTTATGGTCTCATATTTTTTCAGGTGCCTCCCGGCCTTCTGGTTTTGCCACAGCTGTGATTGGAAAGGATTGCTCATACTTATGGCTCAAATGGACCCAAGTTCTCCTAATATGGAAGACCAATCTTCCCCATCTTCTGTGGTTTATGCTGCGTTTTACGTCATAGCTAACTGCTGAAATTGTTGCTAAATAACCTTAATCTTTAATACTTTATTCCATTTTGCAGGGAGAATCAAAATCAGATGGCAGCGCTGCTAAAACCTTGTCAGCTGTAATGGTATGATCTCGGATACTCTCCTGCATTTCTTGTGCCATAAACTTAGTAAGTTTATTTTCAGGCAAACGTACTTTGTGTTCACATGCTATGAGGATTGTTTTTTCCCACTTTCTCTTTTTCTTTTTTCTGTTTTCCTTTAGAGTAAAATACCATATGGCAGACACGCATGTACACTGTTTGGTAGATTAATGAATTCCCACTGAGATCACATATTCTCCTCCTCTGGGAGTTTTTCAGCCTGTACTCCACGTTTCAGATTTTATACAGCTCTTTCTTGGTAATGGGACTTACAAATTGCATGTTTACATCTCTTTCTAGGGTGTGTGCAACAAGAGTCCTTGGAGTCCATGCTGATAGCACCCACTATGAAAAGTGTTCAATACCATTATAGGCACCGCCTTTCATGCTCTAGACCAGCAAATAAGCAAGACCTGTGTACTGCCTGTTGTAAAAGTTGGGATAACACCAAATCTGGTTGAATCACTGCCTTCATTTTTATTTCTCAACATAAATATTTTTTATATGAATGAACCAACATTTTTTTCACTAGGTACAAAGGACTATTTTTTTAATCCCCTTTTTAAAGGGGTAGGAGAGGCTTTAATGCATCTAGACAGCAGTAATAGGAACGTGGGCTTTGCACATTGCAGACTCACTGACCTTTTAGCCTTCTGGAGTTTAACCATTTCCTGATGTCTTTTAACAGTAATTTTCTTGTTGGAAAAGCCCTCTCTAAACTGATAGCATCTAAACAAGCCTCTACCTTAATTGGAAAAATTCTCCCATAAATATTTATGCGGCAGTGATTAGGCCATTTACTAAACTCAACTGCCCATTATGGGTTAAAACAGGGAGCATTGTTTTGGGTTGCCTAAAGCTTGACATGGTTTATTGGAGGGGACCCGAAGCTGTAATTTATTTAATCAAGCCTCTGACCCCAGCCCTCTGGAGTAGCCGGTAATTGTGAGGGAGAACCAGCCCAGGACCACATTGACTAGAGTCAGTATTCTGGGCTGTAAATTCTGCAAGTCTAATTTGGGAGAAAAAAAAAAGAAAAAGGAACAAAATATGTAGAAATGAAAGTCCCATGCTTTTGTTCATTGTACTTTGGTAAAGATAAATAGAAGATAGATGATAGGTAGATAGATACATAGATAGATAAAGTTTTCAAAAGAAAAAAATGCAAAGCAGTGAAGAACCATTTTCTTCCTGCCAGTTGGATGTCTCCCTGCGGCTCCTTGCCCTCCTCATAGTCCTGAGGCTCTGTCACACAAGAACTCACGTGGCCATTTAATTTAATTTTTGCTTTTGAAAATGTATCAGATTTGGGGAAGGTAGGGGCTTTTGTATTAAAATCTTGTTAAGAAGACTCCTTCTTCAGCACAAATTCTAGATAAATTGAGCCCCAGGAAAAACATGAATGCTGGCTTTTTTCTCAAGTGTCGAATGGGTATTACTTCTATACTTGAGGTCGTGATTTTCAGGAACTAGATGGTAAGCAGGAGTGCATATGTATACTGCGTGTATACATACATGTATGTGCACATGTTTATAGAAATAAATTCATTAAAACCTTTCTTCTTCTTTAATTTCCATGTCCAGGTGTCGATTTTCTCCTGATTCCATTTCTGAGTCATGATTAATTCATATGTTTACAATAAAAAGGGACCTCTTCTCCATTGGCCTTTTGACCTCCCAGCTGCAGACCCAAACATCCATTCCTGGTTTTGAGGCATGATTTAAAAGAGATACTGAAACCAAAAACATTTTTTTTTCCTTTCAACTCTTTACTACCATTACCTGGCTGCTGCCCTCCAGATTTCTAGTTGAAGAAGAAATTCTAAGTCAAAAATTATAATGGTTTATTCAACTATAAATCATCTTTTCTCTTTGTTTAAACTTGCATTTCATTGAGGCCCCCACATTTTCCTTAGCCCTTCTGGAGTTTGGCAACACCATCATCTTTTAATGGCTTCTGTCCTATTTTCCATTAGCAAATACTTGCAAACAGCCAGGTGGGGACCTAGGTTGGACACCTAGGCTGGACAGGTTGTTGCAATAACTGTTCAAAGGACTTTTTATAAAATAAGAGTATCTTGCACAGAAGCTTTTAGATGCATAGATAGTGCCTCTGATGTTTTACCTTAGTTCAAACTATAGACAATGCTCCACGGAGCTCTGGCCACAAAGGAAAGGGTTAATTTATTCTCCACCAAACAGATTACCTCACCTCTAATTCAGAAAATCTCTTTGAAGGAGCTTATACTGGGATTCTAATTTTTCCTGTTAAATTATTCATTCCTTGTTCTACTTGGGTGTTATTATCTCTGTCAGAGTGATGGATGTTACAGAAACAGTCATTAGGTTACAAACTACACAGATTTAGGGGAAAAAAAAGGTAAAATTATGGCAAAAAAACAAACAATAGATGTGATTGTGCATGCCTCTCTGTAAGTATAATCCGGGAGCTGGGGATAGAGATTTCCTGTGAAAGGATGAAAATGTCCCATGGAAAAAACAAAGTGGGGGGCAAGCGATCTGTCGCTGTGATGGCTAAGGAAAGATGCCTGTGGACAGTGACACTGCTCGGTTGCACCAACACCGTGCTCCCACAGTTACAGTCATGGACTCGACCCTTCATCCCACCCAAGGCCATTCTCTTGACAAAGCACATTATGCTCTGGGGCCACAGATGGCTCCTTTAATTCTAGCCAGCAAACTCAAAAGTACGTGGCACTGATTAAAAGCAAGCTAGACGATGAAAACTAGGAGCCCAGACAAAGCTCGGAGTCCATCAGTGAATTAGCTTTTTTCCCTTTTCACGAGAACAGCAACTCATTTAGCATTTCCTAAGTGTTTATCACAGTTCCAAGTGTGTTACTCATTCAAGCCTCTCAACAACCACTTTTACTCCCCTTCTATAGATGGTAAAACCAAGAAACAGAAGTTAGTCCCATTAACCAAGGTCACACAACTGATCAAGGGAAGAGTCAGTATTTGAATCTAGCATGATTTCAGATCCCGTTTGGATGAATGATCTTTATAACACTTAGTGCCGTCGTCCTTAAAAATAACACGGTTCTCGTGACGGCTCAAAGACGTGCTGTGACACACTATTCAAATCTGAGTTTAGAAGGGAAGCGTTTTGTTGGCTCTGACCACCCTCAGTTCATGAAAGGCATCACCGTAGAAAGAAAAGCTCCGAATCAGTAAGGATGATCTCCAGATGCTGTCTCTGAACCCCACTGAAGAGGATCAAAAGATACCACCCCCAAATATGCCACTTTGGCATATTATTTGGAGCTGCAGGAACTGAGAAATAGCAGATGCAGGTAAGGGCTCTTTCTACCTAAAAGAAAAAGCAGGGCATAAATTTCCAGTGAGAAAGGTGCTCTCCCTGTACCAGGAAAAAGAGAATATTCTTATTACCCGAGAAGAGGGGCCAGGCCAAGATGAGTCTGTACAAACAAACCTTACTAAAATAACCCTCATCCATTAGTTTCCTCTATATATTTCCTCGTCACTTTTCCACACTTTACTGGCCCTAGCCAAAACCTCTTTTTCCTTTGTCTTGTCACATCTCCATAATTTATTGCTTTGTTAAACAGTATCTAAGCCTCCAGGTCTAACTGCCTCTTTGTATGCTTTTCTCTTTCCTGTTAATCTGTCTTTTGCTAGTTTAATTTGTAGGCCCCAGGCACCAAACCTAAGAGTAGAAGAAAAGTCTTTCCTCCCCTATACCATCCTCTCACAGACTCTCTCAGACTTTAGTTCTTCTCTTCCCTCATCCTGACTGATCTTGCTCTTAAAACTCAAAGTGACTATCAGTTGCTGGATTCTTCCTTATTCTCTCAGTGTGTTAGCTCCTCCCACCCCTCCCTGATCACCCAGTGTGGTTTCCTCATGCAACAACTTTCACCACTTTCCCTACCAGCACCCTTTGTGCCATTGGTCTTGACCTTGCAGTATGCCCTCTAGAGCATGAATATGGATCCTCAATTCTGGGTAAACTCAACCACGTGTTTTCCTGCTGCAGATTCCATACTGTGAGCATCCCTGGCAAAGGCCTAATGGACAATTGCTTCAGGCTCTCCAACCTCAGCTAGGTCCTTCATCCATCTTTCTTTACTTGTCCACACCAACCGGTTTTACTGTTTGGCTTTATGTTTTCTTATTTTCTACCAGTAACTGAGCATCTAGTCTCTGTCATTGAGCATACTAATCATTTCCACAGGAAAAGAAACAGGCTGGAAAATCTAGTAAAGTTGCCCACCATGACGCAGCTAATAGGTCATGCCAGGACTCACACCCTAGTCTGTCTGTACAAACTATATTTGTAACACTCCCTGCACAGTGGAGCCTCGTCGTGCATGGATTTTTTCGTTCAAAGGGCCCAGTGCAAGCCAAACTCATTGTTCTGGTGCTCAACCACAGAAATAGCCATCTGTTTCATTGCTAGAGGAAAAGCTGGATCTGTCAGACTAACTGAGAGATAGGACAGTGCACGCAAAATCATATATACTGTGCTTTATGAGACACTTTTTTTAAAGTAACTTTGATTTTTGTGATTTTTAATTTATGTGCTGACATTAGACCCTGACCCTGAGCACTGTGCTACTCCACTACACTGCCCCTGTTTCAGCACTATGGGCCCAGCTGTTTCAAACCAGGCTCCCACTCATTGCCACGAAGCTACTCTGGTCTCCTGTGACCTCAACAGAGGATCTCCACAACCAAACGAGGGGACCAAATCATCCCAAATGAACCCTCAAGAGTCCCTGCCACCCACACCTCGCAGTATCTCCATCACCTGTTCCTTTTTCCTAGACCCACAGGAAAACGTTTCCCCCATCTGCACCCCGCCTCCTGGTTAATCCTGGTGCCTCCTATTTTCTGCTACGCCTGCCCTCTGTCTTTACAACCCTGACCTAACTCAACTCTCTTTATGCGACAAGCATACTGAAATCTCACCTACTGCCCAGAATCCTGCTGTGTTTTGGTATCATGTTTTAAAAATAGTCAGACTGCCTATGTATAAATCCCGATTCCACCGCTTAGCTGTGTGATCTTAATCTCCTGTGCTTCTGTTCTCCCATCTATGAAACATCAGTCACAAAGTACCCATTTCAGAGTTGCAAGGTTAAGTTAGATAAGCTATGTAAAGCTTTTAATCAACACTCAATAAATGTCAGCACTTATTAACAATTGACTCCCCTGTCCTCTAGTTTACCATCTTCTTCACTTTCTTGTCACTACCCAGTTTCTTAAAAGATCAGCAGACACGGATATCTGCACTTCTGCTCTTCCCCCCTTCAACCCTCACCATCTGGGGTTAGGTTTCACTGCTCTAAAAGAATTTCTCTCAGAAGCTATGATACTTCATCACCACAGAGGATGATGCCCAATTGTACATCTCTAACCCTCCCTTTTGTGCTGAGTTAGCTGCTGAGTCAGCTCACATTCCAGCCTCGGCAAAACACCCCCATTTGTGCCTTACAGATACTTTAAAGTCAATATGTCCAGCTTGGGGCTCAACCTTCCCCATACTTATTCCTCCATTTTCATTCCTTATCTTAGTTCATAGCATCATAATCTTCCCAGATGCAAAGGTTTGGACATTCGGAATCACCCTTCACATCCAATAATGTATCAAGTATTAATTTTGACCCAGCCATGTATCTTCCTCTTTTACGTGTCTTTCCTCCAAACTTCTCTGGCACAGGTCCTTTCTAGTTTCTTCTAAAAAGTCTTTTTACCACAGCCTTCAAATGTTTCTCCTCTGTGACAAGAGACAGATCTTCCTAAAATACAGATATCATTGTGCCATTTCATAATTCATAATCGTCAATGTTTCTCTAGTGCACACAACTAATCCAATTTATCAAATTTTGCTCTATTTCTAAACTACCAAATAGTTTGCATCCTTATCACCAAAATTCCTCACAGTCCATCTACGTCTGTATACGTGCTCCCCACACGTCTTGCATCTCCGTGTTTCTCCGTCTTTGCTGTTCCCGGCCAGCACAGCAGAGTGGTTAAGGATAATCACTGCAGTCAGATGGCCTGGGTTTGCAGAAGAGGCTCTTAAATACAAAGACCAAACTGAGAGCTGATGGGGGTGGGAAGTTAGGGGGTGGGGAAAATGGGTGATGGACATTAAGTTGAGGAGGGCACTTGTTGGGATGAGCACTGGGTGTTGTATGTAAGTGATGAACAATGGGAATCCACTCCTGAAGCCAAGACTACACTGGGTATTAGCTAACTTGACAATAAACAAACAAACAAACAAACTTAAAAAAAAAAAAAAAAGATGGCCTGGGTTTGGATCCCGTCTCCACTGGATATGAATTCTGTGATTTTAAGCAAGTTACTTGGTTTTCTTAATGGTAAAATAATGTTAATAAAACGACTTAATTCATGAGATTCTTGGAAGAATAAATGAAATCAGATAGATAAAAGCATTTGGAGCAGTGACTGACACTAAGCGATCCTTCTATAAAGTCAGCTCTCATTGACATGTGGCTACTATACATTCTTATTCATCTTTTCAAATACAAATCCCACACCTTTAAAAACAGTCAAACGTATGGGAATTTTAAAAACATATCCTTACTGGGGTGCCTGTGTGGCTCAGTCGGTTAAGCGTCCAATTTCAGCTCCAGACATGATCTCACAGTTCACGGGTTCAAGCCCTGCATCCGGCTCTGTGCTGACAGTGCAGAGCCTAGAACCTGCTTCAGATTCTGTGTCTCCCTCTGTCTCTGCCCTTCCCCTGCTCATGCTCCGTCTCCCCGTCTCAAAAATAAATAAACATTAAACAAAATTAAAAAAAAAACATATCCTTATTATTGATTTCTAGTTAACTGAAGTGTGCTTAGGTAACAGTTTATATGGAACCGATTATTTGTTAAGATTTGCTCTATGTTTACTTCACTATTCACCATATGGTTTATTTTATCTATTTTTGGGGCTTTACATAAATAGTGCCAATATCTATGTATTCTTTTATGTATTCCTTCTTTCAGTACTAGTTCAATGTTATAACATCTGCCATTTGGTATGGCCGTGTTTCCCTCATGTGTCTTGCTGCATAGAATTCTCTTATATGAATATACCGCATTTATCCATTGTTTTGATGATGGACATTTGGACTTTTTCTAGTTTGAGCTGTTACGAACAGTGCTGCTGTGAACATTCTCGTGTATGTATCCTGTGACACACGTATGTGAGTGTCTTTACTAGATGATGTCAAAGCACTTTCCAAAATGATGACACCAGTTTGTACCCCCACCAGCAGTACATAAATGTTCTCATTACTCCACATTCTTGCCAAACATGGATTTTTTTAAATTTTTGCTATCGGGAGGCTGTGCTAGCGGTATCCTTAGTTTCATTTTTCTTGATTTCATTTCATTTCCATTAGAGTTTGAGCATTTTTGTGTGTCTGTTCCTCCACCTTTTCTCTTTCAAACTTTGTGAATTCTTTTGTGTTAGGTGTGTTTCTTGAAATTAACATATATAGCTGAATTTTGTTTCTTCCTCAGTCTGGCAATTTTGTCTTTTCACAACAACAAAAAATTAGCCCATATCCATTTGTTATCATTACTGATATATTTCAACTCATGTCTACTTTATTATTTTATGCTTTAAAATTTTTCTGTGTTTTTTTTTCTTTTAATCTTTCTTGCATATTTTAGTGCAATTTTTTTCTCATTCTTGCTTCTGCTCACTCACTTGGAATTATAAATTCTTCCTTTATTATTTTAAGCATTGACCTCAAAATTTTAATGTACAAATGTAATCAAAAAAGACTAATTATAATATTTTACTTACATCACCCGAAAATTAGACAATATTGTTATTGTTTATACAAATTGTTCTTATTCATTTGTCCTTGCAAAATTGGGGTGTATTATTGATCAAAAACTCCTCTATGTTTTCTGTCTGAGAAAAAAACTTTTATGTAAGTCTCAAGCTCGACAGACAATTTTGCTAAGGACACACTAGGTTGACACTCTGAACATAGTTTTCTACGTTCTTTTCGTTTACCCTGTTGTTTTTGAGAAGTTAGATGTCAACCTGTTTTCTTCCATAGATATCCTGGCTTTTTTCCCTCTATTTTTAAGAGGTGTTTGGTTTTGGTTTTGGGGTTTTTTTGATACTCAGAAAGTTTATTACAAAATGTCTTGATGTCTTGATGTGGATTTCTTTTTTTTTTAACTTACTTGGAACTTTAGAGACTCCCTGCTTCTAAGGATTCATAGTTGTTTTATCTTTTCTAGGTAATTCTCAGAACTTTTTCTTCAAATAGGGCCTCTCTACATTACCTTTGCTTTTCTTCAGGAAGCCCAGTGAGACATTTATTACATTGTCTCACTGCATCTTTCACGTGTCTTGATTTCTCTTTGATAATATCTTAACGCTTCCTCTTGCTACATTCTGGATTTCTTCAAATATCTTCTATTTATTAATTCTCTCTTCAGCTTGGTTTAATGTGTTGTTTAACCTATTCATAGTGTTTTTCATTCTCATTACTATTTTTTTTATTTCTACAATTTCTATTTTAATCTTTTCAAATCTGAATATTCAGTTTTTAAAACCCCTTGTCCTACACTTACACTTCAAATATATTTTTATTTCTTTAAACACATTAAATATACTAATTCAGGTATTACTGAATTTGTAGGTCTGAGGGTCTGAGGCTGCTGTGTTGATTTTTAATTTGTTTGGTTGTTTTATGTTTTATTTTGTTTTTCTGTTTGGGTTTTTTTGACTACTTGTGCTCTTGGTTGCTTCTTTCCTTGAATTTTACTATTTTGTTATCATAAACACATGTTCCATAAACTTCATTTTATGGAAGTGGAAATTTTTGAGGTCCAGACTTAAGGTACATTACTCCAGAGAGGATTTATATTTGCTTCTTCCAAGCATCTTGGGACACTGCCAACATAGGGTCGCTTTATAATAAATTATCAGCTTATGGTATCTGAAATACAAACGTAGCATGCATTTGGGCCCCAAACCTCTGAGATAGCCAGCTTACAGGGAAATTTTTCCCTCCCATCCAGAATCAAAGCCAAGGAAGGAATTTTCTTAGTTCATCATTTCACTGGCTAACTTTGAACATCTAGGCTTTTTTTTTTTTTTTTTTTTTTTCAAATCTCTAATCTGATATCCTTTCTGGTACAGTCTTAGTCTTTCTTCATGACCCACATTGATCAACAAAACCAATGCTCTAAGTCATGGGAAAACAGTAGATGATTTTAGAGGAATAGCTGATTTTCACCACTGGCTTACCTGTATTGACTTGTATTTTTGTTTTATTTTTCAGCCTCCTAGGTTTTCCTTTACTTTGTTTCCAGTTCATCAATGCATTAAAAATATATATTAGGGGCACCTGGGTGGTTCAGCTGGTTAAGCAACCAGTTTCAGCTCAGGTCACGATCTCCCGGTTCTTGGGTTCGAGCCCCACATTGGGCTCACTGCTGTCAACCTGGCAGCACAGAGTCCACTTCAGATCCTCTGTCCCCCTCTTCCACCCCCCCCAACTTGCTCTCTCCCAAAAAATAAATATTAAATATACATATATTAAAATATTTTAATGAGAATTTTTAAGTATGGGAGGATTTTAGAATTTCTAGTCCGTAATAATGTTTGAAATAGATGTCCTCTCAGACACAGAGCATTTTCTTCTGTTATTTTAAAGAACCTATAACAGATTTCATTATACATCATTTGAGTCATTTATCTGTGTGTTTTCCTCTCATAGGAGCATGTAGAGTTCCCGGAGGAAAAGTAACTTCTTATTCAGTGTTTCCCTTCCCCAGTTACAGGGTAAGGTTTTGCCTTGAGTAGGTTCCCCATAAATAAATGATCTAATGGCCTTACTCTCTCTCTCTCTCTCTCAGAATTCTATAGAAGGTAGGCCTATCACAGAGTACTTACCATACTGCAACAAACCATTGGAATTTCTCCCTACTCAATGCATTAGAGTTCCTCGTAGGAAGTGATCTTGTTTTATTGTCCTTACATTCTTAGAGCTGGGTTTACAGTTTGGCCTATAATAAACACTAAATAACTCAGAGGAGTCATAGCCTCAATCTCCAAGCCTGGTATGTCAGGCAGGAAAAAGCAACTGTATTCATTTCAAGAATGACACTGAACCCAGTGATTCAGATGGTCTGGGCCACTCCTGTCAAAGCCGAGACAGCAGAAACTGGATAGTCTCTGTTGTCATCTTTTCTGAGAGTTGTTTACTTTAGGGGCCAGAGACCGAGGCAGAATAAAAATAAATTAATTTAAAAAAAAAAAACTTTAAAATCAAAAACCTTTTCTTCCTGTTGTAAACTTTGATGAGTTTCCCAAAAAGTTCTAATCATTCTGCCTTCCATTCATTTCAGGGAAAACAGATGTTCAATACTTCAGCAACTTTGGTTAAGTTCTGTAAATGAGCTTAGACTGGCAGAGTTGAAATGTCAGAGTATGTACTAGAATGATAGTCTCTTGCAAAACTTCATAAATAGACATTCAAATCCGAAATCTTCTGTATTTTCTGAAAAATATTCCTTGGTTCAGACTATGAGCACCTTGTAACACTTTAGACTTTATCAGAGTCTTATTTTGACCTACTGGAGGTCATTTCAGTCCATGGAATGAAGGCTAAGGCCCACCAAGACAGAAACATCCTGATTCCTAATGAGGCTCTAGTGAGTTTCACTTGGGGGGTCCAGACTGCTTGAATTGGGCCACTCCCTTTTCCTGCATGCCCCTTTTGGGCATATCAGCTCCAGCTTGTGGCCTGTAGCTGCCAAATATGTAATTTGCTAGGAATTCAGTAATAGTCTCCTTGACCTGTAGGCTTTAAATTTTGCTATGTTGCCCTCTGCCTTCTAGGCCTTCATCTCTTCCAGAAGTTCTATCCCATAGCCTGACTTAACTTTTGATTTTTGTGATATAATTCTCCACCTCTGACACAGAAATAATAATGTGAAGCACTGCTTTGAACACATCAAAAGAAACTATGTTAAATAATTTCCAATGTGAAGTGACTAGTCATTTTTTTCTCTAAAGTTCCTCAGGATTTCCATAAAACTTACTGATGTAGCCTGAAAATATGCGTTGTGTAAAGGGAAATATAAAATTTGATGTCAAAATTCATCTTCATTGTCATCTCCTCTAAGAATACTTTTCTGACTTCTCCCACAATTTAAATCGGATGCCTGCTCTTTGAAATGATAAAATTTGGCATTTCAAAGACCCTTACAAAGAGCCAAAAACACAATGTTAATCCTTCCATGGAAAGTCATGTTTCCATCCATTTGTTTGTTCATTAAATATCAAATATTTAAAGTACATCCTGTGGGCCAAGATCTGTCCTGAACTGAGTTTATGGTAATGACCTCAAATGATACCTGATCCTTACCCTCCTTGAGCTCCTGTCTAATAAGGAAGAAAAAATGTATAGATACAATAGAATGTATAATTACACATTATGACGAATTTTGTGTAAGGAAATGATAGGCAGTTAGGGGAGAAGGCAGCAAAGTGATTCATTTACACTTTGGGATGAGAAAAAAAGATATTTGGACCAAAATCTCAAGGATGAGTCATCGTTAATGGTACAAGTTGAAGTGATGGAGCAGTTCAGACAAGGAACTAGCATGTGCTGAGGTCCTGGAGCAGAGAAAGCTTAGGCATACTTCAGGACCTGGAGAAAGTGCAAATGATATGAAGGGAGGGAGGGAGAGGAGAGGAAAGACGAGATTGGTGAGAGACAATGATAGAACTTAGCATGATGCTAAGCAGTTTTATTTTATTCTAACTGATTTCATTATAAATGTATCTCCTTAAGTCCTCACAACACCTTTTGAGATGAATACTACTATTAGCTTCATTTCACAAGTGAGGCACTTGAGGCTCTGAGAGATAAGGTAATTTGCCAAATATTACACAGCCAGTGAGGGGCATAAGAAGATTAGAAAACTTAGCTACAGATTTCAAAATCCAAGTTTAAGCTTTTAAAAATGACACAAATCTGCCTCCCTATATTGCCAGAGGACCCTGTGCCAATCGTCATTATAGCATTACATCACAGTATTTCAGCACGTACGTCAACGAATAGCACTGTCTTTTAACTGACAGTTTAAAATTAAAAAAATAAAAACATTTTCTGGTAGACCAAAACCTCCGTGAGAGAAGGAATCAGATCACTGCTTTGAACATAGTAAGACCATACCCTTATCAAATGAATAAACACTAGCATCAGATAAACAAAGTTGGAAAGATTTTGAGCTAATCAGACTCATATCTATAAGGCTTAAAAAAAATGGGGGAACAGAGAAGAAAACCTAACTTAGAAACTTTCGGCCAAAACGTTTGGCCAGTCTGTTATGAATATCAAGAAAATATTAGAAATAATTTAATATGTTTGAGACATGTTTTTGGTGGGGCAGGGAATGATTTTCTCATCTTCACTAATTGTAGATTTGAGTAAAGTGATATGATTTCAAGACATGTTAGTTAATAGGAAATAAACATGCTTTAAAACAATTTTTATTGCTATTCCTCCAAAGAACTTTTTCACTGCATGGAAATAGTCCATTCATGATGATTTCAACCAAATAGTAAAAAACTAAAACTCAAATTGTACTTTAGGCAAGCTAATTTTTTTCAGCACTAACACTAGCTGAATTACACATATTATAACCATACTGCCATTTACTGGAGCCACACTAAGTACTCCCTAGATATTCATTCACTTTGTTTAATTTATAAATGTAATTATATTTTTATTGAGTGCTTACTATGTGCTAGGCATTCTTGGCCTCAAACACAACTAACAAGGAATTGATGTTCCCAGAAGATTTCATGCTGCTCTTTATTAAACTGCAAGAACTAGTCAATATGTTATTCGTCAAGTCATGAAGGTCTATGACGAAATGAGCTCAGAGTATCTTAGAAGAGAAAAATCCTGGAAAATTTCTACCTCAAGTAACTTCCTATGGTTCTCAGCCAATGCCTCAGGAGATTCTCTTCTACGACTTCAAACTTAGCTCTGTGGCCCTTTGCTGTTTGTCTTTGCCCAATCGTCATGCTCAGTAAGGAGTGTGGAAGAAAATCCAAGCTCAGGGAGGCAGTGAGGGTTGGAACTTTATTTTATTATATGCCATTAAATGTAAGTACACAGATTTATTACTCGGTTCAACTTGGAGCAACTTATTGCAAGCTATTACATTTCCTTTCTAATCCAAACCTTCCTCCTATCCCAAATATAAACTGGAAATCTTTCTATCTCTCTTTCTCTTTTTGCCTCTTGTCCCATCAATGAGGAGGCCATCTCTTTGGTTTTTCCATCTGTTAAACTCAAGGTCAGGTGAGACTAGGCCTCAAACATCTTTCTAACTTCTTGAGTAAGAGTGCCCTCCAGATCTCCCACTTACAGATATGGCTCTTTCCTACACAATTTCTCTGTACCTAGGTGAATACCCTTCCATAACTATCCCTTTGACCACATTTTTAGCTGATTTGCCTCTTCTCTGCTGTTATACTCCTTTCTGAATCTTCCTTCAGTTACTCCAACCCATAACAAATCATTTTGTTTCTGTGATGGTTTTCTTTTGTTTGAGTTCTGCCCCAAACCCCAGGTACCAATTCACTAGGATGATATGAAAATCATATTTGCATTCCTGATTTCTCCATATTACTAAGACCACAGTGCTCTATGTGACAAGCAGCCATGTTTTCTTCACAATAAAATGTAAATGTGTGAATATACAGTATATATAAAATACGTATTAATTATTATTAATACACGATATACTATTATAACAGTATATATTTGTATACACACACATATGCTTCTCAATAAATTGGAGGTTGTACAGAATCTTGACAAAGATGTGGCAGAAACTGCAGGTTAATTTCTCATCTCATACGCTTGGGGATGAATATGCCCAAATGAAGACTACCATTCCCAGCTTTTCTTGTAGATAGAGGTGTTAACAATATGTAAGCAGAAGCACTTATATATCATTGGGCAACATTTCCAGGATAGCATGCTTTGCCCTTCTGCTACTTACTCTCTTCCTTCCTGCTTCGACAGCCTGAAGCACAGATGGGGTATGGCTGAGCAGCTATCCTGTGACCTTGAGAGTGGAAGCCTTCTACTAAGGTTTTGGCAGGGCAGAAACACAGAAAGAGTGTGAGCCTTGGTAGCTTCATGGAACAAGTACAAGGGCATGGGAGTGCCTGCCACAGGACACTGCTATTTATTCAAGTCGGTGTAGTGAAGGCTTAAATGAAATTCCTGACCGGCACTGGGGCTGGGATGTGTGTGTATGTGTGTGTGTGTGTGTGTGTGTGTGTGTGTGTGTATCACATTCCTAACTAATATGTGTATGGGTATGTGTTTGCGTGCACACACACCTACACACACACACACACACACACACACACAAACACACAACTGTGGATAGATAGACACATTTACTACTTTATGGTCAAATCACTTAGCACAAATTAAAAGTATTACATGAAATGATAAATATAAAATATTTAGTACCAAACACAACACAGAGCAAGCATAGTCTATGAATATTAAATATTATTTCCTTTAATCCTCTCAACAACCACAGGAGGTATGACATACCATCGCTTGTCATAGATATGGAAACAGAGTCTTAAGGAGGATAAGTTACATGCCTTAACTGACACAGCAAGTTGTAGAGTTGAAATATGGACCCTGGTCTATGTGAGTCCAGAATTCAAGATCTTAAAGGCAATTTACCCTGCCTCACCCAGCATGATACAGAATCTTGTGCTTGGAGATAAGCCAAGCAGTCACTCTGCATGCTGGAAAGAGACTTCCATTACATGGATTCAAGGGAGGAAGCATATACTGAACATGAGTGTTCCCATGACAAAGTCCCAGATCTGCCACTTGCTGGTTTTGTGGACTTAGATGCCACCCCCACTCTCTAGAACACATTTCCTTCCCCTCTACAGAGACGACATTGACTTGATTACATCTATGGTTCTTTCCAACTCTAATATGCCATCACTCAATGATTCTTTACAGCTACATTATTGGAATAGCAAAGAAAAAATGAACTTGGCTTTGAGTTTTTAGTGGTATAATTTGATCTCTACACACTCCCTCTTATCTAACTTTTTTTTTTTTTTTTTTTTTTTTTTAGTTTTTCTTGCCCTGTGATACATAGACAGTTTGGACTCTGGTGAGCACTTAGGTAGAGTTGCCCATATTCTTACACAGTAGGAATAAACAACATGGGGGCCAAGGGATAAAGAGGCAAGAGAAAGAAAGGGAGAAGGAGAAGGCTTCACTTTTAGGGAATGAACTAGAGAGAACCAGCATACTGACACAGAATTAACCAGTGTTTCTGTGTCTTGAGTTCTGCCCCTAATATCTTCTTCACTACTTTTGCACTCCCCAAAGGTAGATCCTAAAAGAGGAGTCCTCAACTGTAGTAAGGGCAGATGGAAATTTGAATTAGAGAGGATTATGTCTGTCCCAGCCCTGTCATTTGCTAGCTCAGTGACCTTAGACTCTATCCATCTGTTTGCTACACGGCTTTAAATGAATTATTCAACTACCATTCCTCCTTTACAACCTGAGGTTAGCAATAATCCTCGCCTCACAAGGCTGTCGTGTTGAGTAAGACATGGTGTGTCTAGAAGCTAAGGTTCACAATGGACTCCATGTAAAGGTTTAGCTATATAAACTTAAGTCCTATTCCGTTAATTATTCTACAAATGCAACCTTTAAAGAGTGCATTGTTGCTGTCTTATTGCAAGTGTCCAGAGGACACTTAGCAAACATTTCATGAATGTTCTTTGCTGAATTAGCTAAAATTGCTGAGTTGGGCATCAGAGGCCCCAAGATTTGTAGAATCCAGTCTGGTAATAGTTTTGTGGTTTTCTTTTTAATGGTTGTTTTAGTAGTAGCTTTTGTTTGCTTAGTTCTGAAAAGAAAGCTCCATTCAACGACTCAGATTGTTGTACCATTCAAATTTATTTTAATGTGATTTGTAGGCAGACATGAGTTGGGAATTTGTCAAAGAAACTTGCAGAGTCTGGGCAGTGGTGCTTCACTTGGAAAGCATTAGCCAAGAGCCAGGTAGGCCAGCTGGCCTCTTACATTGCAACTTTTCTTTTCTTATGTAGTCTTTAAATATCTAAATATTTGGATTAAATACATTGGGATTATCATAAACACAAACACTGATCCATCATGCTAAACAGGGACAATTGTTGCCCTTCCCATACCCCTCATATCACATAATTTAAATGTAATTAAAGGTAAATTTTTAGAAACTAGCCCTTTTAGAAAGGAATCTGCAGGGAAATTTCACCTAGGCTCTTTCTCTTAACAGGCTACTGGGCAGCTGTTAGTTTCAAATAAACTCAACACTACATTTGCAACAGATGTTCCTAAAACAGAACAAAGAAGAGAACTGCTGAATTCTTTGCAACGAAAAATAAAACCTGAAAAACTATTGAGATCTAGCAGAACAATCATTAACATGAGGAATGATATTAGGCAAATTACAAAAAGTAGTTCAAACGTTGCTCAACTAAGGAGCAAGACGGAAGAGCTCTGTAGTCAATTTTGCCTTTTTTTCTTTCAACAAATATTTCTGGGATTCATTTAATGCTATTCCAATTTGCCACCATCTTCTTAAATTAAATACTTGGGGATGTTAAAATTATAGCTTTTCTCCCATTAATGCTTTTTGTTATGTAAAATCTCACCGTGCCAGAGAATAATCATTACAAAATTTCATAGATCAGCAGCCATAATTTTTTGAACTTGATCTGGTATCTATATTACTGGGGGGAGGAGGGGGCTACTTGTTATTGTTCAGAGTTTTTACTTTAAAAGCCAAATCTCAAGATAACTAGGTATCTATGGGTAGAAGACTGAGATATCTCTTCTATCTCATCCTGTTGTACTTACATTTACTTACTTGTCTATGACCTCTGCTAGATTTTTTTTTTCAACGTTTATTTATTTTTGGGACAGAGAGAGACAGGGCATGAACGGGGGAGGGGCAGAGAGAGAGGGAGACACAGAATTGGAAACAGGCTCCAGGCTCTGAGCCATCAGCCCAGAGCCTGACGCGGGGCTCGAACTCACGGACCGCGAGATCGTGACCTGGCTGAAGTCGGACGCTTAACCAACTGCGCCACCCAGGCGACCCTCTGCTAGATTTTTTTAATGTTAATTCATTTTTGAGAGAGAGACAGAGACAGAGTGTGAGCAGGGGAGGGGCAGAGAGGGAGGGAAACATGGAATCTGAAGCAGGCTCCAGGCTCTGAGCTGTTGTCACAAAGCCCGATGTGGGGCTCAAACTCATGAACTGCAAGACCTGAGTTGAAGTCAGACATGTAACCAACTGAGCCACCCAGGTGCCCCATAACCTCTACCAGATCTTAAAACCCCACGGCCCAGTGACCTTATTTGCCCTGTTCAGTATTGTCATCCCAGACCCTAATATAGCAACTGGCACATAGGGAATACTGAAAAGAGAAAGAAATGTTTGTTGAATGTTAGAAGTTGAACATGGATAGATATAAAAGCAAGGAAATAAACACGTTTTCTTCTTTACTCATTTACCAAGTGACAGACACCAGATGGACACAAATGACGGGAAGGAATCTAAGGATCAAAGTTTAATTCAATGTAGTTAAGTCGATAGCTGATGTATTTCCCATTTCTTGTCCTAAACACAAAAAAAGACACAACCTACTCTTATTCTTACCCTTACTCTCAAAAAAAAAAAAAAATGAACCCTATTAATTCACTAAGTAAATACATAAAAAGGCCTACATGTAACTAATCACTTATTGCCAGTGTAACACAAAACTGCAGTTTATCTCCTTTCAAATATCTAGATAGATAACTGTGTGGGCTTAAGAACATAGGCCATCCAGTTAGCCATTTCAGGCGATTTGGTGAGATAGAGCATGGGATTTAGAATAAGGACTCAAGGCCCAGATCTTCCACTTGCTAACCGGGTGACTTTAGGCAAGTTGTATAAACAATATAAACTGGAGAAAAGCACGGTACCCGCCCCCACGCCCCCCCCCCCGCCATAGAGATGTGGTGAGCATTAAGTGGTTCAAATAAATAAAATGCTTAAAACAATGCCTGACAGATCGTAAGCACTGATACAAGTTGTTTTTGTGTTTATTACCACTCATCATCATTACTTCTGTATCTCAACTGAGATACTGTTGTATCTGTACTGTTGTACTATTGGCTGTTCTGATCATACTCCAATTCTATCTCTGGCCCTGAGAACACTGTATCAGCTCAGGCTCCACCATGACACTTTCTTCCAAGGTCTTATATGAGGCCAAGTCCATTGGATACCTGTCTGGAGAACAGGCAGAGGAGGCCTGATTTCTGCTGCTCTCTCAGGGGAGGTCTAAGCCACGTTTCCTAGTTCCACAATAATGACTAAAACCTCCCAGCAATTCAAAGTTGCTACGTGGGGAGGTGGAGGGGGAAGAAATGGTGCTGCAGAAAGTACAGAAGAGAACCTAACAGAATTCCATGCATTCTCTAACGATTAGAGATAGTATATCAGTGAACCAATTGCAGCAACTCATTCATTGCAAAGAGTGTTTCATGGGGAGAACAGGAGATAAAGCTGAAAGAAATGATATACAATCATACGCATTTATTCCATTTCCCTCCGCTAGAGTTTCTAGAGAGAACTACCACTTTGAACTAGATATTTTGAAAAGCCCTTTAACAGTAAAAACCTATACATTGAATAAAATGTAATTATTTGAAATGCATTGCTGAGAAGATATAAAAATGACCCCTCACCCATCTCTCTCTCACCAAAAAATGAATGAGTGAAAGAATGAATGAATGAATGCATGAATAACAAAGAAGTAAAGAAAAAAGGTGTGATTACACTGGGAAACAATGCCATCCCTGGAAACCAGAAATGGGGGGTTCTCATCACCAGATAGCACATTTCAAAATAGGATCTACTTAAAGGAGAGCCACAGATTAGAAAAGACACATCAGAATAACAAATAATGAGGGGCGCCTGGGTGGATCAGTCGGTTGAGCATCCGACTTTGGCCCAGGTCATGATCTCGTGGTCCATGGGTTCGAGCCCCGCATCGGGCTCTGTGTTGACAGCTCAGAGACCGGAGCCTGTTTCAGATTCTGTGTCTCCCTCTCTCTCTGACCCTCCCCTGTTCATGCTCTATCTCTCTCTGTCTCAAAAATAAATAAACATTAAAAAAATTTAAAAAAATAACAAATAATGAAAACCAATACAATGTTGGCACATTTTTTTTCTCTATAAGCCTCCCAATATTTATCATTATATATCATTTAAAACTTGGAAACACAGGTATATATGTGTGTTGGGTAGATGACTGCTCATGCACAGCTTAATGGAATGCTAAAGGAATGAAGAAGGTGACTATAGGTGTGGTTGATGACATACTACCAAGAAAACTTAGAGGTTAGGAACTCAGAATTCTTAGGAGCCTTTTTCTGCCAAGGAATGTGGGTGCAGTAGTAAGAACTGCCAAGTTACACAGCTGAAAGGTCTAAGGTTGCCTTCTAATTTGGTGAGATAATATTCCCACAACAAAACCTCAGGGGCAAGCGTGAAGTTTTATCTATGAGACTCAGAAATGCTTACAGGTGACTAAATACAAGCCGCTTCACCCAGGCATGCCCTTACCTCTTAATAAAGTGAAATGGCCACCCAATTTACATACCTCCTTGTATTTTAATAATGTCAACAGCTTCTTCAAATCTCATGCTATACTTTTATTCTTTTTAATATTCTGGATTTTACTATTGATTGATTACAGATTTTATTTCTGTTTAACAATATATTATGTGAAGGCAGGGCCATCTTTTATTTCTCTCTATACCCTTTTAGATCTACCATGATGATTTTCATACAACATGCATTCAACATGAGTGAAGTAGAAAAAGACATTTAAAAAAAAAAAAGGTTCTTTTTGAAATCATAGTTTGAGTCAACATTCATGGTCAAAATAACGTTAATCCAGAAATTTTCTTTCCTGCCAGAAATGTTATCTACAGTTACCTCTCACTTTCTGAGTCACAGGCGCTCCTTGATTGCATGGTGACTGTGGATGCATTAAATTGTATCCCAAGACAGAGAGTAAAATATGAACAGCCAATAAAATTTCAAGAGTTTACTGAGGCACAATGGGCCCAATTCAAGAGTGAAGCTGGGCAAGTTAAAGACCTTGTTGGGAGCAAAGTGTTCATTCATGTGCCAAAACCCTGGCCAAGGGAACTACCCCTCCTAGACAAGCATTCTACCCTCCAGAGACTCCTTGACTCAACCTAATTTGACTCAACTTTGGATAAATTCCAACATAAATATTCCCACAAAATATAAGGCTAAGGGAAACATCTCAGTCTTTTTAGAGTGAAGTAGTGTGGCTCCTCATTTTATGTCTCTTTATTTTTGCCCATGAGCACACAGCACACTGCCCTATGGATTACTCACGAGTACATTATTCCGGTGGAACCAAAGTGAGGCCACACCGCTACTCTCATTCTACCTTCTGGGTTACCTGCCAAAACCTTTTCTTTTTGGAGGTCCCAAATGTCCTTATTTAATGTGTTGATGACATCACGCTTGAGGGTGGTATGGCTGGCGGGACATTAAATAAATTATATTTTATAAGGTGCCTAATGTGCTAATACCGGGAGGGCTAGGTCAGGCTCTATGCCATCAACGTCCCTTTCTGGATCTCGAACTGAACCAAGAAACTTAGAGAAAAACCCTTCCTTATTGATTTATTCAGCATATTTCACTATGGTTCTTCAGACAGGAAAAGATTAGGCTATAAAAATAATATTGACTGTGTATAAGACCTCACACCAAGGTGTGCATATAATCTTACTTTCTCTGACATTATAGAAAGAAAGAAGTTTTCACTTCTGAATTTAGGGAGGTAAGATTGAGATCTATGTGCAATCAGATGGTAAAAAACGTTGTTGCAAATATTACAGAAGTATTCAGTAATCATAATTTGGTACAACTTAAGTTTAACATCATTAGTGATTTCATGCGAATATCATGTCCCTTCTCACATGTGATGAGAAGGGCATTTCACCTCTATGGTATTCTTTCTAAAAACCCATACCAGTAATCTAATCATGAGACTTGTCTGATGTTTATCAGATTGAGGACATTATACAGGATAATTGGCCAGTACTCCTTAAGGTCATGAAGAACAAGGAGAAACCTGGACAAAAATCATAGACCAAAAATCATAGACCAAATCATATCTGGGGAGATATGACAAAAAAAAAAAGCAATCTCGTATGTTGAATTGAATCCTGGAGAAATAAAAAGAACATTAATGGAGATTCTAGTGAAATCTAAATAAAATCTGGTCTTGAGAAACAAACAAACAAACAAACCCTCAGGTTGGCCTTTAGTTGGGATTGCCCCCAAAATCATCAGAAATAAACAACATAGGCCTACATGTAAAATTTTTAAGGGAGGAAATGCAATATTCCCTTTTGTAATCTACACCAGTGATCAAGTTAGTTATCATGAGAAGCTTAGATGTTTTATCTACTCATCCATTCATTCATTCCTTCATTCATTTGACAAAATAAACACTGAGTACCTGCCATTAGCCAGACCCTCCTCCAGTGCTAAGGATACAGTCATTAACCAAGACAAATGAGGCCCCTGCCCTCCTCTATAACCTATGTCCTTTTGGAGCTAATTTCTCTTCTTTTGTTACCAGTAGAAACAGGAATATTTTACTAGTCTGCTCAGGCTGCCATAAGAAAATACCATAGACTGGGTATTCTAACATCAAGTTTCTGGCCAGTTCAGTTTCTGATGAATACTCTCTTCCTGGCTTATAAACAGCTACCATCTCACTATGTCTTCACATGGCCTTTCCTCAGTGCGTGGGCATTTGGTGGGGGGTGGTGATGATGAGGATTGGGAAGATCACTCTGATGTCTCTTCTCATAAGGCCTATTGGATCAGGGCCTCATCCTCATGACCTCATTTAAACTTCATTACCTCCTTACTCCAAATATAGCCACCGTGGCGGGTAGCACTTCAACATATGAATTTGGGGGTGACACATGCAGTCCATGACAAATTTTAAAAAATGGTGAACTATTGAATAATCCAAACCTCAGACTGAGTAGAAACTAGGGTAACTTGAAAAGCAGAAGGCAGGAAATTTTAGATCCATCTTCCTTCTGGGTTTCTTTTAAATCCTGGAGAATTTAAAGATGTATAGCAAAGTCTGCTTCTCACACAATGTGGAAACTTCTGCTCCAGCTGTAGACCGGAGCCAGTTAGCAAGAGTGCATGAAAATAGATACAAGTCACCTGAGCTCTTTTTAATGATCAAAAGTAATATTAAGTTGGGACTAGCTTCTCATTTGTAGTTTGCTTCAATTGTCTCACTTTAAGCTACACACATATTCCAATTCTCAAAGTTCAGTTCCATTTCTAATGCTGCTTTCATTCACTGAGAGGAGATGGAAGAAATCTAAATGTGCATATGGAAAATGAAAGAAGATTTGGCTTATGAAAGGCTTTGTACATATCCAAACCCAAGCAAAAATTGAAGGGACAACAAAAATCAACATAAGAAAATAGCTCTGAATCTAGAATGCTCCTAGTCTGAAAATTATGATATTGCTAGAACATTTAATTATGGAGATAAAAAAAAAGCGTTTTTAGGATGGCTGTGACAGTGGCCGGCATTCATATTGCTTTTGCTATAAGGTGTCCTTATAGTTTCTGATAAGTAATAGAATTTTAAGGCAAATTAGTGCTATAACCCTAATAGTCTTAACTAGAACCTTTTTTTTTATGTAAAAGCACTGTTTATTTGGAGTAGGATTTGTCATTTACCTCATTCTTTTACATCGCTCTCCTCATCCCCTGTTAAAGAGTCAGGCACAGTTCCCAGACAGCAAATTGTGGCAGATATTTTTTTTTTCCAGTAGCATCTGGTGTTTTGGCAGAAAACTCATAGGGATAATCTTAAATATGGTTCGTTTTATTTCCCAAATCTTATTTTTCCCCTTCAAACACTGAGAGGAGCTGAATTTCCCTTATTTTCAGAACTGAGTAGAGAAATACTTCAAAAGCATTTTTAAAGATAATATATCCTTAAACTCAGGAAAGAAAGTCATTCTGGGGAACAGCTAAGAAGGGAGCTCTAGCATTAATTCCAGTAAAACAAAAATCTAATTTTCCCAGAAACACATGCATAGGAATCCTAGTTCTTCTCTTTCCTTCTTTTTCCCCCTCCTCTTGCCCCCCTGTCCTTTAATTAGTCTGAGAACCAAAAACCGAAACAAAATCAGTATCAATTTACTGTAGACGTTTACAAAATGGAATTAAGAATTCCTTTTTCCTGAAATAACTCCAAATCTCATGATCAAACTCCAAACTTGAAAATATTTAACCTCCAGATATCATGGGGGTTAGCATAAGTAATGTAGTAGACAAGGTTGAATTTAAGTGCAAACATAGAAGGTAACTAACTTATTTGAAAAAGTGCATTAAAGCCAGATTTTGCAAAGCCTTTTAGGACTTTGGTCTTTCAAATGATAAGCACGGAAGGTTTTTATACAATATAATTCCATGACCCAGTGTTTTCAGATTAGTCTGGTTGCAAAGTGGAGAGAGATTGGAAGGGAAAAGACTTAGGGCAGGCAGCGGGCAATGCAAAGATCAGAGAGGAGGTGCTGAAGGCGGAGGCTGGCCGTCTGGCCAAGTGGTGGCCAGGACAAATATGGAGCAGGGACAGCAAGTGAGGGGGAATTTTAAAAAGATAGAGGGAGAAGGTGCTTCCCTATGATGGTCCGGAAGCCAGGCCAGCTCTTGCTTTTGGGATCATCTCCCCACCTCCGCGGGGTGGGGGACGGGGGGTTGGTGGTGACAGCCTCTACCCTCTGCCCTGGACTCCGCCTATAAAGACACAATCAGTGCAGTGTCCACACAGCCTTCTGTCTCCCACTGGGAATGTCAGGCTGCCCTGAGAATGTCACCACATACTCGGCTTCCTCAAACCAGTTCTCTTGTTTTTCTGTTAATTAAAAAAATATATATAGGGGCACCTGGGTGGCTCAGTCAGTTGAGCCTCGACTTCTGTTCAGGTCATGATCTCCCAGTCCATGGGTTCCATCCCTGTGTCTGTCTCTGTGCTGACAGCTCAGAGCCTGGAGCCTGCTTCAGATTCCATCTCCTGCTCTCTGCCCTTCCCCTGCTCATATTCTGTCTCTCTCTGCCTCTCAAAAATGAATAAACGTTAAAACATATATATATGTATAATGGCTTCCCTAATCCACTTTATCCTTATAATTTTATTTTAATTTTAATTTTTTCTTTTTTTTTTTTCTTTTTTAGTTCTGATTTCCTGTTCCAAAGCCTTAATCCCAAGGAATGGTCTGTTTTTAGATTTTTCATCTCACAGGCGTTAGACTTTTAGCCTAAACCATTATAGCTTTTAGTCATGTTTTAACCTTTTATCTCATTGGCTTATAGTATTTTATCTCTTATTTTTAAATATCATGAGTTTTGTATTTTTAAACTCATAACCTTTTACCTTTGTGAGGATTTTAAATCTCCTATTTTAGCTTCCGCTTGATTTCCTTTTAGCTCCATTTTTCTTACCTTGCTCTCTCTTTTTAAACTTTAACCTCCATTCAACCAACTGCCCCTTTTAATCTTTTTTAACTTCCTTTTATTTTTTTTCCTTCTTTTATATTGTCTCCCGATTTGAACATATTTTTATAATGAGCATCGAGGGATGGTAGCACAGAACGGGCCCTAACCGTCATAACTTGGAAGTTTGGGTATTTCTTTCCAACCCTCACCTTCACCCTCTAACCTCTTATACCTCTAGCTGTCTGAAGTCTGCCTCTCTGGCACCCTCAGTGAATCCTCTAGCCTCTGTAAGACGGGACTAAAACATTTTAAATAAATAAATAATATAAGTGATGAAAAGAAAAACTGTGTTTTCAAATCCATTACCTCTGATATATATTGCCTGTGTAGTTTTAGCAAAGAAGGTCAGTGGCATTCTACCAGCCAAGGAGACATGATAACCAGGAAAGCAACAAAACTTTGTCCTTCATGCAACATTCCAGGGCAAGGTTTTGGTAAGAAGGCAAATGATGTTGCAAGTCCTCACAGGAGAAAGTAAAGTAAATGATCCTTCGCCAGACTGCCTGTACCACTTACAAACTTATCTGCTTCTAAAATCCTTATTTCCAGGTTTGTTTCCCCCCTTCTTAGCAGATTCAGGTACATTTCTTCCCTTTTTTCTTCCCTAACTGGCCAAAGTGGAAGTTATCACAAATAGGACTTTTAAACATGAATCTGATGTGCTCCTGCTAGAGGCCACCTTTTTGTCATGACTTAGGTGGAAAACCTAAGGACACAACGAAGGCCATTTCACCCTACATAATGAGCATAAGTTTCCCTCACAAAGTTTTATGGACATAGCTGAGGTTGATTTCCCTAATCTTTTTCCTATCTTCTTAAGGAAGAACAGGAAAGGATTAAGTCTCCAAAGAACACCTCAATCAGGGCCACAACCCTGCCACATGTACTCTTGTCCCACAGCACCCTACTGGGTCCTCACTCAAGATTCTGCTAAGAGGCCCTCTCTTTGAGAACAAATCCTGTCCCCCTTGTTTCACAACTTGATAGTATACAGATTTTTCCCTGCCTCAGGAAGTAGCATGGTCCTCCAATATTTTGTGCTTATGGAAAAGGACAGGAGTCCTTCTTCACAATTTCACTTGAGAATAATCCTTATTTTGCTGAGCACCAAATCTCAACCTACTGTATTGACCTGATACATAACGCTAACCAACTCAACTATTGCAGTAACTGGCCAGTCATGCTCTACCTCAAACAAGATACTTTCCTATAAGTATAATCTTAAAACTCCTAGAGCTTATCAATGACATTTTGTTCATTCACTTATTTACAACTAAATACTGATACCATTGTGTGTCATACACTGTCCCAGGCACTTATAAGAAAGCTCAGCTTGTGAGCACAAAAAAAAGAAGACAAAGGAGACATAAAGGGATGAGAGTAGGTGCCATTTTAGATATGGCCACAAAGAAGGGTGACAAGTGAAAAGAGGCACCAGAAAGTGAGGGTGGGGGGCATGCAGAAATCTGAAGGAAGAGTCTTTTTGAAACCATTATTGGATTTACAGTCAAATTGTTATTGAAAACATTCACTACATTCCCAGGTAAATGTCTCTTGAGTCTTAGTTCTAGGAAATGTTTCTTCCTCTCGAAAAACCAATTTGTTTTTATCTTAAGGACACTGAATCATGTAATCAATTGTGAAAGCTTTTTATGCAGCTCCTGAGAAACTTAGATCCAAATCTGTGGCCCAACTCTAACAAATGTTCCCAATTAGATGCGACACTTTGTGTATTATCTCACCCCTGGTATGATCTTCATGATCCTTCCTACACTTTTCCCTTTGCCCATTTTCCTCAACCATTTTTTTTACATCATTTTGTATTATTACAGATATTTGTTCCTTTCTGAAGCAAGAGAGGACAGAGAGAAAGAAAAAAGAGCAAAAGGGCAAACGAGAAGAGAGATGGAGAGACCTTCAGCAGAGAAGAGGCAGTGGGGGGAATGTGTTGAGTGGGGAAGACAGGTCAAAGAGACTAAGAACTGAGCAAAGGCCATCAGATACTAAATCACTAGTATGGGGGGGGGGGGGCATTGCTAATCTCCAAGAAAATAATTTTAGTTAAACGGTCTTAGTAAAAGCTAGACTTCTGAAGGTACAGTTAAAGACAGTGTAAGTGGCTACTATGAACCACTTATCTGAGTACACATCTATAGCGACCCTCTCGTCCGTGCATGCATAAGTCTGCACTGGGCCCTCTCCACAGCAGTCGGTAGTACGTCCTCTGCTGGCTCATTAGTCTTTCCAAGACTAACTTCATTCCTCAGTTGCCAAATGAGATTGGGCTCTGGGGTTCGACTGCCTGTGTTCAAATTCTGTCTCTGTTTCCCTAGCTTCGTGACTTGGACCAACACTCTTAACCTCTCTGTGCCTCTTACTTTTCTCAATTGCAAAATAACGTAACAAATTAGACTCATTTTATAAAATGATTGGGACATTTAAGTGAGATATAAGAGGAAGAGAGAAGAGCACACAGCTCAGTTGCTTGTATAATTAGTGCAGGTAGATGCTTACTACATTTTAGCTAGTATTACTATCCTTACTATTAAATCTAGTTAGGGGAATGCATTGGTAGAAAGGAAGAAAACTAAAGTACCATAGTCCCCAGCATCTTCAGACTTCATCCCTAGGCTTTGGACGTAACTTTAATCCTCTATCCTTCTAGACCCTGAAGAGCAATACAGTCCAAAATTCAGACTGTCAATAAGCTTTACAACTATCTCAAGAATACTCTTTAAGCTCATGACAGTTCCCTGGTTTCTTTAACTATATGCAGGTTCTACCAACAGGCAACATCCCAAATCATTATCTTATTATCCTCATCTTATTATCATTATCTTATTTGGAGGAACTAGCTTTCTTTCTATAAAGCCTAATGGGAGGAAATATAACACTAGAAAACAAGTTTCTGGAAGGAATAGGAGAAGACTTACCACTTCCATCTATTTTCCAATTGTAAAAGAAATTCTGAGTGTGTCACGCTCAGACAGAATTTGTAATCTTCCTGCTTGGGCCCTTAATCTATTAGTTTAATGTACTCATCTATCTGATGTTTATCTGGGCAAATTCAAAGTAAGCAATTCCAGATTTTGTATTTCTAATATAAGATATCATTTTTGCTATATAAACACATAGGATACATGAAGCTAGATTTAGAGGGTAGGTCTTTCATAGGCACATGCTCTAGAATGTTCTAGAAAGCTAGAGGCTTGCAGCTGTATTTCCTAGACAGTTGGCCAGCTATTTAAACAACCATGTATTTAAAGTGGCCTCTTGTATCATTAATGTGTAAAAAGAATGAACTCAACCATATGACATTATTTCATTTTCCTGCCTGAGTTTTCGCTGTTAGTCTCTATTTTGTCTTTATCCTACTTCTCATTGAGGGAAGAGAGGAAAGTCCAGGAGTTCCACGACAAAACATTAGGAGTTTCAGAAAGAATGAGAAGAGGAAGTAAAAGAGGAAATTATGCAAGATAATTTCCCAGAATAGAATGCATGAGTCTCCAGATTGCAAAGGTTCATTGAGTACCCAAAATGAAGAATGAAAAAGAATTATACCAAGACACATTATGATGAAATTTTAAAGCACTAGGAGAGAGGAGATTTTATAAGCTTAGGAGAAGGAAAACAAAAATAGTTTCATATAAAGTATGAAAAATCCAAACTGTGTGTGTGTGGGGGGGTGTGAGCCTGAGTGGCTTAGTTGGTTAAACCTTGAACTCTTCATTTCAGCTCAGGTCATGATCTCACAGTCATGAGATCCACGCTGAGCATGGAGTCTGCATGGGATTCTCTCTTTCTCTCTCTCTCTCCACACCTCCCCTGCTTGCACCTCACATGCTCCCTCTCAAAATAAATAAATGAATTTTTTTTAATTAAAGAAATGCCAAAACGGGGTCACATAAATCAGTAAATGGCAAGTTAAGCCTGTTATTTAGATACAATAAAGAAAACACCAAAAAAAAAAAAAAACAACAACCCCACAACTAAAATTGCTTAAAATAGTTGTCCTTACTGAGTAAGAATCTAATATGTAATATAGAGAGGAGGAAAAGTCTGCTCAGTTTTGTTTAAAATGAGGTAGTATTGGTAAAGCATTTAGTAGAGCATCTGGTGCATAAGAGCAATCTTAGTGTTTGACAAACAAATGAATACATGAGTGAATGAATAAGATTTTGTAGCACATCTGGTAGACCTATTTGTCTAATTTAAGAGTTTGTGTATAGAGGGGTGCCTGGGTAGCTTAGTTGGTTAAACGTCCGACTTCAGCTCAGGCCATGATCTTGTGGTCCATGAGTATGAGCCCCGCGTAGGACTCTGTGCTGACAGCTCAGAGCCTGGAGCCTGCTTCAGATTCTGTGTCTCCCCCTCTCACTGCCCATCCCCCACTCACACTCTGTCTCTCAAAAAGGAATGTTTTTTAAAAATTAAAAAAAAGAGTTTGTGTGTATAAAGAGAATATGGTCAATAATATGTAATAGCCTTGTATGGTGATACTTGGTAACTATGTTTACTGTGGTGAGCATTCATAATGCATGTAATTGTTGAATCACTGTTGTATACCTAAAACTAATATACTATTATATGTCAACTATACTTTAATTAAAAATAAAAGCTATAAAAAAGAAAGGAAGGAAGGAAGGAAGGAAGGAAGGAAGGAAGGAAGGAAGGAAG
>NW_024412407.1:11385224-11414602 GCF_014898765.1 Herpailurus yagouaroundi
AAGGAAGGAAGGAAGGAAGGAAGGAAGGAAGGAAGGAAGGAAGGAAGAAAAGACAAACGTGGCATAGGGTCTTGCAAAACCAAACAAAACAAAGAATATGTGTATACATTTATGTGTACAATTTTGATTGAATCACAAAGTTCATCTTAAAAAGTGTCTTAGAAATGAGTAAAATATGGCGGTAATGTCTTGAAGTTATTATGCCATGTTTTTCAAGATTTGAAAACAGCCCACTTTTGGAGTTTTGTCTTCGCTGTCTCCCTCTCCAAAATCTTGGTCCACTACCCTGACAAAATATCCACTCTTGCCTGAATAGCATGTGTGCCTTTACATTGCCATGTCTATACGAGTCCAGGTGACTGGAATGTTCTCCTCAAACCCCATCCCACTCCCCACACTGTACCTCTATCATCAACAGGAGCCTGGAAAATCCCTTTTAAGGAGTTTATACAAGTCAAACATCACCTCAGCCCTGAAGCCTTCTCTCTCTCCCCTAAGCAGAACTATTTGCTTCACTCCTCCTGTCGAAGTGTAATTATTACTGTAAGTGTCTATACCCTGAGTCCAGGGACTCTTCACAAGCAGCATCTCCATCACAGGCACCTTGATACACCCAGGGTTTAATGACTCTTAACTATGTTCTCAATAAATACAAATAAGGGGCGCCTGGGTGGCGCAGTCGGTTAAGCGTTCGACTTCAGGCAGGTCACGATCTTGCAGTCAGTGAGTTCGAGCCCCGCGTCAGGCTCTGGGCTGATGGCTAAGAGCCTGGAGCCTGTTTCCGATTCTGTGTCTCCCTCTCTCTCTGCCCCTCCCCCATTCATGCTCTGTCTCTCTCTGTCCCAAAAATAAATAAATGTTGAAAAAAAATTTTTTTAAATAAATACAAATGAATGACAAGGAGTGCTGAATAAGTCGTGGTATATGTGACAAGAAATACAGGAAACAACAAGTCACTAAGCTGCCTAATGACAATCATCCTCACACAGAAACAGTGATATTTTCCAAAAGATTTACCACTGTCACAGTATCTTCCAGCAAGTGTCAAAACATCAACAAATTCTTGGATTACAAACATTTTCCTACATTTCTAGAAACTGACTTTCCTCTCTACATTTACTGTGGGGACAAATATTTTTTCAAGTAGTTTTTTTTTTTTTTTTTTTTAAGAGCTTAAAAAAATTATCCATACAACAGACTAATCATTGCTGGTAACTCAACATGTGTGTGTGTCCTTTTGTTAACTAGTCTCCCTGGCATTTTCAGAGAAGTTTCACAAATTGCACCTAGACTTAAAAGAAGGCAAAGGAGGTCAGTGTAGATAATGATAGCTGATTTTCGACACCCTGTAAATGAGATCATCCATATACAGATTAGAAATCACATGTAAATTTTGCCCTCAGCAGTTACCTAGGGCAAGAAAGTTAGTATTATTTCTCCATCTACATAAACTTTTCTCAGACTTTCTATTATTCAAGGTCAAAACACTTTCTACTGAATCTCCTTTGTCTTAAATTCATAATTTGTTCCTGCCGTAAGAAGATATATACATTCTCTTCCAGTTTTACTTCCTCTTTCCTATTATTTTAATTGGCAGATGCCAAGACAATACATGCCCTTCACAGATATTATAAGGCCAGGCTGCACACCCCAGACCCTTTCACTCCTCATTAGACTGGACTGGCTCTTTCACCTTTCATAAGCAAACAGAAAAACATCTGAATACAGTAGGTATTTTTAGTTCTCTACGTATCTGGGTTAAAACAAATGTCAAGATTGTATAGGTTACCAAGAGCTTTGAGCAGATCTCCAAAGTATTTGCAAATTGCCCAATGTATTTATGTGGCTATGTATTGACAATTATTTGCTTAGTCAACAAGTATTTCTTGACCAACTTCTGTGTTCAGACACTGTATTAGAAACTAGGATTATCATGATGAGTAAGATCCACCCTTGTACCAATGGAGTTCACAACCCACCAAGAGAGACCAACGTGAATTAGATCACCACAGTGCTTGTGGTAACAATCCTAATGATGTATTCATGGGACACTTAGGAGGAGGAGTAACCCAGTTTGGGAGAATAAATAAATTCTTCCAAAAGAGATAGTGTTTAAGTTAAGGACTAAAAGATGAACAAGACATTGAAGGTGGGAATGAGGAGGTAGGCAGAAAGTTCTAGAAAAAGAGAACATTGTGTTCAAAAACCTGAAAACAAAAAATATGTCACTTTGGGGGGAAAGCAGTCCTTGAGTATGGCTATAGCACTGTGGGGTGCGGCAGTGAGCAGAGCTCAGCTAGGAAGTAGGTACCACACCGTGAAGTGCCTTGGGAGCCAGTCTGATGAGTTTGGACTCTGCAGAGGGTGATGGGAATCCAAAGACGCTTTATGTGGGACTAACGCATGATCAGGTTTGCTTCAGAAAAAATCACTCAGCTCACTGTAGAGAACCCATGATGGGAGGAGACCAAACAAACCAGCGCCTTTTTGGGTTATCTGTGGAGAAAAGAATGGAGACCCCTGACGGGGGTGGCTATATAACTGGAGCAAAGAGAACAGATTTGCAGTATCATTAAGGAGGGAGAATTAGTGTGACCTGGTGATTGTTGATGTGGGAGAGTGAGGGAGAGCAAGTGTTTCAGAATAATTCCTGAGCAGTTGCCCATCCACTCTTCTTTGTGGTGTTGAGGGAAGGATTTGGGGGTTCTGGGAAGGACACGGCGAGGCATATTTAGTAAGTACTCTGAGGTCATGGTATGGGCGCTCTCTCCGAAGAGCTTTTTGGGCAGCAGTTAGACTGGAATCATCTGTATGTAAATGGCAATTTAAATCTCTGATCTCCTGAGCATCAGAGTGGAGAAACTGTGCCAATTCCAAGGCATTTCGTTATATTTATAAAGTAGATAATTTGTCAAGTTCCTTTCGGTAGTTCCCAGTGGTGTTCAAATATCTCCCCTGAAGACACACCACAGATACTCAATAAAATATTTCCCCCAAATGCCAACAACACTTCCTGAAGATTTCAGAAGGCATTCAGGAACAACACATTCAAAAAATCCTCATTAAGCACCCTTTAATTGCCAAGCACTGGGCTGGGTCTGAGGCTGCAGAGATAAATCTAACTCAGGCTCTGTCTTCCAAATGTTCACAGTGCAGCAGCGTTGACAGGCAATTAGCCAATAATTAGAGCAATGTAATTAGGATAAACAAGATGCTAAAAGAGCAAGCAGGAGAAACCCTGAAAATCATTAAAGGCTTCACGGAAGTGGAAGCTTTTGAGCTGAGTCTTGGGAGGAGTTCATTAGGCAGATGAGAAGCTTGGAGCAGAGAAGACAGAAGCATCAGGGACACAAAATAGCCTTGCACATCTTACGCTTAGGAAACAGCAGGCATTTCAGTATGCAGGGGAGAAATCCAGGTTTAAGAGGTCACATCATAAGCTATTGTTTGCAGAGCCATAGTAAGGAGCAGGAGGAAAGCCTACTGGGAAGTTTCAAAGTTCCATGTGAAAAATTGTAGCAGCCTGAACTAAGACACAGAGACAATGGATGCAGGTTTGAGAGGGATGAGAGAGGAGAGATGGAAAAATTAGAGATAAGAATTTTAGATGTATACTAAAATTGTAACGGCATGGCAGCCACAAGAAATGGTTTACATTTACACTCGTTACAAGTTTACTCTTACAAGAAGTTGGAAATGCTTGGGATGAAGCCTGAACTTTTGAAACTGATGCCAGGGAAGTCAACGACGATCCCACTACAAAACCTCTCTTGGCCCTGGTTATCAACAATGGAGCAAATTGGAACTAATGCACAAATATCTTATAATGCAGCGTGGTGGAATAAAAACACACGATCCTTAGGGGCTAGGAGGTCTTGACCTTGAAAACTGTCTGCACTACTCTTTAACCTTGAACTCCAAGTCCAGAATCACTTCAAACATGATGCTGATGATGACCTTTACTCCCTGTGTACCACTTGAGAAAAAGAAAGGATGCATGTGTACATTTAAGCTAGATAAAGACACACAGAAGACAGGTTTTTTTAAAAGGGAACTATAAATACAGGAAACCAACTTCAAAAGTCATTACTGGAAAATGGTTCACAACTCCTCTCCTACCATGCCCAGGGGTTTATCAAAACCAGCATCCTTAAGTATTCCACATTTGGTTTCAACTACTGGATGTCTTAATCACCCTAAAATTGGGAAGATACATTTGGTCATTATAATGAAGATACAAACTAGAGTTCCATTTCCTGAAAGCAGATAGAGAACAGGTAGTCAGTATTCCTGTGAAGCACATGGCTGGATGGCTGGTTCGGCTCAGCCGGTTTAGAAATTAGAATAAGAGTTCTAAAAGGTGATGCATACTTGAAAATAAATTTTGGTACCCACAGAGATAGGCCACGGAATGTCCCCCAGTCAGAACCAAGATTTTTCTCTGAAAGAGATTACATGTCCATACTAACATAAAGACAGTTAGATAATCATGGCCCCAGATGTTTATCTTATAATTTGAATAGCCATTAAAATTTTAGCCTAGAAAAAAAATTAAAACAGGATTCCCAATAGCACCTTGGGAAGACTCCCATAAAGTAACAGACACTTTTAGTAGAGCAGAACCGTAGAATAGACACGTAAATAAGGAAACTTGCTGGATAGGAAAGTTTTTCCAAAAGGGACTTCAATATCAAGAGGCATTTATAAAAATGAGAGCTTTATTTGATAGCACTTACTCTGTAGCCATTCTTTGTGAAACTATTACGTAACAGAATTGGTTGTCATTTCAAGTTATTCCTGGTTGCTGACAATAAAACCACATATTTGGCATCTAAAAAATTGGGGAGGGGGATATTAAATAGTTCCTTAACAAAAACAGAAATCAAAATTAAGTGTATTGGATGATAAACGCCATGAGGGGAATTCAAAGAGCTTTTGTGAGCCCATGATTAAAGCTTTGTTCCCAAAGGATGCAGTTGGAAAATCTCACTCCCCAGTCACCCATAGACAACATAGATATATTCAGGTTTTGCAGGTCTTTCTACAAATAGTGTCAGTTGCCTTTACCAGCACTTACACATGTAACGTCACTTAACAGTCTTTTACCTTCCCCATGAATTTAATGTATATTGTCATTAAGATTCTAAAAAGTCACTGATGCTGGAAATACATACATACATCACATGTACACACACACATGCCTACATACCTTCCTGCCAGTTCAGAAACAGGTGTGCCTTTTTTGCTGTTACCAGCAGCTTCTTCTCCTTCCAGGCTTTTTGCTTTCTTGGCCTTTCATCAGTGGAGCTGGTGTTTACCCTCGAGCTGACATTTCAACGTCAACCCACCAGGTGTCCACAGTCCTCTCTCCGATGACACTCCTGTAGCAGATGGTGCAAATGGCCTGGCACATACATTCTGATTCATTGCAAAAACCAAACTGCCAGACTGCTGACTAGTTTGGCAAGAAAGGGAGAAAGTTGTTGCTAAAAAAAAAAAAAAAAAAATATATATATATATATATATATATGAATTATCCTTCATGTGGTGACTTTGGACTTGTCCCTGCTTAAAGATGATTAGTAATTTATTTAACCAGATTAAACAAAAGCTTTTAGAGGAGTTCCCTGTTTGCAAAGATGGCCATGGGCAACAGGAACTTATCTACATAGAATAAGAGGCAAATAATAGAAAGTCAAAACAAAATTACATCAAATGCAAAATGTGAAAATAATTGTTTTAATTGACTAAATGGGGACAGTAGAAGGTGTTTTGGGGGTTGGGCGTTTTTTGTGGGGTTTGTCTTTTTTACTTCCCGATGCTATTCCAAAATCTCTAATACAAACTTGTTTTTTAAATAATACCACTAATCTGTGATATTAAAGGTTTTTTCCAAAAATATTTTATTATTTTGTACAAAGTGCTTCTTTTTGCCCATTTGGGAACAGGAACTTTGAAAATGTAATGGGATTCTACGAGGTAGATCTCCACAAATGCACACACATGCACGTAGGACTGTTTGAGAGGTAAAGCCTTGGAATTAGATCTTCAATTCCCCTTTACCACTTCTATTAATCTGCTCTAGTCTTACTTCCTCTGGGTTAATTTGAGGTCTGCCATGTGCAAGTCCTTCCAGTAGGATCTCTGGTGCCTCCCTATGAAGGTTCAGCCACACTCACTTCCTACCCCATGTTTCAGTCATCAGTCACAGATTTCTGGAATGAGTCGTGAAACCAGCAACGTGGGGAGGTCGAGATAAATGTCCCCATACTCTTGCTCATAGCACATGCCCTGTACTGCTGGACTCCTGACTTGAGGTTCCTGCCTCCTGATGGGATCCTGGCCAGCCTCTGTCTAGGGCCACCTAAATTTTATAGCCCACATCACAATATATAAACCTGTTTCCATTTTCCTTTACCCAAAGTGTCCAGTACACTAAGGTCCCAGCTTGCCTCACAGCTGAACACCAGGGATAAAGAGAAAATCTTAAAAGCAACTGTAAAAAAAAAAAAAAGAAAGAAAGAAAGAAAGAAAAGGAAAGGGGAAAAAAAGATAAATTACATACAAAGAAACATAGATGGGGCGCCTGGGTGGCTCAGTGAGTTGGTTAAGCATCAGACTCTTGGTTTCAGCTCAGGTTATGATCTCATGGTTTCATGAGTTTGAGCCCCTCATTGGGCTTAACACTGAGAGTGCAGAGCCTGCTTGGGATTCTCTCTCTCTCCCTCTCTTTCTGCCCCTCCCTGACTCACACTGTGTCTGTCTCTCTCAAAATAAACAAATAAACTTTAAAAAAATTTAATAAATAATAAAAAAAGGAACACACATAAGGATGACAGCAGATTTCTCATCAGAATTTGTGGGGGAAAAAAGTGTAGAGATGTTATCTCTAAAGCACTGAGAGAAAAAAACTGCCAATTTGGAATTCTGTGAAAGCAAATGTCTTTCAAAAACAAAGGTGAAACAAGCACTTTTGCAGACATATAAAAGTTGAAAAACTGTATCATCTGCCAGCTTATAGTACAAGAAATGTAACAGGAAGTCTTTCTGGCATAGAGAAAATGATAACAGGTGAGCATATGAATCTATATAAAGTAATGAAGAACACTGGAAATGGTAACTACATGGTAAATATATAAGATGTTTTTATTATTACTTACATTTTTTAAAAAAGTGATTGGTAGTTAACCAAAAATAACAACAAGTATAAAAGTAAAATGTATGCCAACAATAGCACAAAGGGATGAATGTGTAGAGTTGACTTTTGAGCAACATGAGTTTGAACTACATAGGTCCACTTACATGTGGATTTTTTACAGTACAGTACTGTAACTGTATTCTCTCTTCCTAATGGTTTTCTTGATAACATTTCCTTTTCTCCAGTTTACTTTATTATAAGAATACAGAATATAATACATATAACGTACCAAATATGTGCCAATTGACTGTTATTGTTAAGGCTTTCAGTCAACAGTAGGCTATTGATAGACAAGTTTAAGAGGAGTTCAAAGTTATACTCTGATTTTTGACTGTGCAGAGGGTCAATGCCCCAACCCCTGCATTGTTACAAGGTCAACTGTATGCTATTAAAAAGTTCTTCTATAATTCATAAAGTAGTTTAATATCATTTGAATATAGCCTGTGATAAGTTAAAGATGCATACTGTAAATCAAAAAACAACCACTGAAATAATAAAACAAACTGTTACAGCTAATAAGTCAGCAAATGAGATAAAATGAAACTTTAGAAAAATATTGGGTTAGTTCAAAAGGCAGAAAAGAAGGACAAGGAAACAAAGAACAGATAAGACAAATAGCAAAAAGATAGATTTAAACCTAATTATATCAATAGTCACATTACATGCAAATGGTCAAAATACCCCAATTAAAGGGCAGCAACTGTCAGATGAGATAAAAAACATAATTTGATGCCCCTACAAGAAATGCACTTTAAATATAAAGACACGCACAGGTTAAAAATAAAGGATTGAAAAGTGCTAACACAAATCAGAAGAAAGGAGATTTCAGAGCAAAAAAAAAATATTACTAGAGATAAAGAAGTTGCTTCACAATAATAAAGGGGTCATTTCATTGAGAGGTATATAGACATTTATGCACCTAACAACAGAGCTTCAGCATGAAACAAAAACTGCAGAGAGAAAAAGATGATTCATAATTGAGAGATTTCAGTACACATCTCAATAGTTGATAAAAACAAGCAGACCAAAAAATCAGTAAGGTTATTAAAGACTTCATAACATTATCAACAAACCTGACCTTGTTGACATTTATAGAGCACTCCATCCAACAATAACAAATATACATTCTTTTCAAGGACATAGGAAAATTGTCCAAAGTAGATTATATTCTGGGCCATAAAACAAGTCTCAACAAATAAAGAGGTTTGAATTCATACAAAATATAGTCTCTGACCAGCATGGAATTAAATTAGAAATCAGTAACACAAATTATATGGAAAATCCCCAACTATTAGAAAATTAAATAATACATTTCTAAATAACCTGTGGGTCAGAGGAGATACCAAAAAGGAAATTAGAAAGTATTGTTAACTGAATGAAAATGAGGACATATCAATATTTGTGGGGCCCCACTGAAGCAGGATTTATAGGAAAATTTATAGCACTAAATGTACACATTAGATACAACATCAAAAACATATCTATAGAAGAAAATAATGACAAATTCAACTTCATCAAAATTTAAAATGTCTGTTCTTTTAAAGACCCTGTTTAGAGAATGAAAAGACAAGCCACAGACTCAAGAGAAAATATCTACAAAACACGTATCTGACAAAGGATATGTAGCAAGAATACATAAATAACTCTCTACACTCAATAATAAGAAAACAAACTAAGTTTTAAAAATAGATGTTATTTGAACAGACACTTCACCAGAAAAGTTATAGAAATGACAAATAAACTCATGAAAAGACACTCTACATCATCACTCTTTAGAACAATGCAATCTAAAACCACAATAAGATAGCACTACGCATCTGGCAGAATGACTAAAATTAACAAGTCTGACCATAGCAAGTGCTAGAAAGATATAGAGGAACAGGAACCTTCGTTATTGCCAGTAAACATGTAAAATAGTACAATTGTTTTGGAAAACACTTGGGCAGTTTCATAGAAAGTTAAATATACATGGGCCATATTTAATTTTTTAATATTTTAAAACTAGATGGGGTGCCTGGGTGGCTCAGTCAGTTGAGCGTCTGACTTTGGCTCAGGTCACGATCTCGCAGTTCATGGGTTTGAGCCCCATGTCGGGCTCTGTGCTGACAGCTCAGAGGCTGGAGCCTGCTTTGGATTCTGTGTCTCCCTCTCTCTGCCCTTCCCCGCTCATGCTCTGTTTCTCTCTGTCTCTCAAAAATGAATAAACGTTAAAAAAAGTTTTTTAAATAAAAACTAGAAATATCCAAAATGTGCACCAACAGATGAATAGATATACCAGTATATATGTGCAATGGAATACCACTTGGCAATGAAAAGAAAGAAACTACAGATAGACACTCTCTCTGTAGATAAATCTCAAAATAATCAAGCGGAGTGAAAGAAGCCAGACCTAAAATGAGCAACTATTTATATAAAACTCTATAAAATGCAAACTAATCTCTAATGGTAATAACAGGTCAGGGAGGGTCACGAGGAAAGTTTTGAGGGTGATGGATGTGTTCGTTATCTTGATTGTAGTGATGCTTTCATGGATGTAGACGTAGATCAAATCTCATCAAGTTTTATGCTCTAAATATGTGCAGTTTATTATTTGTTAATAATACCTAAAGTTAAAGTAAGGACAGATGTTGTGTAAGGGTACAAACTGAAAAGTTGTGAATAAATCCTAATGAGAGATCTAATATATACAGTAGAGTGAATATAGACAACAATACTATATTGTGATCATCAAACTTGCTAAGAGACTAGGACTTAATTATTCCAACCACCAAGAAGAAGTGATAATTCTTATGTAAAGTGATAGAGATCACTATCTCTATCACTAAATTTATTTTATCACTAAAATAGCAATCATATTACAATATATAAATATACCAAGTTAATATGTTGTACACCTTCAATTTATACGGTGGTATACAACAGATAGATTTCAATCTTTTTAAATTTTAAATAATGGATAACACTATCAGAAAACAAAATACCACCCTACCCTTGATTAAGGTCTTATCAGTAATATTAAAACCGCTGACTATTAGAGATCATCCAGTTCAATGGTTTTCAAGCTGTACTCTAAAGAGGTCCCTCAGGGCATGGAGAAGGACAGCTGTGGTCTACATACCTTCCTTCTTTTTCAACCAAGCATTCTGTCCTTCATCTGACTTTTATATTGGGCTTCCTTTCAAGCTATCATCAGAAAAAAAAAAGGAGTCTGTTGCTTCAAACAGTTTGGGAATTACTGACCTAATACAAACCACTCATTAGGCAGAAAAAGAACTGCAGGCCAGGTGGAGTGATTGCTTAAAGGCACACAGAGCTAGAGCCAGACAGAACTTGAGGCTTCCAGATCTCCCACATCATGCTCTCTCAAATGCATTCCCCTGCCTCCCCTCAGAACCCCCACAACAGTGTTGGCAAGTGGAGATGTTTCCAGGTAAAGAATCTCAGAATGAGACTCTTGTCCTTTTTACATAAGTAGGAACATTATCTTGGAGCAGTCTAAATGATGAAATATTTCCAGGTATCTCATAGACCCTTATACTGCCAATGAAGTATCGAAAAAAAAGTGCTAGGGCTGTGTTGAATTGCATTTCTTTGCTCATGTTTTAATTATTTCAATTAGAAAACATTTTAATGTTTATTTATTTTTGAAAGAGAGAGAGCACAAGCAGGGGAGGGGCAGAGAGAGAGGGAGACACAGAATCCGAAGCATGCCCCAGGCTCCAAGCCTTCGGCATAGAGCCCGACACGGGGCTCGAACCCACGAACCGTGAGATCATGACCTGAGCCGAAGTCAAATGCTTAACTGACTGAGCCACCCAGGTGCCCCCTCTTTGTTCCTTTTTTAACTTCATGGGATGTTAGATGAATGTTATTGAATACATCAAAAATTTGCCTTTGACTTACTGAAATAAATCAGGAGAAAAAGAAGTGTCAATAGAAGTCAGCGATTCAGAATATAGGCATTGGAATCTGTCAGGTTCAAATCCCAGCTCTGCAAATTCCAGCTATGTTTGTCAACAGACAATTCACTTAGCTCATCTCAGCCTATTTGCTCATCTTTAGAATGGAGCTAAAAAGCCCTCACTGCAGTGAGTTGCCATGGGAGTTAAATAAAACAAGACAGGTGACGCATTTATTGTGATGACTGAGCAGGATGAGAGAGGCAGACAAAGATAAGATCAAGTGGGAATATTAGACAAGGAGGCATGACTTTGCTTGATTCAAAGTAGGTGCTGTCAGTGTTGTCCACTGCAAGAAGAGGAAAAGAACAAGACTAGAAATAGATGTTTGTCTTATCCACAAACACTTAAACACTTAAAACCTGAAATGAAAATTTTAAGCTTCATTTGGAATGACACATATTTTAGAAACAAGGACCCTGGCAAGCTTGACTCCTGACAGGTAGCATCAACTACCTAAATTTTGGTATAAAGTAGACCCTGATCTCCAGGGATATGTTCCAAGACCCCCAGAGGGTATCTGGAACCACGGATAGTACCAAACCCTATATATAGTATGTTTTTTCCCATACCCACATACCTGTGATAAAGTTTAATTTATCAATTAGGCACAGAGTCACAATAACTAATAATAAAATAGAATAATTAAAATATACTATAGTAAAAGTAATGTGAATGCACTCTCTCTCCCCCTCTCTATCGAGATATTACACTGCATTCACCCTCCCCCTTGTGATGATATGAGATGATAAAATACCTACATGACAACATGAGGTGAGGTGAATGATGTAGACATTATGACACAGCGTTAGGCTACTATTGACCTTCAGATGACATGTCACAAGAAGAATCATCTGCTTATGGACTGTGCTGAACCCTGAGAAACTGAAACCATGGAAACCAACGGCAGATAAGGGGGCACAACTGTATCTTTTTGTTTTTCAAAGAACCAAACACCTAGACCTGATCCCAATGAGGTAGGCCAACCTGACTTTCCAGCTGAGATGCTCGCATCCCGCTGTCTACTGGACTCCTCCGCCTGCTGTCCCAGAGACACGCCAAATGCAGATTGCCCAGCCCCAAATTCTTTATTCTTAATGCTGCTATAATTACCACCCTACCACACAACTCACAAATTCTGTTTCTCTCCATGTATTCTCTACCTCACTTGTGGCTTCAGTGTGGCAGTGACTATTTCTGCATGACAGAGAGCTGGGAATCATCCAGATTCCTCCCTCATGCCCCACATTCACCAGATCTTCAAATTCCTTCCATTCTCCATCTAATGCTGTCCTCTCTCATCTGTTTCATGTCTTCAATGTTCTTACTTACAGAAGCTACCATTTCTCCCCTGAAATTTGCTGACAGCCTCCTAACTGGCCTCCCTCTGTCAATCTTGTCCTCTCCTAAATCAGCCACGATACCCACAAATGTCTCTCTAAAACATAGGGGAACCAAATCACTCTGCTGATTGAGCCCTTCAGTGTGCCCCTATAACTACGAGACAAACACAAGTTCCTTAATGACATAAAAGCTGCTTCCTGGTGAGACTTTTACCTGGATCTCCAGCCACTGAGCTGTCCTGCCCTCACCTTCCCATCTTTATGCTCCAGCAATAACACATTTCTAATTACTATAAGATACCATACTTCTGTGCCTTGAACATGTGATTCTTTCTGCCTAGAATGCCCCCTCCCACCTCCTGTTGCCCACCACCTAGTGAACTAGGAACCTTCCATGACACACACCCCCATGGGTCCCCCCACAAAGTGAAATACTCTGGTGTTTATGTTTATACTGTTGCCCACATCAGGCTGAACTATAAGCATTTGTTTAAATGACTTTAAACAACCACTTATTCTCAACGTCTCTCATTTAAGTGTTGTGCCTCCTTCATCTATATATCCTCAGTACCTTACTCAGTGCCTGTCATATGGTAAGAACTTGATCCAACGTGACTGTTTACTGACTCTTGCTTCTCTTTCTGTTCAGACAGATAATATCTTTTCAGCATCTATTCTGGGAATTTCTACATGCCCTGGTTATAAAGCCTAATAGAGATCAACTTTGGAATAAAACATCTTCTGCAGTTCAAAACAGAAGAATTGAGGGGCTAAGAGTTTGGAAAGGGGACTTTGGGTCTCACATGAGGGTAAAAGCATTCCTACGCTGAAGATCATTAGCTGGGACAAGTGACGTCCATTCTGGCATTGTGGAGGTGGCAGGCATTGTGAGGGGACCCGAACTTCATCAGTGTTGATGCTTTAGGGACTATAAATCGGTCTTTGGCAGTCCCTCTGGCAGGTGGTGCCCTTCATCATGAAAAGATGTCCTGTCACAATGAGTCAAATGTTTACTGCCTTGAGTCAGCAGCCCCAGCTCTTCCAGGTCAGCACCCAACTGAATGCGAACAACATCTCATTAACAAACAGCAAAACCCACGTGTCTCCTTGTGACATTCAGCATCAAACTGGAAAATGCTCAAAGCCAGCTCTCCTAAATCCAACAGGATTGGAAAGGTGGTAATCGTCTCCTTACTCTGCTTTATTATACATCATGGTTATATAATTAATGGATTCGTTTCATGGCCCCAAAACTTAATACCCTCATACTAACTTTAAATATCTCTTTCGTGTCTGTTTTGCCTTTTCTGAGAAACTTCTTTTCTTCTTGCGTCATCAGATCTAAAGGAGAAAGGATTTCCTTTAGGTTTACCACCGAAAGCAGAAAAACCTAAAATTTATCAGGATGGAACTGTCCTTTATGGGAAAACAATACCAGCACTCTAGAGTATGATGGCACATTAATGACATGCAAATTCCTCATGTGATAAGACCTGATTCTGGACATTTTCTTTCAGTAGAAATCTCTCCCTCCACTGAAAAAGCTAACGGAGAATCCAGTGTGCCGTGATCGAGCAGGAAGCTGTGTCTCCACTAACAAATATGGTCCAAACATTTAAAGAACTCAGTAGAATGGAATGCCACCGTGACCGTGCAGAAAGTCCCAGAAGAGAGAGCATCCTCTGTCATAGAAAACTCAATGCTGTTCTACCAAGAAAAGTGGCGTGGCCTCATTCATTTGCCTTTCACTGGTGCAGATAGTTTTCTGCCCACTGTAGCACAAACCACATTTGTGTTTCTTCCATTTCAGCAGAATCCTTAACTTGAAATTAAATACCTGCATCCAGAGAGCAGAATACTATTCAGCACTAAAAAGAAATAAGCTGTCAAGTTATGAAAACACATGGGGAAAAACCCTAAATGTGTATTATTAAGTGAAAGAATACAACCTAAAAAAACTGTGTTTTGTGGGATTCCAACTATATGATGTTATGGAAAGGGCAAAATTATGAAGACAGTAAAAAGAGCAGTGGTTGCCAGGGAAGAGAGAGAACAGAGACGTTTCAGGGCAGTGAAAGCATTCTGTGTGATACTACAACAGTGGATAATACATCATGATACATTTGTCCTAACCCATAGAACGTACACTGTCAAGAATGAACGCGTAATGTAAACTATGGACTTTGGATGATAATGATGTATCCCTGTGGATTCAACCACTGTACCAAATGTACCCCTCTGGTGGGGGATGTTGACAGTGGGGAGGAGGGCTGCAGGGGGCAGGGGCAGGGAATACATAGGACCTCTCTGTACTCTCTGCTCAGTTTTGCTATGAACCTAAAACTGCTCGGAGGAAATAAAGTTTACTAATTTTAAAAAATTACATACCTGATTAAAAAGGCCTGTCCAACCTGCTTATACAGGATATCTTTTCTGTTTTATTGGGCCATTTTCAAGTCTTTCCTATGCAGCGGAAGAGTCTTAGCAAATATCTCTTTAGATTTCTCTTTTCTAATGGCAATAATCTATCCCCTACCTTGTCCCAGGCAGTCTACATATAAGAGCTAAGGCAGAACTAAGAATGGGTGAGACATATACCTTGCTTGATTTGCTCTCCTTTACCAGAAGATGCTGGGTTTCCAAAGAGAATAAACCTAATGGGATTCCATTTTAATCAGTGTAATTGTTGCTGCCTTGGTACTGATCTATTACATTTTATTCACAGATATCAATTTCACGGCAAATAAATTGCAGTGGGTAAAAAATGCTTCAGAACAACATAACAAAAACAGCCCCAGGCCATCACGCACTGTGCTGTTAGTTGCCACAGTCAACCCTACTCAGAGCATATGTGGCCCTCTCAGACCCAGATACCCTTCAAATCAAGATGAAATTCATAAAGGCTAAAATTTCATGTCTCCGCTGCATCTAGGTTCCTGTAGCAGAGTCAGCCAGCTCCCTCCTTCCTCCAGCTCCTAGCTCTGGCCCACACTCAGTTCTACCATAAAACCTTAGACTTCTAATAAACAATAAAATTAACCAGAGCTCTAAGATAAATTGCTCTTGAAAGCATGCAGTGATAAGAAAGAAAGAAAGAAAGAAAGAAAGAAAGAAAGAAAGAAAGAAAGAAAGAAAGAAAGAAAGAAAGTTAGTTCTTCCAAGGAGATCTGGGTGGAAGCAAATGCAAGCCAAATTTTCAAGATTTTACAAGAGTATGAAAAATGTCTTTTCCAGCACTGTGGACATGATGTTGCTTGTCTCAGAACCGCAAGTGTGGGGGGCCAGCCCATGAAAGATAGCAGGGAGCATTCATGCTGTTTCTACATTTTCGACAAAGACTTCCTAATGGTTTCTCCACTTGTCCTTTGCTTTTGCAGCTTTCTTTTGAGGGGGTAGGGTGGGGCCCGTTTCCCCTTTGGCAGTTGGTTATACGGTTCTCAGGCAATAAAACCTTGGACCTCCCTGACAGAGGAGCTCCCTCCACGTTTGATAGCTCTCTCACTTTTCCACTCTTAATCAGCCCCCCACCCCATCCCCCACCCCAAGCACACACACATACAGTTTATATTACATGCTCTTTCTTGTCAAAACAGATGCTAAGTGCTGTCCTACAATGGATTAAACCAACCCCATCTTCCTACCTCCTTCCACAGGGATTTTCAGAGCCTGGTAATCCATAAACAGAAAAACATAAATGTTCAGAAACAGGCCCCGGTATATTAGCTGCAGGCTGAACGCTTTGGTTTGAGCAGTGGTTTTATAATTAATTTTTTTTCTCTGGCACTAACCCAAGTGCTTGGGAAAAGTAAATCATATTAACATTTTATCTTCATGTTGCTACCCTATCTGCTGCGTTATTTGGCACCTTGGAGGAAACTCATGCTGCTTTCCTACTGACAGGAAGCTCTCTGAGCTGTTCCCATAGGTGGTCTCACACCTGCTTCTTGAGCCAGAGCACCAGCAGCTGTTATTCTAAGCCCTGATGTGAGTAGGCTGAATTTTGTCGACACATTTCCATGGTGCCATTTATGAGGTAGCGTTTGTGGCTTGAGACCACGTGAATTGCTACGTACCTGACTGAAGAAATCAAAATCTCATAGCATGATCAAACCACTTTTTTTCTCGTGTGGTGTACACACACACCCACAAGATCCTCCCACATTTAAAGTTAGTCACAAAACGAAAGCCAGAAAAAATCAGCACGTTAAAAAGTGAAGAACAGCAACGTCCTTGCCTCTGCATCACGTATTTTCAGCTTAAATATCCGCAGCAGTCAACAGCCTGTGCTATGCCAGCCCCCCTCTGCCAAGTATTTCACATGCTCCGGGTCTTCTGCCTTCCAAGAGGGGATATGTGTCAGATATGTATGCAGTGAGGAAAAGATAAATAGCCCCCCAAAGCATAAATAATCCAACAAAAATCAACAAATCAAAACTATAACCATTCTGACTGATGCCTGAAGTATGAGCCTATTATCAATTCAATGTATAATCATACAGGTTGGATAATGGGTTCCCAAACAAACAGAAGAGTCTTTCAATGCCAGATATTTGTAATCCAAGCTATATAGTATGAACTTCTTATAAATTGTTTTCTACGTTCACAAGCCACTGGTGGCTAACCAAGTGTGCATATACCTAAAACGATCTATATCCTTATGCACATGACATGAAAAATACGTTAGTCAAAATGTGTGTCTGTCTATATTCAGTGATCTTGATTATATTCCTGAAAAGCTCTCACGACAAATGCCTTGGGACAGATCGCAGGACATTTGTGACGGTTCAAAGACCATCTGACGTAATATCAAATAAGTCATGACAAGGTGTTATTAAGATCCATGAATTTATCCCATATCTCCAGGCTAAAGCACCAGTTGACGACTACCATGAAAGCTTTTCAGCCCATAACACCAAATCCCTCATGCAGACCTTGGTTGTTTCCTTGTACTGGTATGCATTTCTGTGAAGAACCAGCCCTTCCTTGGCTCTCCCTTTTTTCTCCTTCATCCTCCTCACTAGCATTACAGCACATGTGCCCACGGCTTATATCTTGTATTATACATAAAATAAAGCAAGGTATTGCATGAACATGGAAACATTTGGCCAGACTAAGGAAGATCAATACACAGATGCAGTTACCCAAGGGTAGATCGCACCATCTTGGTTTCCTGAAGGATTCTATCTACTGACTTGAACTTTTGTTAAATCTTTAACTTCCAGCAAAGAAGAATCATGGAGAACTTGGTCCATTGCCTATGTTGGAGTTTTCTATATAATGGCCCACATTGAAAAACACACAACTAAGTACTTGGAAAAGTTTTTCTTTCAGGAACAGATCTGTTTTCCTTAGCAACAGCCCAATATAATGGTTAAAGGCACAGACCCTGGAGTCAGATGGTCTGAGTTTGAAATCCAGCTCCACCAATTGCTAGCTATATGCTCATGGGCAGACCACTTGACCTCTTTGTGCTTTCTTTCCTCATCTGTAAATGAGTGCTATTGTGAAGGATCCATATGAAATATGTATATAAAGCACTTAGAACAGTATTCATGTCAGAAAGAAATGTTTTTTTTTTAACAAGAACTATGTGACTGCCCAAAATTTCAACCCAGTTACAACAATTGATAATACTTTACATTCTAAGTATCTAGATTCTATGTTTTTTCCTCAGTCTTTGACTTTTTTCCAAATCTGTATGTTTGCTATTCTTGACTTTTTATTATTAAATTGTATATCTTTTAATAACATAATTAAATTCATTGTGTAAGGAGGAAAAGTATGCAAAAGTAATACTAGGAATTATCAATAAATCTGTAGCTACAAATATACAGATTTGGAAGTACCTAAATGAAGTCTGAGTAACTAGGATAACTGTGTGATTTTAAAGAGGAAATTTAGACACTGCATTTTGACCCATCATAAAAAAGCATTCGTCAGTGACATTATCTGACTTCTCTGAGCCTAAGATTTCTGAGATGTAAATGCTGGGATTAATTATCTCTACCTCCCAAACTGGTTTTCAGGAATAAAGGAAATAACTTTGTAAAGCACCAAACACAATGTCTAACACATAGTAGAAGGTTCTGGTGGTTATTTGCTGTCTTTTCCTTCATATCCATTCTCAGCCCTTCTCTTACCTGCTGAATGCTCTGGAGAATAATCTGGAACTGCAAACCTGGGTTCCTTAACTCTCTAGTTAAATCAGCAGATTGGAGATTAGGAGGAGGGTAAAGATGGGGTATTCTCCAAATCTGTATGCCGATATCTCTACCTCCCACATCCAACTCCCTCTCTGCTGGGCCTTGGTTTAGCAGCAGCTACATTCCACTTCTGTTCTGCCACTTCTGTCCCTGGGCCACAGCTTTTGTTGCGTCCCCGTAACAACTCCCTCCTCTAATTACAGTAACTAATTTGTCCAACTTTTCCCAGAATTTTCTCAGTGTTAGCACTCAATTCCTATGTCCCAGGAACCCTTTCAAGCCTGGGCAAACAGGGAGCGGTTGGCTACCCCACCCCCCTTGCCCCTTCAGCCCCCAGGTAGAATGCTAATCTCTAAGTCTTTCTCAGGTTATTTTCTAAAGCTCTGGGATTATGAATGATTTTTACTTTTCTTGGCAATTTTCAGTATTTTTCAAAATAAATAAATGTGAGCAGAGCTCTGGAATGTAGAAGTCTTGTATTCTAGGCTGAACTCAAATTACTTGGCCTTGGACAAATTACTTAACCTTTCTTGTCTTCTGCCAGATCATTTGTAAACTAGATGATCTTACTTGCTGCACTGCTGATGTTTCCTTCTTCCTGAGGAAACACCAGGCCATATCAGTATTTATAGGTCTCTCAAGTTATGACCTGAACAGATATCTTGAAAGAGAAATAATTTCCTATCTGTTGCAACAGAAATAATTTCCTATCTGTTGCTTGACCCTTTAGTTTGGTTTCCAGACCAATATTCTGCTGAAAGTGCTCTGATTCGAGTCATCAATAACCTTCTTATTGTCAAATCCAGTTGTATATCCAGTCCTCATTTCTTTGACATTTGTTGTGATTTACTGTTGTACGTTGAATTGTGAACCACAAAAAGATATGTCCTAGTCCTAACCTCTGGTACCTAAGAAGGTAACTTTATTTGGAAATAGGGTCTTTACAGATGTAATTAAGTGAAGGATCTCAACATGAGAGCATCCTGGCTTTGGTTTGGGCTCTAAATCCAATGACTGGTGTCCTTACAAGAAAAGAAGAGGGAGATATGAGACATGGAGGCAAAATGAAGAAGACCACGTGCAGACTAAAGCAGAGACTGGAGTTGCATCCAAACTAAAGAACACCAGGAGACCCCAGAAGCTAAAAGGGGGCAAGGAAGGATTTTCTTCCAGAGCCTTTGAAGGGAGTGGTCCTGTTGGCCTCTTGACTTCAGATTTGCAGCCTCTAAAACTGTGAGTGAGTAAATTTTGGTTGTGTTAAGCCAAGTTTGTGGCAATATGCTACGGCAGTCCTAGTAAACTAACACACTTACTCTTCTCTAGTCTTCAAGAGAGCCTTCCCTTTGTTCCACTCTTACCCTTATATACATGACCAGTCTTTCTCAGACCCCTTCACTGGTTCCTCCCTTCTTGTTTCCTATAATAAAATGTTCCTGCAAAGCCTTGTGCTTGGCATTCTTCTATACACCTTACATAGTTTTTCTCAACTGAGCAATTCCCCACCATGGTATCAGACTCCATAGTGGGTATTGTCTACAAGAACCCAGGTGCCTCTTTATGGATGTTCTATGGTCAATTCAAACCAAATGCATCCAAACTCAAACTTGTCATCTTCTCCCACAAACGTATTCCTCCTTCCCTATTCCCTAACTCAGTCAATGGCATCATCATCATCTAACTATTCTTCCAATGCTTCAAAGATATGGTCCTTACCACACAGAGTAGTCATTTCTACCTCAGAGAGATTTCTTGAAACCCTTCTCTCTCCATTTTTCTATCCCCAAGCCACTGTCCAAAATCTCTGCTTCCACTGATTCTGTTTACAACTACCACCAATTCCCTGAGACAAACATCTTCCCATTTCTGTGTATTTTCATCATCACCAGAGTTATTCTCAACAGTCAAAATCATCTTCTTCTCACTGTTCAACTTCCAAATCTCTGTTGGATCCCTGTTGCCTAAAGCAGGGCTGTCAACATCTTTTCTGCCATACATAGAACAGATGTTCATGTGCACCAATGGGTCACAGTCCTACACAGTTCTCTGGATGTTTGTCATAGCCCCATCCTTTTCCCTCCCAATGAAGAAACACATCAAAAAACAAATCGAGATGACATATTTACCTGAGTAACTTCAAATCTTCTTTAGTTGAGAGTAAATCTAATTATTTTAGAAAACATCAGCATTTTACTATTCATAATAAGTAAGTTATAATATATCTCCCATTCAATCTGCATGGTAGCACGGAATTAAGGACAAACAGCCTATGGAAAAATCTAATTCTCCTTAGCATGCCATGCAAAGCCTTCACCAACTTACTGCATTTTTTCTTATTGTCTCTCATTTCCCACATCACAGCTTATACTCCAGTAACACTGAATTATACATCATTTCTTGAAGTTATCATGTTTATTAACATTGAATTTGCCATTATGTCCCTCTGCCTGAAATGCCTTTCGCCCCCTTGTGCACATGGCCCACTGCTCTCTTTTCAAAAGTCTGCTTCAATGGTATCTTCTCTGAGACACTCTCTCTGACTAGACACGGTTGCCCCTTGCTCCTTCCTGCACAACATTTTATACATACCTATAATAGTTTCCTAAGGCTGTCATAACGAATTACCACAGGTGGCTTAAAACAACAGAAGCTTAGACTCTCACATTCTGGAAGCCCCAAGTCCAGAATCAAGGTTTCAGCAGAGTTGGTTCCCGCTGGAGCCTTTGAGGGAGAATCCCTCTTTGCCTCTTTCTGGCTTTTCACGGCTGCTGGAAACTGAGCATTTCTTGGCTTGGGGCTGCATAAGTCCAATCTCTGCCTCTGTCATCACACGGCCTTCTCTCTGTGTGTCTCTGTGTCTCAAATTTCCCTCTGCTTTCTCTTATAAGTACACCAGTTAATAATTTGGGGCCCACCCTAAATCCAGGATGATCTTGCCTCAAGATCTTTAACTTAAATGCATCTGCAAAGACTCTACTTCCAAGTAAGCTTACATTCACAGGTACTAAGGGTTAGGGCTTAGATGTATCTTTTTGTGGGACATAATTCAACTCACTACAATACTTCCATCAGAACTGTATCATAATAATTTGTTCTCATGTATGTCTCCTCCATCAGACTGTGGCCTTCCTGAGGGCAAGAATCATCTCCTACACTTTTTCTTAAATAATCCCCACCGCTTATCATAAGTCCTGTTACCTACTAAGTACTTAATAAGTATGTTTGTGAAGAAGGAAGGGAAAAGCGAGTGGGTTGTGAGTGAAACTGTCTCTCTATTTTCCTTTCATGCAGCTTCTTTCAGCCCTTAGGCTTCCAAGAATCCTCTATGCCTAAGATTCCTCACTATAAAGGACCAGCCCAAAAGGGTCAGGTGATAGAGAAGGTTTTCCTGTCTCCTTACAGAATAGCAGATGTGAAAGTATTCAGAAGTCATTTAGTCTCTGCCTTAAGGCACATCTGCACAGTTAGATTGCCCTAGCATCTGATAAACTAGACTGGGGAGAATCATTCCTGCTTTTAAAGGCCAAAAGAGAATATACTTTTGAAAACCTCTCTTCATGATGCCATTCCCATTAGGACTTAGTTTAGAAAAAACAAAACAAAACAAACAAAAACAACTAATGTCTTCTACATCATGCTGCATTTCCCAGGTTCTCCTCCCTCTGCTGACCATATAGTGGCCCACATTCTGAGACTCTTGGAAAGCCTTTCCAGTTGCTTCCCTACCTTTGGAAACAGAACATAGCTCAAGAATCAGAAAATCTAGAGCTCTTGGCCTAAGGCAGACCACTGAGACTTCCAAAGGCTCATCTGTGAGGCTATAAAGTACAAAGATAAGCATCACACCACATTTTAGGAATGGAGTAGTGGATCACCCAATTAATTACTACAAAAGTTACCATCTACAATTGTACATCCAGTACTCATCCATTTCTTTGCCCCTAACCCTAGGCATTCAAGCTGCCTATAAAACCAAAAATATTACATCTTGCTATTGCAAGATTAAGTTTCATATTTGCCCCAGAAAGAAGCCAAAGCAAAAAGGAGGGAAGGAGAGGGAAACACCTCTAAGCCATGCATGTTTTAAGGATCTGGTTTCAGATCAATGTTAAAAAGCAGAGATAATTAGAAACATCATATGATTTGTGTTCAACACAAGAGCTGCTTTGCTAACTAAAACCATAACTGACCTAATTTCACTGAATGTTCCAATGAAAATGACAGACATGCAAAGAAAGAAATACAATACAAGCAGTGGATGATCCATATTTCCCCCTTGGGTTTCAAACACATTCCTCAGACAGTAGACAATAGTGACGTGTGAATGACAGTACAGACCCTCACATGGTCAGCAAAAGGATGGCCGCACATCAGAAAACCCACAAGATTACAGATGCTTGACCCCAATAAGACTAAGTGTTTGATTTGGTTTGGTTTTTCATTAAACCTCAGTGAACAGAACAGAAAGCAAATTAAAAATCCATCCATCAGAAAATCTTTCCCTTTTACCAAACCCACTAGCAAAACGTACAGGTACTTTAATGGGAATTCATTTCTCTCTTTCAACATGGGACAAAATTAACAAAATCTCTATCCTCCCCTAAATGATTCCTGTGTCTCCAACTGTCTACTGAGGGGTATCCAGACGACACAGCAAGTGACATCCCAAAGTAATTGCTCTCACACAGACACTTTCTCACTCCTTATTGTAGCCATTCCTGCACACAAACACACTTGTGAAAAGGGCATGTTTTGTAAGTTATCTCAGATCATCTGGCAGGATTTAAGCTCTAAGCTGGCATTTTATTTGCCTTGCTCTAGTTGGAAATCCCTGACATCAGCCCTGCTTTCACATAAGGAGTCAGGCTGTACTGCTTTCTCTTGTTCTTTGATGAATCCTGTTAGGCAAATGCTTACAGAGTCCACCCAATGAAGTGTCAAAGGGAGTACAATGTCAGCAACAGCAAGATTGAGGGGACGCAGGGAAAATTCTTGTCTGCAATAAATAAGAGTGAGAGCACCAGCAAATTGGAACATCCAACCTCTGGAACATCTTATCTCAATTGAGCCTGTGCTGCATTATCTAACACCGCTTATCTGCCGCCCTCTTTTTAAATAAGCACCAGCCCTGCATTCCCAATTCCCATAGCTTTAGCAGCAAAAGATAGGATACCCTTGCTGCAGAGGTGACTGAGTTCACTATTGTTTAAAGCAAGTTCGTTTATTAGAGAGGTGTCTCTCACAGAAACAGCGGATAACAATATTAGCTCCCTGTGAACCCACTGGGGTATTGTCTCTTCAAGATTCAGATAAAGATAGGGCAGGCCTGTGGCTAAACACCAGATTGTTAGCATTGGTGACATTCTCTAATGGAATAGGTAGCGATTGCAGAATCCAGATTCCGAAGGACTACTAAGACTTGTTACTTTCTCACTGGAGAACAACTCTGCTTTTCCATGAATAGGACCTTGTATTTGATTTCTAGAAATTGTTCTGCAGACTGCTCACTCATTCAGGGAGTGTTGACTGAGCATGAGGTGTGGCTCTCAATGTTGGGGAGCCTCGTGAGGAACAGCAACTCTCCCTTGTACCTGTGGTGCAGGGAGAAAGGTACATAGGAGATCATCATAGTTTAGAACAACAAGATGAATGAATAGAGTCAGGCAGAAATGGGGTCAGATTCCAGTTGTACAACATACCACAGTGTGATCTTCAATAATCTTTGATGATTCTAAGTACCAACTACCTGATCAATATAAGATCTTCATAGATTTGTTTTGAGAGATTAGTGAGAAAATGTATATAAAACACCACACGCTATGCCTAACACATAGGAGATATTCAACAAACCATAACTGCTGCTACTGCTTTGGACCCAAGCAGATGGGAGAAGAGGAGAAAAAGACTACCTCTGCTCCCAGGGTAGCCAGACCTATTAAGTGACAGCTAGCTTCCTCCAGAACTAGCATTCCAAGAGATAGGAAGTAGAAGTTGCCAGTCCGCAAGGCCTGGGCTCATCATATCCTATTGATCAAGCAGTCACAGAGCCTAACCAGATTCAGAGTGAGGGGATACAGACCCATCTCTCAATGAGAGGAGTAACAAAGCTTTGCAGCCATCTTTAATCTATCACAGATGTGGGAGAAATCATCAGGCAAGAAAGTGGAGGGAAGCATGTCCAGACCTAGAGAGCAGATTGTGTGGACAGAGGTTGAAGATGGACCCAGCTTTATCTTCTCCCAATTTGGAGGGTGAGGCACATAGTTGGAGTCAGGGGCAAGATAAGGATAGTGCCTGTTGTTCAGCTTTTTAAATCCTTACTTCCTATTGCACCTGTGAAGAGCTATGGGGCATCATCATTTCATTGGAAGTAAGGAAACTGATCCTCTAATTCAGCATTTCTCATCCTGGTGATCCCATATGTCGGGGTGATAGGAAAGTCTAATGTTCAGAAATATTTTTATGTCCTCTGGGTTATGTATCAGAGTATTTATGGCAGTATGTTGATATCAGAGACATTTTTTACTCATGATTCTTCACTGAATTATAAGCATAAGTTTGGGCCTGTACCTTCCTATCACTCACCCTAGCACCATGCCTGATCCATTCTGAGTCAAAGACAGTTTTGGTTTCGGGAAAACATAATAAGATATAGTTTGTGTCCTTAAGGGACTTCTCTTGTTGAGAGGCAGCGAAATGAAGACAAAACACTACAACACACTGTGGCAAACACAGAGCTAGAGGAAACATAGGGCCAAGGAGGAGATGTGCGTAAGCCAGCAGGTAGCCTTCTTTGGGACCATCACAGGTCCTCAGGTGACTTTATAAAAAGAAACACGCACAAATGCGCATGCGCATACCACACACACACACACACACACACACACACACACACACACAGTGAAAGAATGGCTAAGATACAAATTTAGAAGAGAAAAACATTCCCTGAGCAGCATTGCAGCATTTTAGGGCGAAGCATATGTTTTAGGGGCGTGACATATGTTTATCATATAAATGATATAACTAAACCTTTTTTGTATTCTGGTTAACTTTTGCCTCAAATGACCTTACAAGGGAACTTTGGATTAGCAGGTATTTTTGCCTGCGTTAACTACTGCTCCCCTGACCTAATGTCCCATCATCTTAACTATCACTTAAGTAACTAATGAATTTCAGACTAAGCTTGGCATTCTCAACCAATAAAATTCACCCCCTTTCTTTCCAACCCACACCCAGACTTTCCTTTTGGTGTGAGATCATTCAGAGTGTACATGGAGAAAGTTATCGGAAACACAGGGAGGAACAGGAGCCAGGCTGCCAGCCATGACGAGCCACCCTCCAGTCTTCCCACACATTCTCCACTCTGGGTTTTCTTCCTCCACTGTTCTGCTTCTTTCCCCTCCATCATCTGTTTCAAAGAACCCTCATAAAAAAGCATTGAAAGTCAGCTTAACCAGCTTTTTACAATTTCTACGCAATTTAAGGGGAACTCAAAGAACATCCCATTCAACTTCTCACTTTGCAGAGGAGGGACTGAGGCCCAAATGCATTGACTCTTTCCCAGAATCACAGAGCCAGAGTTCCTGACTCCACTACAGCAAGTGGCCTTTCTAGCCATATCCCAGAAGTAAAGAGGAGGAAATCTGCAGTCTTTACTAAAAGAATTGTGAACAAAGATTAGAGGAATGCAATTTTTAAAAAATATTATCTGTCCTGCTGATCTGATGATAGATGGCCTAAGAACATCTTAAATTTACCCAAATTCAAGACCATAGACTTTAGTAAGCAGACAAAGACTTCTAACGCAAGTCAAGGAATGAAGCCAGAAATGTGTAATTCCTAAAGAAAGAACGTACTAGATATGCCGGAGTCTTTTCTAACTGGAAAGAACATTCATTTATCAATTATTTTGCCTGAACATAAATTCTTAGTAGAAATTCACCCTAAGAATAAGGCAAGTCTGGGGGCGCCTGGGTGGTGCAGTCGGTTAAGCGTCCGACTTCAGCCAGGTCACGATCTCGTGGTCCGTGAGTTCGAGCCCCGCGTCAGGCTCTGGGCTGATGGCTCGGAGCCTGGAGCCTGTTTCCGATTCTGTGTCTCCCTCTCTCTCTGCCCCTCCCCCGTTCATGCTCTGTCTCTCTCTGTCCCAAAAATAAATAAACGTTGAAAAAAAAATTAAAAAAAAAAAAAAAGAATAAGGCAAGTCTGTGTTTTTCTTTAGAAATAAAATTCTTACCTTCCATAGAGAGGTAATTATGATGTTGATTAAAATTTTGTCGGTATAAAATGATGGATGAATCCTGAGTGATACAAATAGTGTTTTATTAACATACAAGTGACATTGTTGAAATGCTGTAAGAAAAGACAGCCCCTTATTTAACCAGCAGAAAGGAAATTGGTTTATATAATAGCAATTATACAATTAGGAGGAACCTACAATAATGTTTGACTATTCTGCCTTAATAACTGTGTTATGATAGAAACAAAACACTATTTATGTTATCCTCTCATTGTAGCCAATAAAAATTATAAGGCAGCTGATTTTATTTATGGATGTCTATTTATTACAGATTTCTTTTAGATTTAGCTACCACAAAAATGACTTTTTGGCTATAAATATGGATGACTGGATAATTTAATACTATACTATCTTAGCCAAATCAGATCAAACCATATTGGACTTCTTTCTTCCACCAAGTAATTTTTCTTTAACTGTTTTTCTCCAAGCATACTTGATGTGTTCTGACTCACTGGCTGTCTAACTTTTGGTTAGTGACCGCAGTCATCCAGAATGACACTGTGCAGAACATTTAGGAGTCAGCCTTATAAGTCCCACGAGAGGAAGGTGGGACCTGAGGATAATGAGCAGCTGGCTAGGAGCATCAGATGACAAAGTTCAGGGCTGGAGGGTAGAGGGTGGAAAGTAAAAAAAAAAAACAAAAAACAAAAAAAAACAAAAAAGTTTCTTATTTACCAGGGTCCATAGCTGGAAGAACTGGCAGAAGTAAACCCCCAGTGCTGAGAACATAGGGACCAGTATGATTGACGAGCAGGCTCCTTTCTGTTCGTGCACAAGCAGGCACATGTGTTAGCGTGACCCCATGTATAGAGTTCCAGCACTTCAGTTATGGTCCAGATTGAATGAGACCATTGGTAGGACAGTTTGCTGCTCTATGACACGCAGCGAGAAAAGCAAAATCCCTCATTATATCCCAGCTAGAAGTACATTTTGGAGGTAGACAAATCATGGATGCAAATAAGTGAAATATGAAAAATAAGTGAGTGGTCCAGAGAACAAAGGGTATTCATAATATTGCTAAACAGAAGGAATGCAAATTCACGGACCATTAGGTTGGAATTTTAACATTCCTGTTCCTGGCGACATTTTTTTCCTTAAAAGTCCACTAAAATATCTAGCTCAGGAGTGCCTGGGTGGTTCAGTCGGTTGAGCGTCCGACTGGCTCAGGTCATGATCTCACAGTCCATGAGTTCGAGCCCCACGTTGAGCTCTGTGCTGACAGCTCAGAGCCTGGAGCCTGCTTCGGATTCTGTGTCTCCCTCTCTCTCTGCCCCTCCCCTGCTTGCACTCTGTCTGTCTCTCTCTTTCTTTCTCTCTCTCTTTCTCAAAAAAGTAATAATTAATTAACATTAAAAAATTTTTAAATATCTAGCTCAAACTTAGAAGGTCATTTTTCCTTTTTGTTTTAAAACACATTTTACCAGGCTTTCCTTTCTTCTTACGTCTTCACAATGTGAAGATGAACATCTAGCTCTTTTTCTATCTGGTACAGCTTCAAATAGGAATATAAGCTGCCTGAAGATATGGAACGAATATACTACTTTTATATTACCCAAGATGATTAACATGGTGCCGAGTGTTTAATTGGTTATTTCCCACATCTAAATGTCTCATTCCCAAGAGGTAATCAGGTGTCTTATCTTAAAAAAAAAAAAACCACGTGTTATCACTCCAAAATAGTATTTAACACATTTAGTACTCTTATTTGAAGCACTGAGTAATATGGAAAATGCTTAGTACAATGACTGGTTGAGGACGGAAGGTGAACATGGAGATATTTGGGGGGCACACAGCATTTAGGTAAATCTTGAGTCCCAGCAGGGAGGTTTTTGCTGCCTCCATGGTACCTAATGACTGTTTCTGGTATTATTATCTTTCCGACAGAAAGACAGTATATTTGATTTAAGCGATGTGGTTGCCAGCAGATAGATTGCTTTTCTGTTGCATAGTATCCCTTCATCCCAAGAGATATAATAGTCTGAAAGGCATAATCCTAAATAATGTTTAGGCAATATTAGTCAGGATACGTTATGAATACAAGCAGTTTCTAAATGATAAAGAGCTCTCACAAAATAAACTATGTTTTCTAGTTAAAAGCATTTCCAAGTTAATCTGAGTTTTTATATTATCCCATACCAATACAACAACATTGGACTTAAGATATATCAAAGTTTTCTTCTGAGGTAACAATAATGTAAGGAGGGAAAATAACCACTTTTGTTAATAGGGCACTGTTTAAACTAGCCCATATTTAAGTTTACATTCTTATTACCTTCTAAATATTTAGGTGGTATGGGGGGTGGGCTTTTTTCTTATTATTATTTAGGTGGTTTTGAACATAAAAAGATATTGAAATGTTAAATAGTTTGCAAGTATTTA
>NW_024412407.1:11415002-11502698 GCF_014898765.1 Herpailurus yagouaroundi
GTGACCCGGCTGAAGTCGGACGCTTAACCGACTGCGCCACCCAGGCGCCCCAAAAGCAAAGAACTTTAAAAGCCACCGAGGTACTCAGGATTTTATTCCTACACCATCAAGTATCAGCACTAGGAAGCATCCAAAAAAATGAATGCTTTTACTATAACTTCCTTTCTCTGTTGCTGCCTAGTGCTTGATGGAAGTGCTGAGAAGCCTAGAAATGACAAAAATAAAAGAGTAGACAAAATCAGAAGGAGAATGGTTAATATAGATGATCACAATCGGCCCCTACCTCAAATCAGGAAAGCATGTCAAAGAGCTGAGCTTATTGGGATCCTAATGTTCTTTCTAGTCCCATTTTTTTTAACTATTGTTTAACACAGAAGAAGTTTTCACTAACTGCTTGATTAATTGACAAATTAACTAATGACTTCATAGTCTGTTAATCTACAATTTATCTCTTATTGAAATAGTCTCTTCCCTAGCACTGCATTGTTTCCAATTCTCATACTTATTTGCCTGAATTTTTTTCCAGCTTGCCTCCAATTTATTAGCCTATTAATTATTTTTTCCATTACAAATTAATCATTATTTGGCCATTAGACCCTATTCTCCTTTCACTCTTTGATCTCTCTAGGAGCTTTGGACAATACCCATAGTGTTACTTACCTGTATCCAGATGACTCACAAATGCCTGTCTTTAGCCCAGCCCTCTTCCTGAGTGCAAACCATATATCCAATAGTTTACCCTTGGTATCTCCATTCAGATGTCTAAAGAATCCATAGCCATGATTGCTCTACCTCACCCCAACCAAACGTGGTCTTCTGCCAGTGTCTCTATCTCAGTAAATGATACTACCACCCATCCATCATCCTTAACAACTTCTACTTCTCCACATTCAATATCTTGAAACCATTATTTTTTTGGTCACTATCTTCTTTGGTACCCCCTAGCTCAAGCTGCTATCATCTTTCACCTTCACTACTACTCTGTCTTTACTATATCCCCTAGCTATACTAAAAGAACTCAAGATAATGTGGGGCTGTTCCCTACAAGTTCGAGGCCATGGCAATCACTCAATATCTCAGAATATCAGGGGTATCAGGAAACACCCTCAATTTGCATGGATCTCAGCCATTTACACTGATCCCTTAGGCCAAAATATACATGCACATTAAGATTCACAAAACATGGGCGCCTGGGTGACTCAGTCGGTTGCGCATCTGGCTTCGGCTCAGGTCATGCTCTCACGGTTTGTGAGTTCAAGCCCCACATCAAGCTCTGTGCTGACAGCTCAGAGCCTGGAGCCTGCTTCAGATTCTGTGTGCCCCTCTCTCTCCGCCCACCCCTGCTTGTGCTCTGTCTCTCTCTGTCTTTCAAACATGAATAAACATAAAAAAAGTTTAAGATTCACAAAACAACACATTTGCCATCTATGGAAGGTTCAGTGTTCTTTACTGTGTATTGATCTTTCTACTCTTCCCACCCACTAGCCCTGTCAACTTTCTAGTACCAATTTGAATCACAAGGCCCAGATCAACAGCTCCCTTATCTGCATGGAGTACTTGCTCAAGGTGAATGCCAATGAGTGCCAAAGCCACAATCTGAACTGATTCATTCAGAGAGATAAGGTAGATAAGTATTATGGGTTTCACATCTTTATTTTCACCTCTCCAAAAAAGGCCTAGAATAATGACTTCCATCAGGTTAATTTATATGCTGTAATATTATGGAAGGCAAGCTGGTACAGTGGACTTCAGGCTATGAAAAACCAGGGTCTCAGCCCAGTTCCACCACTTACTAAATGGCTAATCTCAGGCAAGCTACTTAACTCTGGAGGATTGTTGGAAGTTTACATGAAACAATAGAATAGTAACAAGTGTGGTGCTGTGCCTTTAGACCTTTGGGTATAGGCATCAAGGACACTTGCAGAAACTCAGGAAAGTTTCCTAACCTTTTCTGGACTCCAATTTAATCATCTGTAAAAGTGGAGATATTTTACCTACTTCACAGGATTTTTTTTAAAGTCAAACAGTTCATAGACAAGTGCTTGGGACAGCGACTGGCACTAGTTGTGATCGAGAGGCACTTGCAATGGGGAAAAGAAACTAGAAGAAAGTGAGACACGTGCTAAGCAGGATCAAGACCAGAAAAAAGGTGAGAGGGATGTGGAGCAGGTTGCTGGGAGCCAAGTCAACACACAGGAAGAAAAGAGAATAGGAAAATCAGGATGTAGTTACCCAGAGCCAGAAATCTATCACCAGTTAGTAAAAAATAAGAAGAAATAATGAAGAAAACACCCAAAGTAAAGGAAATGAGAGACCATACAGTCCCAAAGAGAGAAAATTAGAGATAGTGGCTTCCTGATGATTCTCAATTCGTTTAGAACAACCCATAATTCATTTCTGTGAGATATCTCTGCATTATTTTAACAACAACAACAAAACCTTTTTAAAATAACTGAAAGGTGGAGAAACCTGACAAAATTAGCTCATCCAGGCGTTCAAGGTCACCTTCAACAGTAAGTTATATTGATAGCATGTAACTCTGAGAGGATGTGATGACAATGGTACTTTATGTTTGTGGTCTTCCTCCCAAAACATGTAACCCTAAAGGACAAAAAAAGTACCAGACAAACCTCAGTTGTGGGACATTCTACAAAATATCTGACCAGTACTCCTCAAAGCTGCCATAGTCATGAAAAACAAGGAAAGTCTGTGAAACTATCACAACTAAGATGAGCCTAAAGGGACATGATGAGTAAATGTAATGTGGTGTCCTGGATAGGGCCCTAACAGAAAAGGGACATTGGGTAAAAACTAAGGAAATCTGAATAAACTATGGAGCTTAGTTAATAATAATATGTCAATATTGATTCATTAATTGTAACAAATTAACTATACTAACTTAGTATGTTAGCAGTAAGGGAAACTGAGTGTTGAGTATAAGAGAACTCTATACTGTCTTCACAATTTTTCTGTCCAAGTATTCTAAAATAAAAATTTTACTTAAAAATTTTATTGAAAACCAACCTCTGTTCTTTGATCTAGACTGAGACGGGGTCTGCCTTCGCAAACATACCATCCCTGGCTAGACCAGGTCAAATCCTGGCGCTGGCATGATCTGACCTTGAACAGGTTGCTTAAAATCACGGAGGTATTTCACTCACCTATAAAATGGACAGAATGCATTATAATATTTGCTGAAGGATTAAGTGGCTCAGTGTATGGACACAGTAAGCACTTATTAAAAATAACTTACTATGTTTACCCTCATTAGTATTATTATTATTATTTAAAGGCACATTATCTACTACACTGGAGGTACTTAACAAATATTTCTTTATCTATTTCCCCTGTGTATTGGTTTATACACTCATTACTACCTAGAGTATCAATAGATTTCAAATATCAATAGATTTCAAATAGATATTCAAATAGATTACAAACTTTCTTTAAACAAGCAAAGTATACACGCTTTACACAAAATGTCATGCTAGACCAGAGTAATGCATCTATTTAAGGAATCTGCTGTGGAGAGGTATGTGCACTACATCCTGGGCCCACGGGCTGACAGTATGTCATGGCTGGCCTTTGTCCCTTTTATCTTTTCCTCACCCCAGGCTGAGCTGGTCTCAGCCTCGCCCCCTCATAAAATATGCCAGTGTTTCTACATGGTCTGGCCCCCTATTCTACCACTAAACAAGGAGAGTGAAATAAGTCAGTCAGAGAAGGACAGATATCATATGTTTTCACTCATATGTGGATCTTGCAAAACTTAACAGAAGACCATGGGGAAGAAAGGGGGAAAAATAGTTGCAAACAGAGAGGGAGGCAGGCAAACCACAAGAGACTCTTAAATACAGAGAACAAACTGAGGGTGGATGGGGGCGTGGGGGAGAGGGGAAAATGGGTGATGGACATTGAGGAGGGCACTTGTTGGGATGAGCGCTGGGTGTTACACATAAGCGATGAACCACAGGAATCTACCCCCAAAAACAAAGAGCACACTTTACACAATGTGTGTTAGCCAATCAGACCGTAAATTATACTTAAAAAAAGACTGCACATGGAATTTGAAATTTTAAAAACTCTTCCTGTAATGATTTTTTTTAAAAAGCCAAATTCCTAACACAGGTCATTAACGTGCCCTTTGTATTATTCAGGATGATATAAGCATAGCAAAAGAGGAAAGTAATATGTCATTGCCTTTTTATTATTTCCATAAGGAAATATATTTTCTTATAAGCACAAAATATAATATAGTTAACTCATTTTTGATAGCATACACAATACACAATGAACAAAACGGAAAAATATTTCCAAGTTTGAAAAGTACATTATTTCCCTATCTTAACTCTGATGTTTAAAATTCTCAAGATTTCTTTGGTTTCTTTTATGTCAATAGACAACGTTTTTCAGGCTTGGTCTCAGCCTTGCCCCTATCAATTCTAATGTAATTCAGTTTCATTTAATTGCACAAACATTTGGGAAATGTAGAATATGTACTTGGCACAGTGCTAGACCTTGAGAGAACACAAAAGAGAAAAGACACGATCCCTGTCTTCAGGTGGCTTATTATACAGCAGAGGAAATGAAACATGAAGACAATTATTATATGTGCCTGGCTAGAAGATGCTGAAAGCTATAAAGTATGCTTATTCAAATTGTCATTACACTGCCAAGGACAGAGAAGTTATTTACAACCAGAGGAATTAAGAAACTCATGAATAAGAGTTTTTCCTGAAAAACAAGCAGTATTTTGACTCCTAGAGAAGGAGTAGGAGAGTCCCAAAGGAATCCAAGCAGCATAAGGATCTTCATGGAGCCAGCAAAGTGGAATTTCTAATTGTTTAGTTTTAACTGTTAAGTAGTTAAATTTCACATCAACGGCACTTTGTTGCTCTTAAAGGCAATATCTCAGTTTTATCAAGTTCATTAGATAAGATTCTTCTTTAACTATCATTGCAGCTGAATGATGTTCAATATCCAACTTTGCCTTAATTCCTGGAGAAACTTCCTTTCTGGGTCTCTCCAACCTTTTATAGAAGAGATATGTGATGTCACTGTGTTTGTTCCTGTTATTCCATTTGTCAGGTTCAAGTTTTGTTCATGTGAATAACTCAGCATGACTCAGAAATCTGACTTTTAAAGAACCAGTACAATTGTGAAACAGGCAATACATGCTCACCAGAGTTACCTTATTTAACATGAGACTTATAAACTGAAAAGTCTAAAAAGAGATGTGTTCATAGAACTCAGGAAAACTTGCCCCATCATTCTTGCCATTAACTGTCCTAACAGGTTCCAGTTCCTCTACAGTGTCAACCTTGTAGACTTGTACAATGTTTCAGTCAATCAAGCATGTGACCCTAGGCAGATGCTTGAATCTCCCTGTACTCCGGTTTTTCATGGGTAAAATAGAAATCTGAGATGTCAACTTGGGATCAGAAAATTCATAGATCAGAGCTCAAGAATCTGCTGAGAAGTGGGCTTAGAAGAATAGTTGAACCATAAGAGATGTGTCCCAACACCTACAATAATTCTCAAATTTCCCAAAAGCACTTAGTGAAACATGGGTGGCAAAAATGGCTTGCCTAGGACCTAAGCGATTTTCTGTAAGGTAGTGCTATGGTCTTTAGGATGGCCTTGGAAAGGGAACTGTCATGACTAAGAATGTCTGTGGTGTGCCTGGGATGGATCCTATGAATTCCCGGTTCATGCCTGTTGGGTCTGATTAGCTCTTCTGGATAGAAATGGTCTTCCCTGGACTGTGACCAGATTCCTCTCCCCATTCTAATGTGAGATCACTAAGAAAAATATAGTTGTATTTGTATAATTGTATTTTGAGAGATTGGGTCCCAAGGGCTATGATATACCCAAATATTAGACATATAATTCAATCAGCCATCTTTATAATTGCATCCAAAGTATACAGCATAGGAGAGGGAACAAAGAGGTCCAAGTCTTGTAGGAACTAAGTCTATTCTGCCCAAGTAGAGAAAGGCTTTCTGGAGAAGGCTGGATTCACTACAATAACCATGGGATTCCATCTGCAGCTGGCATGTCTGGTTAAATTGAATCTGGCCAGGATTTGAAATCAGAGAAACTCAAGTGGGTTAAACTATAGGAACTCCAAGCAGTGAGGGATTGACATATTATACCTCATCTAGAATTAGCTGCACATGTCTTGCTCCTCTCCTGAAGTGCAAGCTGCCTAAAGGCAAGAACCTCGATAATATTGAGGGCCCAGTACATGAGAGTTGGTAGGTGTCCATTAATTGGAGCAATTCATATCATAATCCCAGAGCTAGAATGGTTTGGAATCAGAGGGCTGTTATTCACTACTCCTGCTAGGAGAGATGGACTCTCTTCCCAGCCCTATGAAAGGAGAAAGATAATCCTTAAAGATGGGGAGAGGAAAGACTAGAACTGAAGCTTTTTCTCATCCCTCCCAGGTGCAAATGTGCCTGAACAGAAAGCATAAAGGGGAGCATACAAGCTGGGCTCCTGAAACATTGCACACGGAGTACACTCTTTCCCCTACCCCATCCCATCTCATCCCACTTCTCCCCATCTTCGTGTCAGGAAAGTATGGGTTATATCGACTTAAATAATAATGCTAAGTTTAGTTCCATTCACATTTACTGGGCACTGTGGTAGATTTTGTACTATTGTCCCAAACATTTGCTTTCTTCCCTGTAAGAGAATTATACCTTCCTTCCCACTGGAACAGACTTGGCTGTATGATTTGCTTTGGCAATGAAATGCAAGTGGAAGTAACTCTCTCCTCTGACAAGAAGCTTTAAGAGACGGTCTGTGATCCCACGTTGTCTCTGTTCTCTCTGCCATGAGACCCGCAACATTCCAGATAAGAACTGCTCATCAGTCTGGGTTCCAGATTAAATAGGATGTGGAACAGGGCACAAGCTGACCAACTCTGGACATATGGTGTAAAGAAAATAATTCGTTTTCTCACAAGCCACCAAGGTTTAAGGGTAGTTTATTACTATAGCATAATAGCCTGTTGCTGTTGATGCAAGTACACTTTGTAGGTGTCGGGAAATGTGTCAGACGCTAGAACACGCAGGTAAATGCCATGGACCGCCATTTCTAAGAGATTCAGGTCAAGTTATGGAGACAGAAATATTCTCAGCAAAATATTATATGAATCATATTTGTGAGGAAAATCTCATAGAATCTCCCCTGAAAAACTACCTTGAGAGAAAACAGTAAGGAGCACACTACAGCTGATTGGGTAATACGGTCACTGTGACCGAAGAGTGGCATTTGGAGATTATAGTATCCAGGAGATTCCAAAGTGTGCTTATGTTTCACAAAAACCGAGTTGTCAGTATGTCCCAGTTTGCACAGAACAGTCCAGGTTTATATCATTTGTCCCAGTGGCATTGTGACCAGCATCTCCTTTTATGCACCAAAATATCCTAGTTTAGATAACAAATTATATAATTACCCTCACATTACTGTGACTAGAGCTTATTGGTTGTTAATAGTCTAAGGATGGCATATTGAAGAGGCCATGTGAACCAGACAGGATAAAATGTTCTAGACTGCCTGTTTATACTCACAGATCCCTACTGAGAAAGCAGCCCAAGAGGTTTGTTCAGAAAAAAACTCGTATATTTTGACATTGGCCTAAGTGGCCCTGATACCCTAGCCACAACTGACTAAACCTGAGAATATGCTGCCAAAGTTGACCATAGACTGTATGAACATCCATGAGATCAACCACTTTGAGGTGACCATTCTGAAACTTACTTGTTCACTCAGCAAAGAAGTATTTATTGAGCATCTACTCTGGGGCAGGCCCTCCATTCTGAATGGTGGCACATTAGCCTAGCCATATGCTCTCTTGAGAAGTGTGACAGTGACATGCACAGGAGGAAGGAAGCAGCACAGGAACAATGGGCTCCCTTTTGGAGGAGGTAACAAGAGGGCACTTGAGCTGTGGTTAAATCAGAACCCAAAGGGCCATTGTTCCAGCACTCCTTAGTTCCCACTGAACACCCCAGCCACAGAAGTGCTGGGAGCCTCTGTAACCAGCTTTGGGGCTACTGAGGTGGTTTAACATATCTCCTGATCCCTACATATATATCCTTGAAACCAACCCTCATCTAGGGTTGCCAAATGTAGCAATAGCAAATAAATATACAGTAGTCACTTATCTGCGGTTTTGCTTCCCTCACAATCAACTATGGTCTGGAAGCAGATGGTCCTCCTTATGACATATCCTCAGAAGGTCAATAGTATCCTAATGCTAGGTCATGATGCCCATGTCAGTCACCCACCTCACATCATCTCATCACATAGGCAGTTTATCATCTCATGTCATCACAAGAAGAGTGAGTATAGGACAATAAGATATTTTGAGAAAGAAAGAGACCACATTCGCATAACTTTCACTCTATGTTATAATTGTTCTATTGTATTAACAGCTACTGTCGTTAATCTTTTACTGTGCCTAATTTATACACGAAACTGTATCATAGGTATGTATGTATAGAAAAAGAACCATAGTATAGATAGGGTTCAATACTACCTGTGGTTTCAGGTATCCAGTGGGGGTCTTGGAATGTATGCCCCGTGGATAAGGGGGAGGGCCACTGTATAGAATGCCAGTTATATTTGAATTTCAAATAAATAATGAATAGTTTTAAAAGCAATACCTGGGACATATTTATACTAAAAAATAACATATTTATCTAAAATTCAAACTTAACTTGGTGTCCTCAATTTTGTCTGGTACCCTTACCCCTATGGAACAAGCAGGAATGGGCAGGACAGAAGGGTAGAGCACAGGGAATGTGGTTAGTATAATACCAGTAGTTCAAGGATTTTATCGCAAGTCAGCCCTGGGGCTTGGTTCTGCTTCCATATTCAGAGAACTTCTAGTTTGAAAAGTTCCCCACATTGAATTCCATTTCCAGAATCTGGGCCCCTACATTCCTAAGTTCTGATTCAGTCCCTTAAGTAGTGTGGTTTCATGTAAAGAACATTCAAAACTTTTCTTTGCAGTTACCTGTGTAGGTGACCTTGGGCAAGTCTCCTAATCTCTCTGACTCTTGGCTTTGTCAACCCAAACATAGGGTTTGTTGAAAGATGGAATGTCACTCACTCAGTCAGTTAACAAACATTTACCAAATGCTTTCTAGATGCCAAGGTTCACTGTTAAGTGATCAAGACATAGGCCCATCCCTCAAGAAACTCACAACTCAGTGGGAGATCCAGAAGTGAATAAGCATATGAAATGTGCCATGATATGAACTGTGATTGGTGTACAGAACATTGCTGGCCCAGTGCCTGGCTCAGTTGCTCAGTAAATGCTAACTGGTATTTTTAGTCTCCAGGGTCTCTCCGTCCTTCTACTGCAACCTAGCATTGTTCCAAGAGCTTAAGAGCTGCTCTGGTTTTCAGCCCTAGAGTGAGCCCCACCTCCCCCACCCCACATCAAGTGTCTCTGACACCTCAGACTGCCTTTCCAGACCTCCACCTTTGATGTTCTGTCCCACCCATCCACCAAGACCTCCTGTTAACTCCCTCCAGCCCTCCCTGATGCTGACCTCCCACTCTGATAGTTGGCCTTGACCCAGTGGTTCCATCATTCTAACTTCCAGGGATCAGGCATCTACAGCAGACCTTGTCCAAGTGAGGACAATTTCCACTGTACCCTTTCACTTAGGCAAAAAATATTCCTGTGTCATAAAGCAATTCCTGTTTTAGCGAGACCTTGTAAATGTGGGCAATCACTATGTGACAGGCATAGTGTTGATGTTAAAGATTTATAAGAGTGTCAGAGATGGAAATAAAATATGATCCAGGTTTTCCAACCAGGAACTGTGCCTATTCATGGAACAACCTCTTTAATTCTACTTCAACTTTCTAGTTTCTGGGTTGGCTCAAGCAATGTCAAAACCTGTGTCTGCAGCACCGGCAGCTTGAGTGTGGGAGTGTCAGTGCAGATCTATTTCTGTGGCAAGTTCAGTACAGGCTGAATTTAAAATATGAAAAACCAAAGTGAGGCTCATGGCTATTCCACCAAAAGAGGGGAAAAGAAACACAGGACTTCTACAGAAGCACCATCACCCTTTCTCCCAACTGCAATCTATTACAAATGTTTCTCTATTCCAGCTCCTAACATGATGTGCCAAACTGAAAAAGAGGCAAACCATTGTGGGGTTTTACTGTGCCTGCTTTTAGTAGCCAGCTCTGGTCGTGCCAACCCTCCTATCCTCTCGCCAAATATAGAGTTGCAACACAGAGGAAATTGTCTTCTGCTGAGTAGAGGAATGGCAAAGTCCCCACAAATGAATAGTTGATGAACTAGTCTTACTGTTGCTTGGAGTCCAAATGGAAAAGGGAGGGGCATGGCTGTTACATTGCAGGGTCACACAGATTCTCCACAACATAGCAGGCATGGGAGTTGAAGGAGGAGGTCTCCTGGGGGGGAGGAGTGTGTGTGTGTGTGTGTGTGTGTGTGTGTGTGTGTGTGTGTTAACCTAAGTGCTCAGTAGTATCTCCACCAATAGCTGGAGTCTAACATCAGTGAATAAAATTAAAATGACCCAATTACAAAATTAGCGTTTCTAATGTTAGGCAGTCTTGTTTTGTGGCAGTTTGAGTTCTTCGTGTTTCTTGATGGAATGCTATGCATTAGCATATCTCACATGCCCCTGATAGAGATAAAACTAGTGAAACTTCTGTTGCATGGGAGTTGACCCGGCATGTTCTCTCTAAGCATCCTCACCCATTGATTTTGGCTGGACCTCCACAGTGACTTGAGAGCACTAAGATCATTTCATTTCTTCCACTATTGGTTTCAAAGTGCATGAAGAAAATGGAGCATTCTTATTTATAATAAGCAAGGAGCTTATGATAATGAAATGGGGAGGAAGGAGACACAGGAACTAGTTCCCTTTGGTTCCCTAAGGTCTACTCTTGGCTTTGCAGCATCTTTTGTCTGGAACAACCTTCTGATCTCATGAGCCTTCACTGTTCAAGTGGTGATTTGTGGTACATGGTTGCTGACTAATTTTCCTTTCTCTTTAAGTTCCTGGGTCTGCCTTCATCCTTCCATTCTTCCATGGGAGGAACTTCAAACAGAACACAGAAGAGAGAACATTCTTCCCTTTATAAACATAGAAATAAAAAATAAAATATAACAAAATATTTTAATACAGAGATGAACTCCAAAGACAAAAAGGAAAATCTATCAGAAACAAATCCAGATCCAAAGGCAGAACATTAAGCTCATGACCCGAAATGATAATATAGCCTGGTGGTATAATGGATCTATTTGGCCATGCAGCAAATATCCAAGCAGTGATAGGAATTACAGCTTTGAGGCCAGGCAAGGTAAAAATCTGGAAACAGAATCTTTAACTGGGACTCAGGAAAAGAAAGACTGTCACTAGCTTTGGGGAAATGTCAAGAAAGATTATATCTGCTCAACTTTTATGGAGATAAAGACTCCCATGAGAAATTGAACTCTCAGGCCTTTAACACACACAGGTGTGAATACAGTATTATGTTACCTAAAGCCTGAAAGAATCTGCAAAATGATAAAAATTTTAATATAAAGAGTGTTTCTGGATCAATGAAACCCTTGGAGCACCTAACAGAAGCAAAGGCAAAACTATTTTGCAGCAACCTTCTACCATTCAAAGCATGAACATGATACCCTTATAAATAAATATGTGATAAAAATGAGTTGAAACACAAGAGGAAGTGGTTTGCTGAGAGAATCAGAAAATGTAACAGTGAAATTAACACTATCAAGAATATAAGATAAACTAAGCTGGAAGTGAGTATAAAACTACTTCCTTAAAACTATTAAAAGAGTAAGAAAAGGGGGAAAAACAGTGAAGGGCAATATGAAAAAAATGGCAACTTACAAAGGAGCAATAACATCATACAAGTATTCATTAAAATTAAGAACTCAACTGGGGAGCAGCATATTAAACATAGTTGAAGAAATAATTAGTGAATTCGAATATGACCCTGAGAAAATTATGCATAAACTAGCGCAGAGATCTCTCTTCATAGAGATGGCAAATAGAACAGAAAGGTTAATGTAAGATCTATCTGGAGAATACAAGATTCAGAGTATATCTAATAGGAATTACAAGAGGAGAGAATACGCAAAAAGAGAGGTTGTATTTGAAGAAATAACTAAGAAACTTTTTGAACTGGCAAAAGCCATCAATCCTCAAATTTAAAAAGCATACCAAGTGGCATAAATAAAAAAATCTCCCTCACGCATGATAAAGAGACCACAAAACACCAATGATGTGATAAAAGTCTTAATAGCAACCAAAGACAAAGACAGAAACCCAAAAAAGAACAATAGTTAGTCTGATAACATACCTCTCACCAATCATAATAAAAGCCAGAAAGTAATGGGAAAGGCTTTTTTTTTATGTTAAGGGGAAAACAACTGTTATAACTAGGAAGAAAAGATTCATTCAACTCAATAATTGAGGAGAATTCAATAGAGGGACTAGACACAAAGTATGAGTAAGAGTAGGGTTTAGAAAAAAGCATCAAGGGATGCTGTAGTAGCACAGGCTAACCAGCAGCTAGAAATGATATTCTTAAACCTGAAGAAGTAAGAGGGACGAGCAATTACTAGAACTTGTAGAAAGTTGGTGGGGAAGGCCACCTAATGGTAGCGTTGGCCTTTGGTCAAGGGAAGCAGTCAGCTTATAGTAACCCATCAGAGAGGACTTCTAGAAGGAAATAATACCCATCTTTTTCTCCTCCTTCCAAACTCTCTTTTGCCAGTCTCCCATTGTTTTATCCAATATGAAGCCAAGGAGACATCAATTTAGTCTATATAGATCTCAGTCTCTTGGGCATTGGGAAGGATGTAGAAGAGTGGAGAATGAGTCTAGGTGAGGCAAAAGCCCAAGTGACATCATCAAATCCTGCATAAACCAAACTATCCTTCAAATCCAAGGTCACAATAAAGATTTTCTCAAAGACTGACAGGTTTTACTACTCCAGTTAGCTGAAAAATCTGATACTTCAAAATGAAGAAAGTAAGGCAAAGAAAATAGTAGGTTAAAGATAAATTAGCAAGCAATAAAATTGTAAACTTTTAGTAAACCCACAAAAATATAGTTATAAATAAACAATAGTGATAATAGCGGGGGAGGACAATGTCAAACAACAATTTTGATATGGAAGGGAATGGTGAAGGACATTACAGCATTAAAGTAACTGTATTTGGCAGAAGAAAGATAGAAATACTGACTGATTTTTTACTTAGCCTTCATGTTAAAAATGTAACAATAACTACAAGAACAGAAATAGAATGTTTAACTTCCAAATAAGTAAAAGAAAGACAAGGAATGGTGAAGATGTTATGAATCCAGGAAAAAAGCAGAAATTTGTTTTTAAAAAAGAGATATATGGTAGGGGCGCCTGGGTGGCTCAGTTGGTTGAGCGTCCGACTTCGGCTCAGGTCATGATCTCACGGTCTGTGAGTTCGAGCCCCGCATCGGGCTCTGTGCTGATGGCTCAGAGCCTGGAGCCTGCTTCAGATTCTGCGTCTCCCTCTCTCTCTGACCCTCCCCCGCTCATGCTCTGTCTCTCTCTCTCTGCCAAAAATAAATAAAACATTAAAAAAGAGATATATGGTAAATAGAAAACACAAAGTAAGATAGCAGAGATAAATTCTAACACACAAATAAGGAAGATAATTGTACAATGTGCAAGAAGATAGTTTAAATGTAAATGAAGCAAACTTTCTAGTTAAAAGACAAAACAAGTATCCTATTATGATAGCTTCTTAATGTCTCACTTAACACTTTTGCAGTGATATATACAAGGCTCTGCCTGGCTCTGAATTTTACGGAATTATTTTGACTTTAAGTAACAGAAAACAAACTTAAACTTGCTTAAGCAAAAAAAAAAAGGAAAGGATATTATTTGTTTGCTCACATAATCTAGAACAAGAAACTGAAACATAACTGGAGTAGAGATTTCAAACTACACTGAGACAGTCTCTCAGTTTTCTTCTAGAATGCCATGCCTGATTCCTTGTAGCATTCAGTACTTCTTTCTCAGGGTGCTGAGAAATGCTTCCATATAATTACATAATAACAGTGACTCCATTGCTATAATTGTTTACTTATAAGTCTGTGCCCCCAACCCAGTTAACAAATCTTTTGGGAACAAATACTGTGTTCTCCCCATCTTCATATTTTTATCCCCTACTGTAAGTCCTGACACGGTAGTCAGAATATACATGCTTAATGACAAAAAATAAATAAATAAATAATGATCTCTCTGAATAGTTCTTATTACCTTACATATTCTCTCTCGCCATCAGAATGTCAGCTTCTTGAGATGGGCTCCTTCCATAGACCTAGTTCTACATCAATTCTTGTGGTTTACACACTGGAAGGCACCCAGTATGTATTCAGTGATTAGGTGAATGAATAAAAAGGATTTTATTCCTTCGTTTTGAATACAACTGACCTGTACAAATTAAATGCTATAATGTGAATGTTCAGCTTTAAATTTTCAAATGTGATCCTGAAGTTATTACAAATGTGCTTTGTACCAAACACTGTGGTCAGTGAGTGCTGACTCAGCTGAAGCAGAAGTGAATGGAGCCCTGTGCTCCTTCTACATCCCAGATCCAAGTCTGTCCATGCAAATATGAGCTCAGCCTCCACTGGAGGCTTTTTCCACCACATTTCAGTGGTTCCTCAGTATTCTTTACAAAGACACTTTCAAGCTGCATCAGTAATTTTTAATATTACCACATGTCAATCAACAAAAGATGATTACCCATTTACTCTAATACTACTAAAAAGAGGATACTGATTGAACTTGACAACATTTAAGTAGAACCTTAATTTGTAGAATTAGCAAAAGAAGAGAATAAAAAGCCATCAATTAGCAGAAATGTAGGTAATCATGTAAAAGATTAACAAAGGCACAGGTTGGGTAAGGCATGAAATGAGTGAGAACAATGTGAAACTTGTCTGGTAAGCAAATTCTCACCCTCCTTGTTTCTCCACCTTCCTAATAGACATTAAAAGCACTTAATTAAAACCAGTAAAGAAATTATAGCAAGGAAGAAAATGGAGTGCACCAGATATAATTAGCATTGTAAGTGCCGTGGAAAGCCTGCCTAGAATAGTTTTTTTTTTTTTTTCCAAGCTTGTCAAGTTTCAGAGCTCACAAATCTCACTCAGCTCAGCTCAGTTCTCTCCCATCCCCCTGCTCCGTTCCTCTCAGCCTCCTGAGAATGCATGTATTTCCATATGCTTATTGTGTGTCTCATAAAATGCATTGCCTCTATATGAAAAATGTATGAGACACATCATACTGTGCAAAACAATGTCTCCAAATTGGCCAATTATATTTTGTGCAAGTTCAGAATTGTTCATGATGTTTCTGATACACTGTGCTCCTGGCTGTGGGAACTGTGTTCCGCATAGTTAAAACAGAGCGCTTGATAGCTTAATTGTGCTTAATGAAAGAAAAGGTGCTTAAAAGTAACATGGAGAGTGATGCCAGTGTTTTTAAAGGTCTGCTCTAGCATTTACAAATTACATAACCCTTTTGAAAAAGAGGGAAGTATATAATTTTTAAACTGCTTAAAATGGAGTGTTCTTTCTCCCCTATCTTTCCAAAATAGGAAGTAAACCCCCCATCCAATATTTCCACTTCTTCTTATCTGCTGCTATATTTATCCCCAGGTGGCTGTTCCTCTCTTCTGACCCATCCTTGCTGTCTGGTTTCCATATGTTAAACTCAGCCATCCACTTATCCCATGGACCTGCTTCCTGTGTGTATCTTTTTTTTTTTTTTCTTTTTTGGTCTTCACTTATTTAAATATACACTCCCTATTAACTCTTTTCCTTCTGATGCTTGCATCACATTGCCTTTGTGAGACTTTATCTTCTCTTTTCTTTCTTTCTTTTTTTTTTTAAGTTTATTTATTTTTGACAGAGAGAGAAAGAGTGCTAGCATGAGCTAGGGAGGGGCAGAGAGAGAGGGAGACACAGAATCCGAAGCAGGCTCCAGGCTCTGAGCTATCAGCACAGAGCCTGACACGGGGCTCGAACTCACCAGCATGAGATCGTGACCTGGGCCGAAGTCGGACGCTTAACCGACTGAGCCACCCAGATGCCCCTCTTTTATTTATTTCTTATCATAACTCCTCTGGTTTTTTCCCAACTATTCTCTGAAGTCACTGAATTGCATACCTATAAGTTGTTGATCTGAATGTTTTGTAAAACCCTCTGGTAACAAAGAAGAATCATGATGATCTTTTCATGAAAATATTCTCCTAGCAGTAATCATACTATTATATTAGGAACTGTCCTTTCTCCATTCCTAGTGAAGACTGCCCAAGAGAAATTTGTATGAACTCCAGCAATAAATACGCTTGTTAAACATAAAGAACTTTGAGACAGTTATTCTCTTGCAACAATGGTTACTAAGATAAATTTAAACTCTACTTTTGAGGAGTTCTTAAAAATAGAAAACCTTCTCTAACTCCATTCACAGGGGTAACTTCCTTGTCTCCACTCCAGAGTATTTATAATCTGAGCCACTCAACTCAACAGCTAATTACATACTGCCTTATATCATTATCTGATTATTTTGTGGATATATAGCTTTTCTCTGTGGTTAAATTGTAAGCTCTTTGGCACAACGGGTTTGTCTCTATTTGTATCACCTTATAGTTAGTGATTTGTAAATACTCTGACTTAATCCAAATACATTCATGATGGATGATGGTTTAATGAATACTGTCCTAGTTAAGGAAAGGAAGCCATGGAATAGAGACAAAAATTTCTCAAGGTTCCTTCCAGTTTTATGCTGTTTCCATCTTCTAGCTCTTTCATGAATTTCCCTCAAAATCACATGCCAATATACTTTGCTGGTTTCCTCTGTTTCTTATGCTACACTCAGCTCCCCTCAGATAGGGTTTTGTGATAAACCTTCGGTAGAAATGAGTCAAGTTCAGATGTCAGTCAGTCTTCCTACAAGAACCATTTTTCATGAAAATGGCTAGGGGTACCTGGCTGGCTCAGTCGGTTAAGCATCTGACTTTGGTTCAGGTCATGATCTCATGGTTCGTGAGTTTGAGCCCCGCATCCGGCTCTGTGCTGACGGCCTAGAGCCTGCTTTGGATTCTGTGTCTCCCTCTCTCTCTCTCTGCCCCTCCCCAACTTGAGCTCTGTCTCTGTCTCTCTCTCAAAAAAAAGAAAAAATAGACTTAAAAAAATTTTTTAAGAAAATGGTTATACCTTCACTGACATGTTTGGAATAAAAAGTCCAGTCAATTCTGTGGTTCAATGTTTGAAGACAGTGTTTTCCAAAATATGTTCCACAAGAAGTCAATGAATGTTAAACACAAATTTTCCCATAGCAAAATTAAGTTTGGAAAAACTGATTGAAACAATGTTACAGGATTGATCAGAATCCTTTATGTAAAATTTATTGCAGAGAACCTCAAAGAAGCCACACAGCATGCAGAGCTTACATAACCACAAAAACTTTTCTCAATAAAGTGGTCCCCAGAATGTATTCTGAGAAACGTTGCAAGGCCGAATGGATGAATAAAATAATTTTGGAATAAACTAGTTAATTGGCATCCTTCCTTTCCTAATGAGATGTGTATGTCTGGACAACATATGCTGCAACCAAAATTTTATGGCCACTTACAACACACCAGACCCCTTAAATTGATCTTATTTGTTAAAATTCCCCTTTTGTAGCTGTTAGCCCGTCATACCTGTTGGGCATAAAGATACATGACAGGCACTGGGAGGAAAAAAATCAATGTTTCATAAGTACTATAATGGTAGTGAGCACATTTTATATTTCTTTTTATCTCTATTCTCAAGATAGACCTTGACAATTGGTTCTGTATCTAGAAAGATAATCAGGATTGTGAGGGGAAAGGGGCCATGTCAAGTGATGAAAACTTGAAGGAGAACTGGGATTGCAAAACTGTCTTATAGGTATTAGGTATGTCTAATACCTAAAATGGATAAGGCTCATTCTGTTTCATTCCAAAGAACTGAACTACAACAGATGAGTGTAGCAGAGAGATAATTAAGTTCAGTATAAAGAACAATCTGTAGCCCTATGGCTGTCCAAAAATCAAAGAAAGGTTATAAGTTTTCAATGATTCCTTTTTTGACAATGCTATGGGGCGGATTCCTATTTTTGGAAAATACTGATATCTAAAATGAAATAGAAAATTATTCATGCCAGTAATGGCTGCACCACCAATCATACATGATCTGCTTTCCCATTAAAAAAAAATGGAGAATTACTTAAAGAAATACTATGCTTTAATTATAGTTTCTAAATATAGCAAAGCAACTTTCACATAGTATGAGCTCAATAAGTGGGGCTGTTGTTGAATTGCTAGCTTTTTGTACTAATTTTCTCACTCTGATTCTCAGCAGTCTCCTCTTGCCTGTTTAAATTGCTTTTATCTGACAGACTTCAAGGTTCATTCCAGCTTTAAAATTCTATTGGTTCTCTGTCTCCTAAATGTATTTCCAGGGAAGGCATTTCCCCTGAGAAGTCTCTGGCAAAGTCAACACAAAAGGAATGCATCTAGATTCTGTGCTGCTCCCTGCCTCTCCTGCATAAGCTTTCCTCGGTCTCCAGCCTGGCCCCTACCTACTCCAGGCCTTCACCCACCCTCCCCAACTCCCCCAGCTCCCTCCTGTCTCACTCTTCCTTGCTCAGTATCCAGTGTCGTTGTGAGTTAAACCTCCACCACGGCAGGAATTAACATGAAAAATTATCAACAAAGACTACGGGAGCTTAAGAAACCTCCACCTTGGCATGTGGCCCACCTTGGTTTCATCTTAAGCCAAACACTGACTGGTGGTCAAGGAATGCAATGTGTCATCAGCACAAAGATCCAGATACCTACAGAATCAGTATCACTATTTCAGTTGCGCCTCAATCACACACATCTCAAATAAAAAATTCAGAGAGTAAGATATCATTTAATTCTTAACCTGTATTGAACCCATTATAATCCAGGCTAAATAAACTAAAGTGCTATTCTAAGCACTTTACATGTATTAACTTAGAAGTAGTGAGTGAGTGAGTTAGTGAGTTAGATGATTGATCAGTTACTTATTATTGAAGTAGAGTTGACACACAACATTACATTAGTTTCAGGTGTACAACACAGTGATTTGACAAGTTTATACATTATGCTCACAAGTATAGCTACTATCTGTCACCAGACAACACTACGTAATACCACTGACTATATTCCCTATGCTGTGCCTTTCATCCCTGTGACTTTTTCATTCCACGACTGAAAGCCTGTATCTCCCTCTCCCCTACACCCATTTTGCCCTCCTTCCCATTCCCCTCCTCTCCAGCAACCATCACTTTGTTCTCTGTATTTATGGATCTGTTTTAGTTTTTTGTTCTAACTCAGAAGTGTTTAAAACCAAAGTGATTTTAAACTATAGTTCCTCTATAATTATTGGTGAATAATTTACCACTTTAGTTGATGTCTTATCTATCCCAATCTTACCATATATTTTGCATAGAACACATAAAAAATGTGCAAATTTTGCAACGAAATTAAAATAACCCATTATTAAATTTCAAAACTGGATCCACTATAGATACATATAAGAAGCAATAGAGTGTGCCTCAAATTATCATTTTCTATTTCATATATATTAAAAATCTCCTGAAATATCCTAAAGCAATGTCAAACTAATAAATGTTTTGGATGTCTAGTGTTATCAGCAGATATTATAAATCAAAGGCAATGTGTTAAAGGGAATTATAAAAGAAATATTTCTAAAAGAGATTGATGTTTAGAATGAGATGCCTGGAGCATAACCAGGCTTCTTTTTTTAAATCCAGATATTTTGATCCTTAAAGTAAGTTGTGATAAGAGTTTTTATACTTATGTGCTCAAATAATAAGCCCATATATTACTCAAACTTCTACTGTCAGAACTGTAATAATTACAGATCATGTTTTTAAAGCTTGAAAATTGTATGAAGTCTGCGTCTTCACAAAAGTAAATGTCCAGCAGTGAACCCATTCCGGAATGATTTAGTATCTGGTTGCAAGATCGCATACCTCTTTTGCTATTTCATTATTTAGGGATATATTTCTTAACATCCTTTCTAAAATTAACACTTTAAAATAAATTTCTTCCACTTCTGACCAAGATGAAGTAAAAAGACTGGACTTGTGCTCCTTCTTAAAACAACCAAAAGGAAAAAGAAAAAAAAATGTATGAAACAGTGGTTGTCATGACACTGGACATTGGAGCAGAGATGGAAGACAGATGAGGTAAGCACTATGATTGGCCCAACTTACTTACTTCCTTGAGGGAGTTCCCAGAAAGTGGTAAAGAAAAATGGGGAAAAATAGGCCGAGGCTGGTGGACTACTTGAATGGAGGAGAGACAAAGTAGGTTACCTGTCGTGGACAGAATTACACAAGAAGGAACTCCAGAGATCACCAGAGGTCACCTTGAATCAGTAGTCTACCAATCAGCACAAATGTGTGAAAAACTACATGAGGCCAAGGAAAGAACTACCCCAGGGATCAGGATCACCCAGCACTCGCACAGGGCAAGAAGAGATAGTGCCTGTTCCCGCTAGCCAGAATTGAAAAGTTTATTTTCACAAGGCATTGAGTACCCAGAAGGGACTTGAATCAGCAGTGGGGAATAATCAGTCCTAGATTAAATACTGTTCTGGTTCCACCTAACAAATCTTAAAAACAAGACCCAAAATGACTAACTGATTAAAAGTAAGTGAATGACACCCCAGAACAAAGTTGAAGACTGTTTATAAGAATACAAAACTATCTAGCACCCAAAAAGGCAAACTTTATGTTTGGCATCCAATCAAAGATTACCAAGCATGCATCTATAGAAGCAGCAATATGTGACCCATAACGAGGAAAGAAAACAATCAGAAAACTGACTGAAAATTGATGCACATGTTAGAATGAGTACATGAAAGCATTTTAAAAGTTATTATGTTCAAAAAGTGAAGTCGAGATATAGAAGAGATTATTAAAAGACCCAAATAGGAATACAAGAATATCCAGCATCCAAAAATGTAAATTTCACAATATCTGGAATCCAATACAAAATTACCAAGCATGGAAAGAAGTAGGAAAATGTGACCCATGATGAAGAAAAAAATGAATTAACTGATATCAACAGGAACTGACAAAGATGTAGAGTTAGCAGATAAGAACAATAACAACTATTACAACTCAGTTCCATATGTTGAAATGTTAAGTCATAGAAGACCTTTAAAAAGACACAAATTAAACTTCTAAAGATGAAAACTACTGTCTGATATGAATAATATACTGGACAGGATGAAAAGCAGGCTAGACATTGCAAAAGACATGGCTAGTGAACATAAACATATTATAATAGACACTAACCAAAATGAAACAACAACAACAGAACAACAACAATAAAAGGAATAGAGCATTAGGGATGTTGAGAAACTTTGAAGCAGCTAAATGTGTATATAATGAGATTCCTCAAGGATTAGTATGATGGAGGGGACAGAAAAACATTTGAAAAAATAATGGCCAAGAATTTTCCAAACTTTATGAAAACTATAAAACCACAGATCTAAGAAACACAGATCTTCGGCACAATTTCTTGAACAAAGCTCAAGAATATTCATATGGGGACACGTGGGTGGCTCAGTCAGTTAAGTGCCTGACTTTGGCTCAGGTCATGATCTTGCGGTCCATGAGTTTGAGCCCCACATCGGGCTCTGTGCTGACAGCTCAGAGCGTGGAGCCTGCTTCCGATTCTGTCTCCCACTTTCTCTACCCCTCCCCTAATCATGCTCTGTCTGTCTCTCTCTCTGTCTCTCTCGCTCTCAAAAATAAACATTAAAAAAAGAATATTCATAGAACTACAAAAGTATCCATAGAGAAAACTATACAAACGTACATCATAATTAAAGTGCTCAAACCAGAATACTTTAAAAGATGTCAGAGGGAAAAAAAAATGCATGTTACATACAGAGGAATCTAAATAAGAAGTCTAGAAGATTTCTCATTGGAAGCAATGCAAATAAGAGGACAACTGAGAAACATCTTTAAAGTACTAAAAGCAATTAACTAAAAGCAATTAGCATTGTATACCTCATGCAAACATCTCTCCAAAATGAAGGTTAAATATAGACACTTTTGGACATACAAAAGCTGGAGGCTTGGCTCTGATGACTACCAGATCCTTCCACTAAAAAAATGTTAAAGGAAGTCCTTCAGGCAAAATGAAGATCACACAAGGTAGAAATATATGTTTACACAAAGGGGTGAAGAACACTGTCAATGATAACGACATGGGTAAATAAATAAGATTTGAAATAACTCCAAACTGAAAACAACCCAAATGCCTGTTAATAGGAGAATGGATATTTATACCATATTGTAATGAATAAACTACACAGTACAGCTTTTAATGCAGTAACACAGTGATCATTTCTGAAGAGTACTATGAATTTGATTTGGGTATCCTCTTTAATCAAAGAAATTATGAATATATTCATTTTCTTGTCTCTAGTTTTTTGATTTTTAAAATGTTAATTTCTGTTATTAACCTTGCTAAACTTATTTGATGTTATATGCATTTGTCTAATATATCCACTTACTTTTTAAAATTATTTTTATTATAAAAGAGGCCTTTCTCTTTCCACCATCTTGGAGCCTTTGGATGTCTACTGGGAACAGAACTCCTAAAATGATAAATATGCCTGGAAGACTGTGGTCCAAGGCCATTTTGCTGGCCAAAAGTGGGCTCTCCAGAACCAGAGAGAGGACATAGCTGTTCTTAAAATTGAAGGTGTTTATGCTTGAAATGAAACCGAATTCTATCTAGGCAAGAGATGTGCTTATATGTACAAACCAAAGAACAATGCAGTGGCTCCTGGTGGCAAATCAGATAAAACCAGAGTAATCTGGGGAAAACTAACTCATCCTCAGGGAGACAGTGGCATGGTTCATGCCAAATTCCAAAGCAACCTTCCTGTTAAGCCACTGGCCATAGAATCCGTGTGATGCTGTACCCCTCAAGGTTTAAATTACTGGAAAGTAAATAAAGGTGTAGATTTGTTCTCTTGTAAAAAAAAAAAAAGACAAAACTATTTTTATTATAAAAGAAAGATTTTACTTGGCAAAGGAGAAAATCAGAGTGCAGAATGGCATCAAGTTAAGAGAAAGAGTCTCCATTCCCTTAGCATACAAACATCCCGTTTCCCTGAGATAATCACTCAGTGATCTCTAGCATTAGTTCTTCTAAGGAGTCCCATTATTACATTATGTTAAATGCTTTTATCTCTATTTCTTGACTTATAAAACTACATCTGTTTTCTCCCTTTTATGACAAATAATGCATTTACACTAGAACCCACTTCCCATACTCACTCTCAAGTACTATTTCTGTTTCTTCTATATTACCATTGACTTTTATTCATCATTGTCCTTTATAACTCTGAATAATTAATTTGAACTATTCTTATAGCCCTTTATATAAGAACATATATTAACTCAACCTGAGCTAACACACAATGCTTATTGCAGTTGTTTATAAGATCTGTTTTAGAAATAGGTAAGATTTATCCGGAAATGTCTTCTCACTTTATGAGGTACTGTACTTACAGTATATATAGTACCTGGCATGAGGCCAATACTAACTCCCAATATTTTGCCTTTGAAAATTCCTACTGTACTGTAAAGCTTGAGCTCACAGAGAAGTTAAGGCTAGTATGAGGTAGGAAAGAAAGAAAGAAAAAGATAAGTGGAAGGTTGCCTACAGTGAAATCCCTAAGCAAATGTCGAGAGAATGCTGAGTGGATTACAGTCTGGCACTATTCCTCACTGAGAATCTCGACAAGAAGACCTGACAGAAAAGAATAGATTAGTAACATGCATCTTGGACATCTATCAGAATGGCATTCCACCTCCCTCAACCAGGACGGTTTAAGTTCCTACTGAGTGATGGTTTCTACCTTTGGGTTGCCTTGGGGAAATACATCTCTCAGCTTCCCTGGCATAAGACTTCCTATTTTGATAGCACTCCAATTTCTACATTTAGCAGCATATTCACTAGATGACCCTGACCCTTTAAGAGGATCCATATTTTAAAAATAAATACAGAATTATCAAATACTTCTCTGCCATATTGCTACAGGTTTCAGAGAGATTAGGTTCTATGTTAGAATAATAATAATGCTTTGTGTTTGCATAGAACTTTCCAGTTTGCTCAATGCTTTCCCACATATGATCTAATTAGATGTTCATAATAATCTTCAGTATTATTATACCCATTTTAAATATATATATAATTTATGAGAATTATATATATTAGTTACTTCTTTCCATAACAATGGACAAGCCTGTTACAGACCACTCTTTCCATGATGAAAAACAAGAAATGAACTATATGTTCATGTATACCTATATATATCATTTCTTTACAGACACTAGATAGTCTCCAAAGCTGTGAAAACTAAGGGGCCAAGATCCCAAAAAGAAGGGAAACTTAGAGGGGCAATGCCAACATTCGGTACTGCTTTCCCCTTACATCAGTTTTGGATTCCCAAGTGGCTACTAAGATACCAAGAAGTTGAGCAAAAATGGCAACTTAAGAAGCCAAAAGGCTGAGCAAAACTTTTTATATTTTTATAATACTGAGGGACAAAAGTTAGAGTTCAAAAAGAAAAGTCCATGTTAAACTACCCAGATTTTTATTGCAGACCACAAAGGCTTTAACTTCAGGAATAGAGAAAAACCTAAATTAAATCAGTGCTCACAAAGACTGCATTCCAGATTTGAATTAACTTAATCACCGATTGGGTTAAGGTTGCTGACCCATACCCTAGCTGCCTGACAGATGCAAAACTCAATTCTCTAGGGATGCAAAAAAGCACCATCCAAAGGCTCAATTTATCTCTGCAACTGATGGCCCGCATTCAACCAAACATGATTAGGCAGCTCAGAAAATAAGACTATGAAGCCCCAAGCCTAGATAAATAAAACAGAAACAGACCCATAGAAGAAACAGATAGTAAGTTATTAGACATGTACTTTAAAATACCTCATTAACATGTTAAAGAAATTAAATGAAGAGATAGAGAATTTTATCTAAAAAAAAAAAGAATCAAATAAGAATTGTAGAACTGAGAAATGCATTCACTAAATAGATGGGTTAACAGCAGAAACATACACAAAGAGATGATTACTGAAACTAAAGGTCAAAAGAAAATACCCAGACCAAAGCATTGGAGACAAAAGGATGGAAAATATGGTGGGGGTGGTGGGGGGAGGGAGTTGTAAAAGTGTGGTATTGCAAGAAAATGTTTGTAGTCCCAGAAGGTGAAGAAAGAGAACAGTTCAAAAGTAATTTTGAGGGGTGCCTGGGTGGCTCAGTCAGTTGGGAATCTGACTTCAGCTCAGGTCATGATCTTGCGGTCCTTGAGTTCGAGCCCCGCGTCAGGCTCTGTGCTGACAGCTCAGAGCCTGGAGCCTGTTTCAGATTCTGTGTCTCCCTCTCTCTGACCCCCCCCCCCCCCGTTCATGCTCTGTCTCTCTCTGTCCCAAAAATAAATAAACGTTTAAAAAAAAAAGTAATTTTGAGGAAATAATCGCCTTGAATTTTGCTGCACTGAAAGAAGACATCAAGCCATAAATTTGAAATGTGTTTCAAATCCTAATCAGGATAAATTTGAATAAAACTGTATCTGCAAAGGATAGTGAAACTGCTGAAAACCAAACACAGAATTTTGAAGCAACCTGGGGAGGGGTGGTTGGGAAAGAAATATTTTCTGTTAAGAGAATCAATAAGACTGAGTGAGGCCTGACGGCCAAGCAGAAACAATGGACTCCAGATGACAAAAATGAAAACTACAAGTGCTGGAAAAAAAAAACTAATTACCAAATGCCAATCTAGAATCTATTACCAAAAAAAAAATTCATCAAAGGAAAGGCAGAAGAGAGATTTTTCAAACTAATAAAATGGACCCACATTAAATGAAACATTAAAGCAAGTAATTCAAGAGGAAAGCACAAGATGATAGTATGAAAATGCAGGAAAAAATAAACAGCAATAGAAAGGGTAAAAATGTAAGTACATCTCAGTTAATGTTGAACGAAATAACGTCTGTGGGCTTTAAAATATAATTAAAATACAAGACAAAAATAATAAAAAGTGGGAGGGAGGAAATGGAGTTAAAATGTTCTGAGATCCCTACATTATCTGGAAAGTGGTAAAAGTACTAACCAGTATTAGAAATTAATAAGTCAAGACTATATATTGAAATATGTAGTAGAATTAAACTAGATATCATAACAAAATGATTATTTACATTATTTTGAGATGTGATTTTAAGAACTTAAGCAATTTATTTCTAAACAACTTATGGACCAAGGAAAAAATTATAATACAAATTAGAAAAATTTTTTAACTAAATATGGGAAACAAAAACCATGTCTTGGAATTGGTGAGATGCAGCTAAAGCTGTGCTTAGAGGGAAATTTATAGCCTTGAATTCATTTATTAGGAAAAAATATAGGCTAAAAATAATTGCCTAAGCATCCATTTCAATAAGACAGAAGAAAAAAATAATTTAAATAGGAGACAAAATAATGAAGACAGAAGCAGAAATTAACAATATAATATAAAACAAATATACAATAGAATAAAGAAAGCCAAAAACTGATTTATTAAAAAGACTAATACAAATTAATAAACCTCTAGTAAGACTATTCAAGAAAAAAGTAGATAGGAATCATTACTCACCAATATATTAACAATGAAAATGTAGTTATCAGTATACATCCTACAGACATTAATAAAAGGATTACAAACAACTTTATACTAATAAATATGAATATTATTAGAAATTTAAAAATTTGATTAAATTTATAATGAAAAATCTTCACAGAGAGAGAGAGAAAGACAGACAGACTATAATACCTCCAGGTCCAGATAACTTTATTGGTAAATTCTACCAAAAAGTTAAAGTAGTAGTAGCCATCTTACTCAAATCTTGTAGGTAATGAAGAGAAAAAAATGCTTCCCAATTTATTTGAAGAGGATAGCATTGCCTTCATACCAAAATCAGACAAACATATTCAAGAAAAGAAAAATACAAACCAATATCTCCTGTAAATGTACATACAAAAATTCTTAACGAAATTCCATATCTAATCCAGTAATAAATAAAAAATATATATTCAGTGTGATTGGGAGGGCTTTATCCCAGGCATCCAAGGTTAGTTTAACATTCAAAAATCAATCAATGCAATTCCCCAATCAATAAAATAAAAGATAGCAATAACAAGAATATGATTACCTCAATAAATGCAGGGAAAACACTGAGAAAAATTCAACACGTATTTGTGATTAAAAACTCTTAGCAAATGGGAACAAATGGGAATTTATTTAACCTGATAAAATTTATCTTTTTAAAAATCCATAAGAAACATTGTATTAAATGTTTTAATATCGAAAGACTTCCCCTTGAGACAATGATGTGTGCTATAAGCACTTCCATTCAGAATTGTGCTGAGGGTTGTAGCCAATATAATAAGATTAGAAAAAGAAAAAGAATGAAAAGATTAAAGATTGAAATGAAAGAAAAAAAACAAACTTGTCACTGTTCACAAACAAAATGTCTCTGTGGTCAAAATTTCTTTTAAATCTTGGATAAACTATGAGAAAGAAAATATGAGAAATTCATTTGGAAAAGCTGCTGGATGCAAAACCAATATCTGTAAAAGTCAAGCACATGTTTATATACAAGCAACAAACTATTAGAAGATGAAATCTAATACAAACTATAGCATCAAAAATTATGTGTAAGCATACTACACTGAAAGTTATTGATATAAACTAACAAACTACATAAATGAAAGATACACCATATTTATAGATGGAAAGGTTCATTATAAGGATGTCAATTCTGTCAAAAGTTGTCTATGGATTTCATGTAATCCCAATCAGAATCCCAGCAAACAAAATAGAGAGCCACACAAGCTGATATTTGAAAAGTGGCCAATGCACTTCAATGGAGAAAAAAAAAAAAAGGCTTTTCAGCAAATGGTGCTCAAATACTTGGGTGCCAATAAACAAAAAATAAATGTCGACCCCAAACTCATACCTTATGCAAAAATTAATTCCAAAGGAATCATGTAACTAAATATAAAACATAAAGTTTAAAACTTTTTGAAGAAAACAGAGAAAAGTTACATGACTTGCTTTTAGTGGTGTATTTTCTAGTAAAACATCAAAAGCACAATTTAAAAAAGGAAAAAAATGAGAAGTTGGACTTTATTAACATTACAACTTTGCTCTGTGAAAGACATAGTCAAGAAAATGAAAAGACAAGCCACAGACAAAATATATTAAATCACATGTCTAATAAAGGACTTGTCTCCAGGATATGCAAAGAACTCTTAAAACTCAGAAAAAGAAACAATCCAATTTCAAAATGGGCAAAAGATCTGAGAAGACACTTCACCAAAGAAGATACATAGTTGTCAAATGAAAACATGAAAATAAAAAGAAAAGATAAACATTATATGCCATTAGGAGTATGCAGATTAAAACCACAATGAGATATCACTACACTTATTAGATAGACTTAAATCCCAAAACTGACAATAAATGCTGGCAAGGATGCAGGTGAACAGGAACTCTCATTCAATGCGGGTGGGAATGCAAAGTGATACAGCCATTTTGGAAAGGATTTAGCAGTTCTCATGAACTTAAACATATACTCACCATAATACTCAGAAATCACACTCTTAGGAATTCACCAAAGTGACTTGAAAATGCATGTCTAAACAAAAGCCTGTATGTGAACGTTTCTAGCAGCTTCTTTCCGAATTGCTAAAAACTGGAAGCATCCAAGATGTCCTTTAACGAAGGAATAGATACACTGTGACACATCCATACAATGAAATACGATTCAGCTATAAAAAGAAATGAGCTTTTGATTTATACACCAGCATGGATGAATCTTAAATACACTGTGTTAAGTGAAAGTAGCTATACCCAAGAGCCTACATAATGTATAATTTCATTCACATGACATTCTGAGAAAGACAACACTATAAGGAATGAAAACCAACTAGTGATTGCCAGATATTGGAGAAGGGAGACTGCATGAATGCAAACGAACTTACAGAGGAATTTTTAGGGTAAAGGAGCTCTACTGGGATGATGGACACAGGACTCTGCATCTGTCAAAATTCATGGAACTATACATTACAAAGAGTAAACTTCAATATGTGCAAACTAAGAAAAAAAAAGAACCCATCTATCTGAAAAATTATTTTTTGACTAAAAATTATGAACCCATGAAAAAAGGAACAATACATAATTACTGTACTCTAGTTGATTAATTTCCTTCTCATAGTAATAGAGAAACATGTTAATAATTCTGAAACTCCTTTACTTGTACACTAGGGTTGAACAAATAGGTAAATAGATAATAGATGGTGAGTGCCAGGTTACTCACCAGAGGAGGATTACAGATAAACAAGCAAGGAAGCCTAGAATGTACCTGGTAGCGCTAAATTAGATATCAGTATAAACTCATGTTTAGTTTAATATATATTCTATTAATTATATATTATATTTATTATTATATTATATATACAGATGGATAGATACAGAACACTTATAAATGTGCATAGACACATGGGTTAGTATTCATAGATATACATACATACACATATATATATATATTTGTGTATACATATATAAATATATTTATATATATATTAGCACTGCCCACTGAGAGGCCCTGGAAGCAATGGTAACAACAAGCACATTCAATGACTATTTCTTGGTTTCTAAATACTATTCTCCAATAAAAATAACAAGGGCTCACTGAAGAAATCACTGATTCTAGGTCTAGGAAAGGGAATATAAAAGATGGGTCCAGAACATCTTGTAGTGCCAAAAGGTAAGGAAGTGCTCCACAATCATATAGCGATATCAAAGGGACACAGGAACCAACCTGAAAAACTTCCCCATGACGAAACCTGGAACAACTTGGGCATCAAAATAAATAAAGTGGAATGGATTATAACCCAAAGTATAAAGTAAATATACATGAGTCCATACGGATATAAATAAATGACTGAATTCATTAATTAATTAATATCTTTCTAACAGAAGAATTCCAAATAATCAGTGAAGATAGGGCATTCTACAGGAGGTGGATCTTAATGTCCTTCCCACCACCACCACCAGTGTAGGCCAGACTTAATGACTCATTTCCAAAGAACAGAGTAAAAAGTTTCTACTTTTACAATCTGTAAAAGTATGCTCTGTTCAAAAGTATACTTTATATACAGAGTAAAAAGTTTCTACTTTAACCTTAAAATGGAGAAACCTGGCAAACACTAGTTTAACCAGGTGATGAATGCTGACATCACCAGCAATTCCATGTGTGTATCATGTATCCCTTTATATAATGTGATGAGAAAGGTGCTTCAACTCTGTTGTGTTCTTTCCAAGAACTCCAGAATAATCATAAGAAAAACAACAGAAAACTTCAGATTAGGGACATTCTACAGAATAACTGGCCAGTACTTTCTATGGCTGTCAAAATCATAAGGAAAAATAAAGAAAGACTGATAAATCATTATGGAAGAGAAAAGACTAGAGAGACAGGACAACTAGATGCCAAGATTGAATCTGGAGAGAAAGAGCACATGAATGGAAAAACTGGTGAAATCCAAACAAAGTCTGAAGTTTACTGAAGAGTAATATATCAATGTCAGCTTCTAAGTTTTGATAAATGTACCATAGTAATAGAAGATGTTAACAATGTGAGAAGCGGGATGAGGCATACACAAGAATTCACTGTATTTTTCACATATTCCTGTAAGTATAAAATTATTCCAAAATAAAACATTTATTTAAAATTTCCCAACAATTTTTGCAGAAATTCACAAGATAATTCTAAAATTTGCATAGAAATGCTGTGAACCAAGAATAGCTAAGACAATCTTGAAGAAAAACTGGAGGATTTATGCCCCAATATATCAGGACATCTTAAATCTATAGTTATTAATACATTGTGGTATTAATATAAGAATATATCAAAAGAACAATGGAATAAACTAATCCATAAACAAACTTGATTTATGATAAAGGAGGTACTAATGAACAATGGGGAAATTTAGATGTTCTTTTTAATAAAGAGTCCTGATCAATTGGATATCCAAGTAAAAAATGAACCTGGACCATATCTTACACCATACACAAAAAATCAGTTCCAGGTGAAATGCAGATGTATATTTGAAAAGGAGACGGGAAAATGCCAGAAGAAACATAGGTATGTACCTTAATGTCCTGAGGTAGACAACAACTTATTAAACTAGGACACAAAAAAGCATTAATTGTAAAGAAAATAAGTTATAAATTAGACTCTAAATTAGCCATAAAAATACAGCTAACCTCATAAAAATAGCTGAAAAACATGAACAGAAACTTCACATAATAGAATGCCAATGACCACTAAACCCATAATGAATATTTGGTTAACTCTATTAATCGTCAGGTATCAAAGACCCCACTAAAAAGGAGAACCACAGGCCAATATCCCTGATGAACAAATCTTAGGATTGTTTGTTTGAGCTCTGTAAAAAATGCTGTTGGTATTTTGATAGGCATTGCATTAAATGTGTAGATTGCTTTTGGTTGTATAGACATTTTAACAATGTTTGTTCTTCCAATCCATGAACATGGAATGTTTTTCCATTTCCTTGTCTCCTCTACAATTTCTTTCATAAGTGTTCTATAGTTTCCAGAGTACAGATCTTTTACCTCCTTGATTAGGTTTATTCCTAGGTATCTTATGGTTTTTGGTACACTTGTAAATGGGATCAATTCCCTGGTTTTTCTTTCTCATGCTTCATTATTGGTATATAGAAATGCAACGATTTCTGTATGTTGATTTTATATCTTCTGACTTTGTTGAATTTGTGCATCAGTTCTAGCAATCTTTTGGTGTAATTTTGGGTTTTCTACACAGACTATCATGTCATCTGCAAATAGACCAAGTTTGACATCTTCCTTGGGCATTAAAGAGGGCATTTGTTGGGATGAGCCCTGGGTGTTATATGTAAGTGACGAATCCCTAAATTCTACTCCTGAAACCAATATTACACTGTATGTTAACTAACTGGAATTTAAATAAAAATTTGAAAAAAAACTGATGATTTTTTAACCACACTAAAACTTAAACCACAATGAGATATCACTCTGTATCTGCAGAGCAGCAAATAAGAAGATTCAGATCACCCAGTGTTGATGATAATGAGGTGAGTTCTCTTACATTATTAAAGCTAACTATACGCTTACCCTGTGTCCCTGAAATCTCATTTCTAAGTATGTACCTAAGATAAAGATACAAAAAATAGGCAAGAATCTTCACTGCAACCTTAGTTATAATAGCAAAATACTGGAAACAATCCAAATGTCCATTAACAGTGGAATGAAGAAATAAATGGTGATACATTCATACAGTGGAAAATGATACAGCAACTAAAAATGAATACCTTGCTTCTATGCCAAACAATATTGATGTACCTCATATACATAACTTAGCAGAATAAGAGCACACCCATGCACACTTCAAAAACAGACAAAACTAATGTAAGAGTTAGCAATAAAGCTAATGGTTACCTCTGGAAAGGAACTCAAGAGAATATTCTAGGATGCTGTAAGGTTCCATTGCTTCATCCTGGGTAATAGTAAAACAGGTGTATTCAATCTGTTGTCATTCATCAAGCCGTGTATTTGTGATTTGTTGTACTTCTCTACATATACATGTACTTCAGATTAAAAGTTGCTTTTAAGTAAAAAAATTATTAAAAGAACTGTATAGACCTATAATGTCCAGAGATCATATGGAAAAAGAAGTACAATAATTCTGGAAGGAAATTCAACATCTAATATTAATGAAAAAGTGAGATTTGTTTCTAACTCAATCCAACGAACATCAAATGATAACCTACAACATTAAAGCACTATACTTAGTGATCTGAAGAGCACTAAGGAAAATAGGACAGGCCCTATCCTGCCCACTCCTCTCCTCTGCTACCCACCCCCCTCATAAGTTATTTCTAGGCCTTCAGACAGATAAGCCTTAAAGTCGGTATTCTTATGAGGGAACATATATTCCCCATGTCTACTCTAACTCAACTCTACTCTACTCTAACTCACACTAGCAGCTTCTCTTCAACCCCCTGCAGAAGAGGAGAAATAGAACTGATCACTGAATTAGGGAGGAACAATTAGCATGTTATGTCCATCTATCTCCTGTATCTATCTCTCAAGGTTTGGAACTTAGAAATGGGAAACCAAGGGCGCCTGGGTGGCTCAGTCGGTTAAGCGTCCAACTTTGGCTCAGGTCATGAACTTGTGGTTCCTGAGTTCAAGCCCTGTGTCAGGCTCTGTGCTGACAGCTCAGAGACTGCACCCTGCTTCAGATTCTATATCTCCCTCTCTCCCTCTGTCCCTCCCGTTCGCACTCTGTCTCTCTCTCTCTCTCTCTCTCTCTCTCTCAAAAATAAATAAACACACACAAAAAAAAGAAATGGGAAACAATGTTACTTAAGAGCCCCCAATCCAACTCCAGCATGCACCATTACAGGTAATTTGTAGATAAGGAGAGTGAGATTCAGAGAAGTTGTGTTACTACCAACACCAAGACACGACCTATGACTACCCAACTCCAAATTCCATGCTCTTCCCAGTGTATTGCACAGCTTCCAAAACAAATAGTATGAGAGTAAGTGGTAGACATAGATTCATTCCAACTGGCAAGATCTGGGAAGGCTTCTTGGAAGAGCTGGGATTTGTTGCCCGGGTTTTGAAAAATAAACATGTCTTTAAGAATGATGATAAGCAGCCACCTTTTTCCCAACTGGAAAAATGACCTCCCTTTTCTTTAAAACCACACCATTTTCTAAATTTGTCTGTGGGTTAAGACATCTGTTCGTGTGGAAAAATGCAAGATGAAACATTCATTTACCCAGTTCTGGCCTAATCAGGGTAAAGCTAAATGGTAGACATCGTGGTGGTTTGGCAACTGGTGCAGCCCAGGCTCCAGGTGGCCTTCTCTCTCTCACTCAACAACCCAGAAATAGAAAATAACTAAAAGGTTACTGTTTGTTCACTGCACAAAGCTCTGTCTGCCACAGATAGAGAGTATTATCTGGCCGTCTTTAAATAGGTCATGCAATCAATCGCACACCTTAGCTGTATGTCTAACTCCCACGGATTCCAGCATGCAAGACATAGGACAGAACTTAATTTAAAAATCAGCATCTATTCATTCATCTCTTCAACAAGTATTTCTGGATCATCTTCTGCATTTTAGGCTCTGTACTGTGAGCCATGAAGATAACATGTTTGTCCTCACTCTCCAAGAACTTGAACTTTGCCATTTCCACATGTTTCATTCCTATGCTAATTATTCCTAAACTCAGACTTCTCTTCACACTTGAGATCAAGCCTCATAAACACAGTGGCTACTAAAATCTCTTAATGCACAATAGACAACTCCAACCTATTATGTCCAAAATTAAAGTCACCTCCCCTCCTCAAACATACATGAACATCCATCCAGACATCATGTCTTTTGGAGACATGGGAGTCTCTCTGTGCCTTACTACCAGCAGCCTCTCAGTCACCAAGTACTTTCTTTTCTAAATATTTATCAGATTGATTCTTGCTTCTCTGCCCTTAAGATTCCCGTTCTGATTCAGGTCCTCATTATCACTGGCCTGCAATAGAGCAAAGACCACCTGAAACTCTTTTCTCATACTCCTTTGCCACACTGAGTCTAGTCTAATGCAAGAGACTGTCTCTTCCATCTAAAAGCACCTCGAAAACTCCCTCGTGTAACACAGTAAAAAACTCAGTAAAGAACACAGTAAAAAACTCCCTCATGTAACACAGTAAAGTTCCTTCTGTGATATTCAAAGTCCCCTATGATCTGGATACTACATATTTCCTTAGTCTCCTTAGTCTCCTTTGCCACCCCAGGCTTTAAACTTCATGCTCTAGTAAAGTGCTTATCATTTCTATGCAATTATCTGTCTTCACGCCTTTGTTCATGCTCTTTCCTTTCTTTGTTCTGCCTTTCTCCACCTTTCTTTCTTTCTTTCTTTCTTTCTTTCTTTCTTTCTTTCTTTTTCTATTCTACTTCTTCTCTGGAAAGGCTCAACTTATTCTAAAGGTCCCTCCTCTATAACTCCAGAACATACTTCATCTTGGCCCAGCAGTATTGTATTAATATCATCTGTTTACATAAAAATTCCAGAAGTATCAGAACTATATGTCAATTAATCTTTTTACCCCCAGGACCCATGACAGGCCTAGCATATAGTGTTTGACATATGTCTACAGGTAATGAGGTTATTTTTAATGAAGACAAGTAGCACAAGACAAATTTTATCAGTAACATTTTATATCCATTAAATTGAATACTTACAACAATGAAAATGATTGAACTATGACACATGCAAGGACAGGGATTTACTTTTAAAAGCATTATGCTAAGAGAAAAAAAAACAGACATAAAAGACTACATACTGTATGATTGTATTTATAAGACATTCTATAGAAGGCAAAATCATAGTAACAGATCCATTTTCATAACCCCTGCATCATGTAGCATCTGTGCAATGAATAATCAATCCATGCTTTGTTTCATAATAAAAATACTTCCTTCCTAAGATACTTCAAAAAAAAACTGTGGGGACAGAAAATATATCATTGATTGCTGAGGTCTTGGGGTAGAGGGAGGTGATTGACTATAAAAGGGGCTTGAGGGGATTTTTTCAGATGATGGAAATATTCTGTATCTTTACTGTAGTAAATAGTTACATGGAAAAGCATGCAAATTTTATCAAAATTCATCAAACTGTACATATAAAAAGTGAATTTTACTGTATGTAATTATACCTCATAAAATGGTACAGTGGGTATACACGCAGCATATTGTGGGAAGTCCAAAGAAAGGACAAAAACTGTGATTTGAGGAATCAGAGAAGGCCTCACCAAGGAGAATGAGTAGTATTTAGATAGCTGGAAAATGGAAAGTAGGACACTCCATGCCAATATTCCAAATAGTACCATTTGGTTGGGTAACTGTTAAATTACATAATAGTATCTGTGGCTTAGAAATATTTTGCATGTAGTCTCGGAAGTTTTCTACTACTCATTGTTACAGACACTAAACATGTCAAGTTTAGTCCAGAAACCAAATGCAGTGGTTTCTTCCTTTGCTTTCCTTAAGATCAAGTAAGACCATATCCCTGCCTGCACCACACCGTACACACACATATACCCACTAACTACATTTAACTGACATTTCCAGATTCTTCCTTTACTTTGACTCTTCATGAGGCAAGTGTTGGTTCACTTCCAAAACAGTCTTCTTAGATCATTTTTTAACCTTTTAAGTAAACTGGTCAGGCAAGTTATAGTTTCAAGATAGATCTTATTAGCTGATTAAAGAGATGCCTATAAAATCAGAATAATTGCAGTAGAAATTTTCTTTCATTTTACAGAAAACAGGCTAGACAAAGCACACCTAAATGCACCACAGATGGCTCCAAACCATGATTCTTTCATTAGTAGGTAGAATGCTTCATAAGAACTACATCTGTGTGGAATTAAAATCCTGGTACTTAAAATTTAAACAAAGAATTTTGTGGAAGTAATATTTCCTGTGCATACCATAAGTCCTATATTTAAGGACATTTTCTAAAGTGAACACAATGGTGAGAAATGTGTAACTGCTCTTAGAACCTTCCAAGGATGTAATGGAGGCAGAGAACTGTAATAAATGTTGGTTGGTCCAGACTTCATTTGTTTCTTAGGAACCAGAAATGTATTCTTTGCCAATCAGATTAAATTCAAACTCTTAACTCTAGGATTTGTGGAGCAGGTTCACTTGGTCCCTATGGTAAAAGCAACTTCACTGTGCTCTAGTGAGTTATTCTGAGTGGCTCATTAGTCATCATGAAATAGACAAATCCCTATTGCTGCTCAACTTGGATCAGGTGTCACTGACACCTGCTTCCATCAAGTATCTCAGTCACAAACCCACACAGGCCACCACTCTGGAAGCTCAACTCACTGAGGTCCTTCCCACTGGGGACAGCGCCACATGTCTTCTATTTTAAATCAGACCATCCCAAAAAAGACCCAGATTTGGTGAAAATGTATCCAGCAATTTCAACATAAAACAATAATGAACCCTTTAATTCTATTCATATAGATTATTCCTTATATTAGCCTTATATTATGTATATAATATAATATATATTTTAACTGTTTCAGTTACATAATATAATTTTTTAATTCCTGACTCCACCATCATGTTCAAACACTTTCAATCTTTTTATTATAACCTCTTATGCTTTTATCCATTGTGCTTTGATATAGATTGCTTTAAGATTAATAACTCAGAAATTTGTAGGAAAAACTGATGATCATGTTTTTTCTAAAAACATGAAATTTTCTTATACTGCTATTAAGTAAGTCGATACTGTTTCATTCTTCATGTTGATAGATAAATACAGGTTGAAATACAATTAAATGTTTAAGATAGCCATTAGTTATATAAATATACTTCCAAAGCAGTGAAGAAAAAGGAATTAAGAAAAGCTAAACAATACAGCAAAGACAGGAAAAGAACAAAAGAGAAGACAGCATGCAAACATAAGATGGCAGAAGTAAAGCTAAAAATATCAGATATCATGAAGAAAGTAAATAAGTTGACCTTCTCCATAAAAGCCAAACACTCTCTCTGATTAAGCAACAAGAAAAAAGTGAAATAAAACATACACAAAGACACAATTCCTATTCAAGAGATGCACCTAAATTAAAATGGCATAAAAATGTTCAAATTGGAAAGAAGTAGCCCTATTAACATCAGAGTAGAATTCAAGTCAAAAGTATACAGCAAAGAAAAGAGAATTACTTTACTTCAACAAAAAGTTATATTCTACAGTGAAGATATTATAGAGAACTAAATATAGACCTGCTAAATATCAAATATCAAAAATATATAAAGCAAAATCTACTAGAAACACAACAAATAATTTTTAGGAATGCAATTATAAGTGGGTTATCTTTGGCAGATTAAATAGACAATAAATAAGAACATAAAAGTCTTGGATAATATAAAAAGCTTTAGTAAAAGATGCCTGTTAACCTCTGCAAATTGAAAATACATTTTCCTCCTAAACATCCTTGGACTGTTTAGCACAGCATAAAATAAATTGTTGTAAAGAGAACTTCAAAAAGTAACATAATATGGGCCTCATTGTGTTTTACACTTTAAATGAGAATTGTGTAGCAATTTTAAAATACTCATAAGTAAGCTGAACTAAATTTGTTTTTGATTTTTAAATTATTAGTATAAGCTACTTAGGGAATAACAACAGTGGAAGCTAACTATCAAAAGGTATGGCAAAAGCTGCACTTGAGGAAAATGTGTAGCCCTTAGTGCTTTATTAGTAAATAAGAATAAATGAAAGTAAAGCACTCATTTCAGAAAGCTAAGGAAATTAAATTAAATACCCAATTCTCACACTGACCAATATTGAAAAGAATTAGAATAATCATTGGCAACTATTTGAGGTTAAAAGAAAAACAACTATTGATCATATAAATCAGTACAACCCTGCTGGATTGTAGATTGCTAAAGAGCATCAAAATCCCTAGACATTCCACTTTTATAAATGTATTCTAATGATGGATTTGCTCAATGATTTAACTTGGTACTTAAACCATCAAGTCTATGCTTATGAATAGTTAAATGTTTAACAGGGAATAAAAAGTTAATATCAACTATTATTAAAATATTATTTTAAAATTAATATCAACTATTATTATAGGTATTATATACAATGATTACATTGACATTTCTTCTAGAACCAGTACTGTAGAAGATACATTTTTCCTCTTTGTGCCCATAAGATGTTTAAAGATTGATCCCTGGTCCCTGAACACCCTGCATATCCCACCTCAATCTCTATAGTAGTGATGGAAACAAAAGACAGAACATTGTTCCTTAACTCAACCACCTTCCCATCTTTAAACCATATTTCCTCTTAGCAAAAAGGTCTTCAAAAAACACATCATTTTATGGTAATCTGTATTCTACTGAGCATACTCCCTTACACATCAGTAGTTACAAAGAGGCAGGTAAGATCATCTGTCATTTAACTTCTTCCTTTATCTTCCTATAGCATAACTATGGCAATAGTCTTTGACAAAATTGTAAAGTGAAATATTACAAAATCTCAATTTCCATTTTACTTACTTCTTTCCCCTTTAAAACTTAGCACCCCATACAGGCAACTTTCTACCCTTCTTATTTTTTAATCTTATTCTCTGGAAAGTTCTTGATAAACTTACTCATACTACAGCAAGAATAATAAAATTCATGCATTAGAACAGTGGCCAGAGGGACTTCTGGCATTTTAAGAGAGGAGGGGAAAACTTTCTAGGGTACCTGAAAACCCTAAACATAGCATATGACCTAATATGGTCCAGTCTGGAGAAACAATCATACCAGTTACTTAAGGCTACAGTACAACTTTGAAATCAAGTATTCTAATTTCACAGCAGACATTAAGTCAATAGATGACAGATATCAACCTTATATAAGATAACAAATTTGATCTATTTATGTCCTCTTCTCAAATGTTCTGACAGTCTATTATCTTCTCAAAATGAGATTGTGATTAAATAAATATGACAGCTTCAGATGAGCTCTCAAAATGGCCTGAGTGGTGTTCTGGTTTATTTATAGAATTTCTGCCGGAGGATATAAGGCAGATGCCTTAAGGAATCTATTGCATCAAGACATACTAGTTTATATCCTGTAAGATTCTCTCTTTATTCTGACTTCACCTAATTCTGCATCTCTTTTGGCCCCAGCAGTGAGCGTCTTAGTTTCCCAAACAATCTTCCTTTTGTTGACCTCAGTTGACCTAGGGTAACTGAGATTACTATATCTTGACAAAGGAAACTCTAGGCAGTTTTTTAGGCATTCATACAACACATATTTGTTTTGAAGGGGATGAAACTTCCCACTCAATGGTACTTCCAAGCATAAATAGTACCTTTATGCTTGCTCCTTTTATTATCAAGCCTTCCCTCTCAAAAAAAAATAAAACAAAAAAAAAAAAAAAATAAAATAAGGAAAAGAAAAAGAAGCCTGTTGCTTCCACATAGCTCCCTGGCTTACTGTCATCTCTCCTAGGGAAACCCATGATAAATCTGGGTCATTTGGAAGGTGTTAAAGAAAACCAAGCAGGGCTGGCCTTATAAAGGTTTCTACTCATGTGCTGGAAGCAGAAAAAATACAAGAGTCTTGGTCCTGGATATTTCCTTTTTCCCCCTAACTCCCTAATCTTATCAGAAGATTCCAGGTCAATAAACTAATGAAAGAATCACCATCATATATACTTTCCAAAGGAAGTAGAATACAACAAGAAAGAAAAAGGGGAAGAAGAAAGGAATGAAAGGTTTGATCCCCTCTGGCTCCTCTTTGACCAGAACTTAACTCCATGGGGCCTTCTGGAAGTAACTAAGGGAGTAACCCCATTGTGGGGAAATGAGAAATTGCTCCTTCATGAAACAGCAATTGCTGGAGAGGGGAAAGGAGAAAGGTGACAGAAATGGCAACATGTAGGGAGACATTTTGGAATGAGGTGGGCTTTATTGTGTTTGCAAGCCATCACTTCTGGGGTACCACCTGTCTGACCACTGACTACATAGCTGTGCTATCAAAAGGCTTTCTCCGTTGCTCTTCAAAGATCTCTCTATATATATATATGAGGTTTACAAGAAAGACATAAAATGTATTTCATATTCTCAAATAGCCCTGAGTCTAATTTTCCACCATGGAAACCTCACACTTTGAAGCCTACCTGATGTACCAAAAACAACTTTTTCAATAAAGGGCAGATTGAAAATCAATTTGCAACCCTATTTGCTCGAGTATTTTGTTTTTTTCCACCTTCCAAGAAATTAAACACTCACCTTACCCAAAGGTAATGGTAAAATAAGCCCTAAATCTTCAGACCAACATTTGGGAACTTGGTTTGTCCAAGCTTTTATAAAAAGTAATGGAAGCAGAACCTCGAATCACACACAAAGCTTCAAAGGTCCCCACCCCATCTTTAAGTCAGCTGTAACTAGTGTTTAGGTAAGTATCTGAACAACAGAAGTTCCAAAACAATGGGGTCATTTAATTTCCAGTGTTGTCTGTTTTGTGATATGAAACCCTAACATTTCAAAAGTTACCATGTATTATAATACACAACTCAGCTTTTTTATGTTTAAAACATTCCCCACATTCCAGAGTGCTAATTTGAGGCCAAATGCCTGGAAAATGTCTCCTTTAACTCCTTCACTGACATAAGCCCATTTGATATTTCTGTTGTCCTTAACTGCATTGTTTTGATTGATACATCAGAAACTCTAGGACCTAAACAAAGTCTTAAAAAATTACAGAAGAGGGATGAGGAAAGACAGCAAAGAGCTGGGCAGTTTTGTGACCTCTTTCCCACGTAGATATGGCCCCATCAACTGCTGCCTGGTGAGGCTGCTGGAGAAGGGGACACAGAGGAGGTGCTGAGGGATCCTACCCCGTTTAGTGGAATTCCTGTGGAACCAGTGAAAAGGATCTCTGCTATGGGAAAGCACAACACAGTCGACAGGATGAAGGCCAAGCTGTCAGTTCCCAGAGGGAGTCATCATAGTACAGAAGAAACTTCATAAGTAATTAATTTGAAGTTACATGGTTAGATTTCCTGATTTTTCTTTCCAAAGCTTAATGATGTAGCCTTTCATTCTTTAGCCAGCATTTTATAATGTGGAGGTCACTGGAAGAAATTGTTTGCAGGCTTTTTTCTATTTTATGAAACTTGAGAGAAAAAGTCAGCAAAGTACACAGGGAAATTTTCTTCTAAAAGTCAATACGTTCTTCTAGAAGGCTGCTCGCTAAGTTAATTTAAGCAAGTTGTTATTTGAAAACTATGTTATATCTTTCGAGGGTAGTATTGCCTTTTTTAGCCCTCTGTTGAGAGAAATTTAAGTGTGCAAACATAATTGCCCCTTTTCTTCTCTCATCCCAAAGTAGATGTTTCTTCATACTATAGAGGAAATCACCAAATACTCAAAACAGTTTGAATAGATTCCTGCAATCCCCTATATAAACTCCATGATGCTGGCTTGCACATTGTCAACCCAGGATAAATAATGTTTAAATGAGTATCCACTTTCTCAGCCAGGAAGACTATTTCCCTACCAGAATCTCCTTCCGATTTGATTTAATTATGCTCTAAGATGCTATCAACAACGTTAAGTGTGCTGTAAAATTGGAATTGTATCATAGTTCGTGTTCATTAGTATCCCCCTTTTGCTTTCTGAGAAGCTTTAGAAAGATTTCACACTCTTGTGGTTTAAAGAAATACTTCGTTACAGCTTCTGGAATAGTCCTGAAGCCAAGAGTGCGTTGGGAGCCCCCCCCCCCCCCCGCAACCAATGTCAATGTTCCAACTTGTTTCAAAAGAGCTCATTAAATCACACTTTCTCTTTACATTAATGTCTCCTACTGTTAGTCATTTTCATATATTTTACCCAATAGACTGCTTTAACCACCCAAGAACATAATGTCCCTGGAGATGGGCTTTAAAAAATAGAAATCAGAAAGTCATTAGCGTATAAATCATATCACTGGAAAAAATATCGTGGATTGATGGAGCTGAGGTGAGCCTTCTAAGGCAAAGACAGGTTGGAAAGCCCAAAGGAGAATGAGTGTTTATTCATAAATCCAAACGGAATTAATTGAAACAATCTAGTGGAGGTTTAAAAATAATGGCATCCATTGGAAGTGCTACAATTGTCTTTCACAGTGGGCTCATTAGCCAGCACTATATTTTGATTACTCTTCTTCGGGGACCAGCTTTAGTCAATTAAAAATGATTTATGATTCTGGGTCTAAAATGTAGTCGTTTGGGGGAAAGTTCATCCATCTACATAGCAACATATCCATCCAACTTTGGACTGAAAATTTTTCAAAAATGCCATAATCTGATTGGTTGACATCAAGAAGTGAAAGAGATTTAAGAGCCTGTTATAATCAACATAAATGTTCTATTGATTCTTAAAACCAGGAGCACATTCCTTGCAGTCAAGGAACCACAACCCTGCCACTCACTCTACACATTTGGATTTGCCTCTGTGGGTCCGGTGCTGCTCTACCAATCTCTTGTTTGTTTGATATCAGGGAGTAGTGACAGACCATTCTGAGATTTAAATTAATCATGTGCTTTTTAGTTAATGACTGGTGCTTATGGATTACGACATGTTCTCTATATCCTACATCTTAAGCCTGCCTTTTAAAATGAAATATGGAAGGAAAACAAAAAATTTTAAATAAAAAAATATTTTGAATGAAAAAGATCTTGCTCTTAAAGAAAACGAACTAAATGAATGAATAAGCTTTAAAAAATCAGCAAAACTGCCCTTTTACTCTTGACATCTTGTTTTTTTTAAACAAAAAATATTCTTATCTGAAATACTTATGCTCCCCCCTTTTATAACACTTCACTTCACTCTTCACTTAACCTTTTCTTAATTCTGCCTTCACATCCACCTCTTGCTGTTTCTACCACCCAGAGCAAGCCTTCATCAAATCAAGCTTGGGCCCCTGCCATGACCTCGTGGCTGGCTGTCATTTGCCTACTCTCTCTCTCTCTTCCTATCATCTTGCACATCAAGACTAAAGAAATTCTTCTATAATACCTCATTCAGTTGTCCACTGCTCTATTCAAAAACTCCAGTATTCCCCATGCCTACAGCCACAATTGTCAACCTGTGCCCTGTGAGTGCCACAGAGGAGTCTGGGTCCTCAGCAAGGAGAGCAACCAACTAGGCGGGGTCCACCTACTTGCCCACCTCAACCAGAGCACATGCTGTCTGATCTGCTTATAAATTGAGTGTCTGTCTTTAGTATATTGGCCTTTCACTTTTATCTGTTCAATACATTGGCAAAATGTCATGTGAGAGAGTATTCCAAAACCTTTAATGTGTTTCCAAACCATTGGCCCACATACAGAATAAAGACTAAAATAAATAATTGAGTATAATGTTAAAGACCATCCAAGTTCTAATCTTATCCAAGTGGCCACATGACTGAGAGCTGAGCTCAGCCCCAGGTCACATTACCTGTGCTCAGATCCAGGGCCCACCCCTTGCTAGCACTGTGATCTTCACTTCACCCATTACTTATCCTCTCTGAGCCTTTAAAGTACTGATAGGTACTTGGCTAATAAGCTTGCTTTAAGGATTAAATAAAATTATATAGGGGAAGCACTTAGAACAGTGCTAGCCATAAAGATGAGGATCAGGGAAATGATCAGGATTTCCTTTCAAGCACTGGATACTATTAGTCCCCTTGTGAACTCTCTATTAGAAATTAACAGCCTTGGGGCACCTGGGTGGCTCAGTCAGTTAAGCATCTGACTACAGCTCAGGTCATGATCTCACAGTCCATGAGTTTGAACCCCATGTCAGGCTCTGTGCTGACAGCCTGGAGCCTGCTTCAGATTTTGTAGTCTCCCTCTCTCTCTGCCTTCCCCAGCTCAGGTTCTGTCTCTTTTTCTCTCTCTTAAAAATTAATAAACATCAAAAATTTTTAAAAGAAATAAACAGCCCTGTCCCCATTCCACAGATACTCCCTGGGCTTTATTTATACCTCACCTCTTGTAGGCCCATGTCACTAGGCTGGAAATGCCACCACTTTTGAAGTGAGAGAGGATATCGAAGAAGTATCCATTAAAGCACCTTAGAAGTACAGTCCTATCTTTGAACATCCTGCTTTCTGGCCAGTGTTCACTGAAGTGTAATACTGAGAAATTAGTGCTATGCTGCAAAAGGGGGACGGGGGAGGGACTGGAAGATACTTGTTTTTACTGATGGAAACTCAGTTGCTTAAGAAACCCTGAGCATGTATTAACAGACACCATCCCAAAGCCAAGTGCTTACAAAGTCATCCTGATCTGGAAAATTATTTATATTTTAAAGTGAATGCTCCTCTTGGCCTGTTTAAATACTAAATATCCCCTGGCCCCTTTCAAAGAACAGGAGTCGAGTTTCATCTTCTGAGCCAAATTTCTTCCCCTTGCTTCATTCTACTCTGTGTTGGTTTCCTTCATAAGGGAATGTGTTTTAATATTTTTATATGCTTCCCAGAGCGCTTTGAGAAGGAGGGTACCTTATGAGCGTAAAATAATATATTCCAACACAGACATTCTGCTTGTAATTATCCATGCAAAGGCATCCTGAATTTTGATCAGTAGGAGAAGTATAATGAAGCACATAACATTTGGGGATTTCCTTATCTCTGGGATTGCATTAGGTACATTCAGGGAGTGAGGGGATTTTAATCTTGTCAAGTCACAAGTACCACACTTAATACATTTCTGTTTCAGTATGTTGATCAGTTTTATGAAAGTCTGACTCCTACTTTCCGTGCCAGCTTCCTTATTAGATTTCCAATTTTTGTACCATTGTGGTTAATCAGATAATTATAACCCTGGATTTAATATTTTTCTAGTTTTCCATTCTTTAGTAACCATAGACATGCCCTATTATGTGTCTGCCAATTTCAAAATTCAGTGCTTAAAGGGCAGGGATCCTTTGCTTTGGCTCCTAGAGCTGTTACAAGAGCGCCATGGATTTCCTACAAATACACATCTGGCTTTTTGCTTTTGTTGTCCAGGACAAATCAGTTCCAGGAGACTATCCATCCCCTTGAAATCTTTGGCTGCATATGGAACACCAACTGAGTTGGAGTCTAGTATCCCATTCTATACTCTGGCAAAGGATCAGGGTAGGACATATTGCTGCATGCATCCTAGGTCTTTCTTAGTGACCTCGTGCGATTGAAGGGGGGAAAAAAGATTATGAATTGTATTGATGACCTGTTACCATGTGCCAGACATTTTGCTAAGACCAAATTACAAGTGCCTTTTTCCTCAAGGAATTCACCTTCTACTAAGGAAGACACACTCATAAACAAACAGGTCAACGCACCATTCTTGGTTACTGAGGCAAAACAAACTAGAGGAGACATTTACTAAATGGTCAGACATCTTATCAGGAGGTAGAGTATCTCCAAGACCCACAGGAAGGACCTCTGGAAACACTGTGCTGTATTTGGTTTCATGGATCCAGGGCAGGGGTGGGGGGAGTCAACATTCATAATTTGCCAGAGATGAGCCCATCCTAAAGATAATTCCAAGGCTATTTATGAATATAGAGTTGAAGATGCCCCACTCTAAGAAAACCAAGTGAACCGGTTTTAAGAAATGCTCCTTGTCACCAAGGGGTTATATTCCAAAAGAAAGCTCTCTGAGCTCCATTTTGTGAAATGTGACATGTATACCACCGATGTGGAAGACATGTCACAGCTGGTGATAACAGGCCACAGCTGAGGAGGCCTTGCACCATGTCTTTAACTTTCCTGAGAGGCATGCCATATGCTTCCAAAAAAACCATAAAGTCAAAACCTGCCTTCGCTCTCAGGAACACTTTCTGTTTAGTTGTGGTCTCCACACATGGGGTTAGAGATAAATAAAGTCAAGAATATTTCAAACTTCAACTGAGAAATTTGCCTACTCTGTTTGAATTTTTTAAACTGTCTTATGATGATAATAAGAACATACTTTTGGATGAGCATCATCAATCACTAATGGATATTCCCAAGAGAAGGGAGAACTCCTCAGAGAGGGTCCCAAATCCACTCACAGCTCCTATTGTTCTCTTTGCATTGGGCTCTGTAGATTTGCTTAAAGATGTGTAAAGTTTCATGTAGTTTGACAGTCCCCTGAGGGCTCTCATGTGTGTTGTTTATTCCATTCTGTATGTGATAGAACATTCACTCACAATTCTCTTCCTGGACAGCTTCAGAGGCTTGGAGAGACTGTAAATATTTAGTTCTTAAAGTCAAAACTATCGACTTTTGTTCTAAATACCTCTGTTTGGGAAAGTCTCAAACATCTGTTTAGAAAACCTTATAGGCAGTTTCTAACCTAACACAAACTACAAAGAAAAACACAACACGATTATCATCTATAAGGGAGTAAGATGTGGAAGATAAGAGAGCGGGACATGGTCTGGAGCCCAGATGTATCAATTAGGATGTTTGGAGGCTATGAAACAAGAAAACTACACTCAAAATGGATTAATCAGTTGGGTACACTTACTTTTTTCCCAATAAGATGTTTAGCGGTAGAGAGGTTCCAGGATTAATTAATGCAGCAGCTTAATAACATCACAAGAACTTGAGTTCTCTCTGCCATCCTCAATGGGCTTTTTTTCCTCAATCTTATATCTTCATGGTTGCAAGCTAGCTGCAGCTGCACCAAGCTTCATATTTTACCCATAAATCTTAAGAAGGAAGGCAGGGACGCCTGGGTGACTCAGTCCATTAAACACCTGACTCTTGATTTCTGCTCAGGTCATGTTCTCACGGTTGGCGGATTCAAGACCCATGTCAGGCTCCACTCTGCACTGAATATGGAGCCTGCTCAGGATTCTCTCTCTGCCCCTCCCCTACTCGCACTCTAACAAAGTAAATGGGTAAACTTTAAAACAAGATGAAGAAGAAGGGAAGGCAGAGTGTATCTCTTTCTTATCACTTGTTTAGAGCAAAGTACACTTTTTCAGATACCATTATGTAGAATTATCTTTATGTCTTATTGACAAGAATTCTGTCACAAGACCATTCCTAAACCAATTAATAGCAAAAAAATGAAGTTATTAGTCTTGGCTTAGACTAATCACTATTCAACTTCCTGAAGCTAGGTCAATGTTTGAAGGTCTTGGCTGACTAACACCTGAACAAAATGGAGGAGGGAAGTGGAAATGACTGTTGAGTAAACAACCAAGAGTCTACCACACCAGAGAACACAAGTGGTCTGACTTTGCTTTTGATCCAGTCTCTCTAATGACTTCTCTATTGGTCGGGAAAGAAGGCACTATGAAACAGCAGTTAAGACCATGTCTCCAGTCACTATGTCTAGGTTCAAATCCCAACCCACTCTTTACTAACTGCATGACTTTAGGCAACTTACTTTACTTTTCTGTCCCTAAATTTCCTCATGTGTACAATGTCAGAAAAAAATAATACATACCCCATAGGGTAGATTAAGTGAAATAATGTTTGTATACTGCTTAGCCAACGATTTAGCACCTGGTATCAATAAAGATTAGTAATTGCTATTAACATAACCTGACTCCAGAAACTAGATCTCAGTGCCTGAAAGGACTTAAGAATCCTTTTCATACTGCATTTTTAAAAAGCTCAAAAATGCAAGGCCCCCCAAAATCTCTGGAGGTAGGGAAAGGAAGATAGCATAGTTTAATTGTATCAGTAAAAGCATAGCAGTGCCCAAGCAACCACTTGACTTCTAAGTTCATGTCTGACACCTGGGCTCATAACCATTTCATTGATTTCAAGCGATAAAAAGAAAATCATATTTAGCAATTATAAAATAGTATGTAGTATGTATTAATATAGGAGTAAGTTAGCTATCTCTTCAGAAAATATAGAAGGACAAGATCACATGTTTAAAATGATATGTATTGAGTTCACAGTCCATCTCTCCACCATACTCAGTCTCTGGCTATAATTCCTCTTCTTTAATTCATTTGATGACTGCACCCTCTAAAAATGCTTAAAATTAAAATTCCTGTGTCTCCTTCTTTCCTCTCACAAATACATTTGCCAAGAGACTTAAACAAGCGAGCAGGAATTTATAAACTCAGCTTTAAAATCAGTCCCACCGAAATAAGACATCCAGATACTCAACTAGACCTTGTCTTCAAATTCCAGCTTTGTTAATTCTCAAAATGAAGGGTTCCCTGAGATACATTTAGGTAGCTTTAGACCATCATCTTCTCAATCTTTGCCATACAGTACATTAAATTTTTTATTATAAAGAATGTCTGATTTACTTGACTAGACGTTTTTGTTCTGATCTTAAATGGATTTGACACCCTAGGAAAGAAAGCCAAAAAGTTCAGCCAATCAAAACAAAAAGACGAACAGGTTCAAAAAGCACTGCTCACTGGTTGCTCTTTGCTCTAAGACCAGAAAGAAATCTGTCACCTCTCTGATGTGTGACCAACACAACTTAGAATTAAATGACACTTGTAAATTTTACTTGTACCCCTATTTGCAATGTGCTCTGAGAAAATTTAAGTACAACACTAAGCTATTAGAACTTCCTTGTGTTTCTGGTTTGAATATGACAAATGAAATAGCAAATCTCCCCTCACATTTTTATAAATCCCTGAAGCAATTTTTGAAGGTTGAAAAAAAATGATTTTGGATTTTTCATAAGCTCCTTATGAAACTTATTCTATGACTTTCCTTAGTACCAAAAGAAGCTCTTAAGCCAGATGGATAGAAAGAAAATCTAGAAAGAAAGCATACAAAATCTAAAACAAAAGTACAAATCTCTGAATCATATAATACAACCTCCAGTTTTCTTTTGAGTTGTGAATTTGCCATATGGAGATAATAAGGGGAAAATTCCAAATACAATCTCCATGGATTCTTTGTCTCAGGGGGCCTAAGATGTTAGTCCATCCTTACAGAAAGAAAAGTGCAAAGGATAACTAATATCATACATAAAGTTAGTTGGTAATGGAACTCAGAAGAAGACAAAATAATTACTTTGTATATAAGTAGACAGTTAAGATACCTTAGTTGTTCCATGTAGAGGTAGTTTTCACCCAACACACAAACAAAATTGGGCAAAAATTCTTCAAGACAATCTGGGGGGTGGGGGGGGTGGGAATCAAACAATATCAGTTAGGGCAAGAATTGAAAATGACACCATCTAGGCCTGTTCTTGTTTAGGAATAATGCCAAAAGAAAAAGTCTATAATAATTGCCGGGCTTTTCTTTAAAAGAAAATTTTTCTTCTTTGTTCTGCAAACAAAACAAAACAACAACAACAACAACAACAACAACAAACAGTAATTAGCAAACCACAGATGAGAATGCATTTTCTCATTTAACACAAAAAAAGTATGCTGCCCAAGACCACAATTGCTGCCATCTTAGCATGTCCATTTTTTTCTTTACTTTTTAAAACTCTGAACCTCAAAAAAGATACAGTGAGTTGTCACTTGAAGGGCCCTAGGAAACCAGCTAAATGAGATGAAATAAGGCTTTGGGGGGATAATATTGAGTTACCCCATCTAGAGAGACCACAAATACTTACTGAGCATCAATTCTGAGCAGGAGTCCTGGCTATGTTGTAGTATGCTCTAGAGAATGAAAAGTATACGAGCTAAGTCCTTCCTTGCTCCTATAGGGAGTTACAGACAAGTAGGGGAATAGTGACTATATATAAAAATAAATCATGTTCATAAATACTACAACAAAGCTGTACAGAATTGCAATGTTTCAGTAGTTTATTATTTATTTTCAATGAAAATAGTTTGTTCCTATTTTCTACTCTCCACTCTCTCAAACCCTGACAGTAGAAGTAAAGATAAATACTTCCTGGGATATGGTTAGAAGGGCCTGAAGACCTGTAGAATCCCAGCACTAACAAGAACCCCTGAAAAAGCGTGAAAGATTTCCCCTTCAGTGTTGGGTCCCCATAGAATACAAGCTCCATGAGGATGAATAGCATATCTGCAGTATTTACAGCTCTTTCCCTAGAGCCTAACAAATGCCTAGAACCTCCCCCAATGCTCGGTTAAAATTATTGCCATTCTGTGGAGGAATTTGGAAAACCCACATTGCGTGAGATAGACCAGCTTAGATTCACTGCTGAACTTTTCATTGGCTAGCTCAGTTGTCGGAGAGAGGGGAGGATGCAGTTCTGAATGAAGACCTGAGGCTGATAGACGGATCATCTCATACTTGGATCTGGAGGTGTACTCACGCCTAGTGGGTGGATGGAGACACAGTTGGGAGATAGGACCCCAAAGGGTTACCTAAACAAAGTAGGATGCAGCTGCCAGGATGCAGATAAGGCAGGGAAGCACGAGTAGGAAATACAGGCAAACAGGAGGGAGGCCTGGGAAAACATCTGAGATGCTGTTATCTCTGTGATGTATGGGTGCACCATCTATTGTTAAAGAGTTAGGGATCCAGTGAGAATTCATAATCGTTTGGTAACTCATTCCACATCAGACGTAAGGCATTCTTTAATAATCAAAGGGCTCAAAAAGCGCCATCTGAAGAATTTCAAGAAAAACTAACGTGTGTAGTAAAGTGATTGATTCCAAAATAAATATATAAAAATCAGTAGCATTCATTGGAATAAACAACTAGAAAATATGTTTTTAAAGATCCAATTCACAATAACAACAAAAATTATAAAAATAACAAAAATGTTGAATTCCTAGTTGAAGAAAACTTTATTAAGAAAAAAGGCCAGAATAAACGGAGATAGCATACTTCTCATTAAGAAAACTCAGTATTTAAAACTATCAATTCTCTCACAGTAACCTGTAATTTAAATATGATTTTGATCTATATCCAACTAAATATTTTTCATACCTAACAAACTCTAACATTTATCTGGAAAACAAAAATGTAGAAGAGTCAAAAAATAATGTTAAAAAGAACGGTAAGTATGAAATTTAACACACATTAAGTCAATTAAAACACTTTGCTATTGGGGCGCCTGGGTGGCGCAGTCGGTTGAGCGTCCGACTTCAGCCAGGTCACGATCTCGCGGTCCGTGAGTTCGAGCCCCGCGTCAGGCTCTGGGCTGATGGCTCAGAGCCTGGAGCCTGTTTCCAGTTCTGTGTCTCCCTCTCTCTCTGCCCCTCCCCCGTTCATGCTCTGTCTCTGTCCCAAAAATAAATAAAAACGTTGAAAAAAAAATTAAAAAAAAAAACACTTTGCTATTAGTAAATAATAAATGAACAAACAAAATACAGAGTTCAGAAGTTGAGCAATTATATATAGAAATTTAATAAATGAGAAACATGACATATAAACTCAGTAAGGAAATGATGAATTATTCAAAAAGTGGTCTAAAAAACAGACTGTATTTAGGAAAAATAGATTCTTACCATATGCAAAAGTAATGTCTAAACAGAAATTTTAACGTATCACTTTATTTTTTTTTTAATTTTTTTTTTCCAACGTTTATTTATTTTTGGGACAGAGAGAGACAGAGCATGAATGGGGGAGGGGCAGAGAGAGAGGGAGACACAGAATCGGAAACAGGCTCCAGGCTCCGAGCCATCAGCCCAGAGCCTGACGCGGGGCTCGAACCCACGGACCACGAGATCGTGACCTGGCTGAAGTCGGACGCTTAACCGACTGCGCCACCCAGGCGCCCCTTAACGTATCACTTTAAAAGGATATGTTCAAAAATTCCTCAAAATAGTGAGGATGCCTTTCCTATGCAAAACATATCACTTAAAGTCAGATAGAAAAAGAATAAAAGATCTGAGTACCTAAATATTTAATTCTGCACAGTAAAGAAGCCATAAAGTCAGAAGGTGAACTACAGACTATGATACAATATATACAGTATAAGCAACTAGGGAGAAAATATTGAGAGAGCAGTTTCTGAAAACCGATATGAAAAGTTAAGCAACCAAGAAGGAAAAAGGTGAAACAGCAATTCAGGAAGAAATATAAATGGCTGGTAAATATTTGAAAAGATTATAAATTTCACCAATGATCAGGAGAAAATAAATAAAAATAACATAGTATCAGTTTCACCCACTTAATTAGGAGAAATTAAATTGTTTATTAATCATCAGGTTTGGTCAGGGTGTTGGTATAGGAAAGACTTAGACTATTTTTAGAACTTTAAATTAGATACCTCTTGGGGTGTCTGGGTGACTCAGTTGGTTAAGTGTCCAACTTTGGCTCAGGTCATGATATCACAGGTTGTGAATTCAAGCCCCACATCAGGCTCTCTGCTGCCAGTGCAGAGCCAACTTCAGACCTTCTGTCCTTCTCTCTCTGCCCCTCCCCTGCTTGCACTCATTCTCTTTCTCAAAAATAAACATTAACAAAAATTAGATCCCTCTTTATGAGTGGCAACTTCACAGTCCATACCAAAAGTTTAAATGTATATACCTTAGACCTTTGAGTTATTCTTCTCAGAATCTATCCTGAAGAAACACTGATTGTCTATAGGGAAAACTTCTGTATTATTTGAAATAGTAAATTTTGTGAAACTACTTAATTATCCAGCAAATAGTGAAGTCTATTGTGGTCTCTTCATATATTGAATCACAAAATCATGTTTTAGCGAGGTAAGTTTATATGTTCCAACATAAAAAGATTATCATGATACATTGTTACATTTAAAAAGGTATAGACTTAGAATATAAAATATGATTAAATTTTGTTTTTAAAATACTTAGAAACTACCTTGTGTATATATTAATCAAATTGTGAATAATAAACAATTCAATTGGAAAGGAAGTATCAACGATGTGGTTCTGAGTTCCAGTGCTTTGCACAATTTAATATTGTTTTAACCATTTGAACCTCTTCTTCAAATTAGATCCTACACAAAAATTCAAAAAGCAGAAAAGATAAGAAAGCACAGTTTCTATCACTGAACCAAACACCATATGCCCCACAACAGCCCCGAAGTTCTTCAGAAGAACCCCTGGGTTCCTCAGAAGAGGGTTTGAAAACTACACTTGGCTAATGTTGGAACACACTAGCAAATCCTTTATGGTGTCCTTCTTTCCCATTGCTCCCAACAAATATCTTACAACAGAATGGCACCATACACATTTAATAATATATTCATATTAAACAACAACAACAAAAACAAAAGAGGTAAGAGAGGAACCACATGAACAATGCCGTGTGATTCTGTGCCCCACTCTACTCAGGAGCCAGGGTCCTGCACAGAGTGACCGTGAGGGGCAAGAGGTGAAAATGCTACAGGCTATTCCGTCTTGCTTCCTAAATGTTCTCATGGTAGAAGCAGCTTGTCATGATGAATATAATTCTAGTGTTTAAAAACCCATCCTTTTCTAATTAAGTTCCAGGAGCATGTCCCATTGCTGGAGAAAATTATGACTGGTTTGGCCTCAGTGAAAGATGAAAAAAACGTCAGTCATCAGCCAGCTATTTCATAGGAAAATTTCAAGGGAAAACTTCACAATGTAAATTTTTGCTTATCCCACTGACTTGAGAGCCTACCTAATTCCTATGGAATATGCAATCCCAAATGTATGAAAGGTGAAAGTTTCAATGCATTCAAGGATCAAAGTGGAAAGTTAATTAAACTAACTCAGCTGCAGCAGGCTTCAGGGAGACAAAGCTATATCAGAACAAAGACCCAAGCAAGGCTAAGTCATCAATACAATAGAACAAATTGGGAGAGATGACAGACAAGATGTGATGGAGCTGATGACAACAGTCGGTCAGAGGAAGTCCATTCATGGAATTTAGCACAAAATCAGAGACCATAGTATCTAGTGAGAATTTGCCATCAAGTTAGGTGGCCGCTGGTAGGTGGACAACAGGTGTGTCCCAAGGACAAATACATGGTGATGGGGAGTTCAGCCCAGAAAAATGTGCAGAGATTCCAGAAAGCAGCTGAACTCAGGGAGTTGCAGTGCCAAGATGGCACAGGCACGGGATCGGCCTCCAGGACTAGTATTAAGCACAGAGTGACCCAATCAGACAGCCACAATCTGCGCAGAACAAAGTAATCAGCAGGCCACCTAGTCAGCAGCTACACATTCTACAATCAACAGAACAGCCTCCCACAGCAAAGAATTATAGGCCCCAAATAAAGCCATTGTTGAGAAACTCGGGTATAGGGGATAAGATAAAAGCATAGTTAAAGGAACTATGACATAAAATGGGGGATTAGGAGTTAATTGCGTGAACAAAGCAGACATGCACAACTGAAGACTACACAGAGAAGTTGAGTTGAAACTGAGTCACCTAAGCTATCAAACCAGGTTCTTTAGTTTCCTTCTAATTACGCACTACGTAGGTCTTAGGATCTTGAGTGCAAAGCACTCCAGCGGTTGATCCCTGTTCAACCACTTATAGCCGAGGGACCCTGGGCAATTTATTTAATCTCTACACCTCAATTTCCTTTTCTATAAAATAAGGATAATAACAGCATTACTCAGAATTGCTATGAAACTAAAATAGGATAATGCATGATAAGTGCTTCTAACACTGTGGCCAGCTCATATTACATGGTTGATAATTAATAGCTGTAGATGAGGGTCAAATAGCTGGGCTTGGGGGGAATGTTTTTGAATAGAAGAGAGAAAAGAAGTGAAGCAGGGCATTACTGGCCCATTTCATCCCAAAATTATTTGGCAGAAGGTTTTCAGAAAAATAATTAAATGAGGAGTTAGATTTACATAAAACCAGAGTTTTATCATGGGTTAGTGAAAACTAAAAAAAAAAAAAAAAATGGGAACACCAGAAGGAAAATTCTCTAATGTACTTGCTTAAAGTGTTTCAGTGTTGGGGCACTTGGGTGGCTCAGTTGGTTAAGCATCTGACTTTAGCACAGGTCATGATCTCATGGTGTGTGGGTTTGAGCCCCCATCGGGCTCTGTGATGACAGCTCAGAGTCTAGAGCCTGTTTCAGATTCTGTGCCTCCTTCTCTTTCTGCCCTTCCTCTGCTTGTACTCTGACTCTGTCTCTCTCTCTCTCTCTCTCTCTCTCTCAAAAATAAACATTAAACAAAAATTAAAAATTAAAAAAATAAAGTGCTTCACTCTTTAACCTCCTTTGAGAAGGCTAACCTCCTCTTTCCCAGAGTGACAAATTGTAGTATTCTGTGCTCAGCCTTGTATTCTGAGTTTTGTTGTTTGATTGGTTGGTTGAGTTTTTTTAAGATCTATTTATTTATTTATTTATTTATTTATAATGTTTATTTATTTTTGAGAGACAGAGCATGAGTGGGGGAAGGGCAGAGAGAGAGGGAGACACAGAATCCAAAGCAGGCTCCAGGCTCCAAGCCTTCAGCATACAGCCCAATGCAGTGCCTGAATCCATAGACCGTGAGTTCATGACCTGAGCAGAAGTCAGCCGCTCAACTGACTGAGCCACTCAGGTGTCTCTATCTTTTTTCTTTAAATGCTGTGAGAACTTCTTTTTTTATTTTTTTTTAATGTTTATTTATTTTTGAGAGAGAGAGAGAGAGTGCCAGCAGGGGAGGGGCAGAAAGAGACACAGAATCTGAAGCAGGCTCCACGTTTCAAGCTGTCAACACAGAGCCTGATGTGGGGCTCAAACTCACGAACTGTGAGATCATGACCTGAGGGGAGGTCAGACGCTCAACTGACTGAGCCATCCAGGCGCCCCTATTTATTTATTTTGAAAGAGAGAAAGAGAAAGTGCATGTGAGCAGGGGAGGGGCAGAGAGAGAGGGAGAGAATCCCAAGTAGGCTCCACATTGTCAACGCAGAGTCCAACACAGGGCTCGATCCCAGGAACCATGAGATCATGACCTGAGCCAAGATCAAAAGTAGGACGCTCAACCAGGTGCCCCTGTTTGGGGTTTTTTTTTTTTTTTAATTTTTATTTTGTTTTATTGTTTCTCAGCCCTGTATTCTTTTTTTTTTTAATTCTTTTCTTTTTTTTTTAGTTTCTTTTTTTTAACGTTTATTTATTTCTGAGAGAGCACGAGCAGGGAGGGGCAGAGAGAGAGAGGGAGACACAGAATCCGAAGCAGGCTCCAGGCTCTGAGCTGTCAGCACAGAGCCCAATGTGGGGCTCAAACTCACGAACTGTGAGCTCATGACCTGAGCTCAAGTCGGTTGCTTAACCGACTGAGCCACCCAGGTGCCCCCTCAGCCCTGTATTCTGAAACATTCTGGGCCTGATATTTTTCCCTTACTAAATCAAAGATATTCTGGAATATGTTCAATCCCCCTTCTTCTCAAGACATTAACATACAATGCTGGACTCTGTGCTTCAGCATCTAACACAGATGAATTAAGGATTCTGACCAAAAAGGCCCTGCTTGTCCTATTCTAATGCAGGAATAATTTCCTAGAATTTACATAATGAGACCAAAAAAAATGAGAGGAAGTGGAACGTCATCATATTGTACATTTGTTCCCAAAAGTAGCTTGGCTAAGGTTTCCAACCCCTGCTAAATCCCCAGACAGATCAAAGGAAAACATCAACATGTGCTGAAAACTCATCTTCACAAAGATGCCAGTAGAATGTCAAGTATAGTTCCATTTAAAAAAAAAATCTTCCAATCAGGAAATAGTCACATCAAGTTCTGGCACTTTGGATCCCATCTAAGGATGGAGACTGAGCAAAATTCCAAAAGGCCCTTTCTACACAATGGTTTGCCTCCCTTTCAGCTTGGACTCCAAAGATAGCATTTAGAGGGTATCTAAGTAGTATCTCCTGAGCTAGAGAAAATGAAGATTGCCAATCACCAAAGATAGAAGTCTTCATATATTTGATTAGATGTAGACATTTGGAAATTCATGAATTCACCCTGCTAGCATATATATGCATTCTTAAATATGATGATTTAAGATCCAGGGCAACCAGGGCCATAATCCCTGCGTCATGGCCCCTTATGAGCTCAGCTGGCTCATGTGCCCAGTCTGCCTTCCTTGGAGTGTTAAAGGGAAGACAAAGGCAACAAGCTTCTTGGCCTACTAATTGTTTCCAGGAAGAGGAAATGAGCATAATGCTGGAAGACATCTTTGATAATAACAGCTAACATATGTAGTTTTGCCACCTGTTTTCATACATATCTCATTTGAGCTCCATGTGCCCATTTTACAACTTTCAGAAAACTAACCCTCAGAGAAGTTAAGTGACTCACCCAAGGTCACACAGGTAAAACGTTACGAAGACCCACACTTTCATCCAACTGACTTCACGTCCCATTCTTGTGATTCCATACATCATGCTACTTCTCATCATCTTCCACTCCAGTCAAGAAATTAAGAAGAGGAAAAAGAGGTCTGTCTCAGTTGAGAGACTTCCCCCCACCCTTTCTATTGTACCATCAGGAAGAAGGAATTTTCCAGCTTCGCACATTTCAGCCATCAACATGGAAGGATTTTAAGATGTAATCCAGCCATCTCCTTCTTGAATATTCTCCCCACTCTCATTCACACAGGCAATGCTGCTTTCGGAGGGTTATCTGTGAAATTATCACTACGTCATATCTAGTTTATAATGTTGAACCCCAAAATTAAATGGCTTAGGTCCTCTTATTAGTAGTAGTCTTCATCTCCACACTCAGATCAAACTGAGGAAGGAAAATTTTCAATTGTGTCCATGTAATTACAGTTGACCCTTGAACAGTATGGGACTTAGTAGTGAGGTGCAGCTGAAAATCCACATATAACTTTGACTTCCCCAAAACTTAACTACTAATAACCCACTGTTGACCAGAGGCTTATTGATAACATAAACAGTCAGTTAATACATATTTTATATGTTACATGTATCATGTATCATATTCCTACAAAGTAAATTACAGAAAAGAAAGTATTCTTAAGAAATCATAAGGAAGATGGGGCGCCTGGGTGGCGCAGTCGGTTAAGCGTCCGACTTCAGCCAGGTCACGATCTCGCGGTCCGTGAGTTCGAGCCCCGCGTCAGGCTCTGGGCTGATGGCTCAGAGCCTGGAGCCTGTTTCCGATTCTGTGTCTCCCTCTCTCTCTGCCCCTCCCCCATTCATGCTCTGTCTCTCTCTGTCCCAAAAATAAATAAACGTTGAAAAAAAAAATTAAAAATAAAAAAATAAAAAAATAAAAAAAATTTAAAAAAAAGAAATCATAAGGAAGAGAAAATACATTTAATTACTATTCTGTATCAAAAAATCCACACGTAAGGGGACCTGTGTTGTTCAATGGTCAGCTGTATCTTATTCTGAAAACTAACTCTTTGCCATTATTGTATATATTAAAGAATTCACATTTGGAAGAAATGTCTGTTCACATGCACATGCATGTGTGTATGTGTGTGTATGCATGTGTGTGTGTGTGTGTGTGTGTGTGTGTGTACAAAGAGAGGGGCAATCCACAAATTTCACAGTATAAAAAGACTTCAGAATACAAATATAAATTCCAAAGTTCAAAGTGAAAAATCACTTGTGCTTAATCAGAATGGTAATGACAAAACTTTGACACCCCAAATACAAATAAATGGTACCATTACAGTGCATATTTATTTAGAATAATTTTTCTTAATTGAAGTTATACTTAAACCTTTAAAATGTGTTCTAAGTTTCCTTTGGTGCTAGATTATGAAATAAATATGTGCAATTACAGGCAATATCAGAATTGCAGATTGTGATTGTTATGGGTAATGACAGATTCGTAATCTTTGACATAATAATAATTTTTGTAACTTCTATAGTAACATTCACCTTCAAAACATTTGCTAATTAATGCTTTAAAAAATTCTCACAGGGGCGCCTGGGTGGCTCAGTCGGTTGAGCGTCCGACTTCAGCCAGGTCACGATCTTGCCGTCCGTGAGTTCGAGCCCCGCGTCGGGCTCTGCGCTGATGGCTCAGAGCCTGGAGCCTGTTTCCGGTTCTGTGTCTCCCTCTGTCTCTGCCCCTCCCCCGTTCATGCTCTGTCTCTCTCTGTCCCAAAAATAAATAAACGTTGAAAAAAAAAATTAAAAAAAAAAATTCTCACAAACCATTTGAACACATAAATTCCTCATGCCCTGTTGACATTTTATATATTTTCCATTAACTGATTTAACTTCTATTTAAATAACTTGAAAAACAACTGAGAGCTCACCTCACATGAAAATGAACTCTGAAGACTATTTTTCCTGGCTTTGGGAAGACAGCTTCATCGCTTATTATTCTCTGCTTAAATTGCCTTTATTATTTGGAGAGTATACTCTCCAGACCCATCCTCTATTCTCCTCATTGTCTGGGTTTGTGTTACATAAGGAGAGAGTCATTCACCTCTGACAACGAAAGTGAGAGCTGGATTGCCTTCGCTACATGGGACATAAGCTACTAGTCCAACTACTCCCAAACCCATATCCTCACAAAATGTGTCATGTAGGTTGAAAGGAATAAGGGGTTCTTGTATCAGATTTTAATAAGTTCAAAATGCCTCAGTCACTTCTCCCCTTATTCTCTATTTATATGAATATAATAATAATTTATTGAGCACTTATTGTCTATCAGGCAATATGCTAAGGGCTCTATGTACATTAACTCATTTAGTAATTATAAAAGCTCTATGAGGTAGATATTATCATTACCTTTATTATTACGATGATATCATCAATCTAGATAGCTAGATAAGACAGACAGACAGATAAGAAATTGGGGCTCAGAGAGGTTAAATAATTTGCAAAAGATGAAACAGAGCAAAGGAGAGAAAGCCAGATCTACCTGACCATTAAGCCCATTATACGAAGCAGTACACCAGTGGTTCTCAAACTTTGGCAGGCATCAGAATCAATGATAAAAATACAGATTCCGGGGCCTCACCCCACAGTTCCTGATTTAGTAGGTCTGGAAGGGTCCCAAGAATTTGCATGTCTAATGTGTTCCCAAGTATCACTCATGAAGCTCAGGGACCACGCTTTGAGAACCACAGCAGTACACTAATTGATGCTAAAATATTGATGCTTCCCCCCATTGATGGCCCTGTCAAATACATAATTTGAAATAGAAATGTTTATTTATTTTAGTGGATGTTGGCCAGTGTTCTTCCAGCAGGAAAAAAACAGGTGCTGGTACTCGTGTAGGCATGTTTTATCACAAAACATTTATCATGTTTTATCCTGTTTAAAATCTTTTTTTTTTTTTCTGAGAGTTTCCTGTCTTCATTGATCAAATCTATAGGGGAGATACTCCTCCAAATTCATGTCATTCTTACTCTTTCTCTAAGAAGCTTTTAGCCTCCTCCTTATTCCCCTGAGGACAAGAGCGTCACCTATGTGTCCATTTTCTGAATCTCACCTTTGGACCTCCCTAGTCTAGGGTCACCGACATGCAGCTTGAGCACAAAACTAGCAACAACAAAGATGCTGTCACCCTCTTACAAACTTGCAGGAGCTTTTCCCTGTCAGTTAACATGGGTTTGCTCTTCATCCCACAGGTTCAAGAATTGAGCACATGATTTACTGCTATGGTAAATCTGCTTATGCTAAAAACTACGCCAAGTCTAAGCTTGGAACAAGATTTTATAGGCCAAGTAGTAAACCCTGTAAAATCAGGGTTTAAAATGGAAAATATTATTCAGACTAATTATGGGTCATGCAATTGGGTAGTGCTATAGCAAGCTTTTCTTAAATGTTATCCCAAATGAAACCATCAGAAGAACATATGTGCTACAGACAGAGCCCAAATTCTTGGCCAGTAAGTAGAATAAGCCTGTGGTGGCAAATGGGTGTGACTACCACTAACATCCCTGTGGCAATTTCCTCATTAGACAGCCGTGTAGTGAGCCTTCTCAAGCCCTAGACAAAGGACAAAGGATAATGGTCTTTACTTTTTAAAGTGTTGGTTACAGGAGAGGGAGAATGGAGCAAAACAGAAGAAATAACTCCTAAGTCAGGAAAAAGAATGTCTGGTGGGAAATCTTTTCAAAACCCATTTTGAATGAAAATTAACTTGCTATGAATTTAGAATCAAAAGATTTAATTTCTGGGATGCAAACAAATTAAATGTATGAAAACTGTTTACTATAATGACTACAATTGATGTAATTGTAATGATGGGCTATTATTTTTGTTCAACTTCATTTCAATTGAAATAATAGCTTCATGAACAAATCCTAAAGTCCAAAATGACTGATTGCTTTATACTCAGAGAGATGAAATGAGTTGTAAGTTTGAAAGACTCTTTTCTTTGCCTAAAATGTACAGATGGGGTCTCTGCTGATAATTCTTGGTATTTGTAACAAAATCAGTCCACATTTCCCAAGTAACTTGGGAACTTTCATTTTATGATATTATTACAAGGCTTCATTGAAAATGGTGGGGGCAGGGGCAGGAGCATTGTTTAAATAATGTTCTAAGGACCAAAGCAAAATCATGATGTACAAAGTAAGCTATCTGAAGAAAGAAAGCTTTAAGGCATTTCATTCAACAAGCCTATATAATCCAACATTTTTTATTTCTTTCTATATTAATTTTTTAAAAAGAACTAGCATATACCTCAAACTTCATCTTCTCATTGCATACCTTAACATAAAAAATACATACTAAGAGAAAATGGAATTAATATGTCCTTGGAAAAAATAAAATTAAATTTATCACAACCTTCTTTTTCAGTATATAATAGTATTTGCTTCCTAGAAAATCAGAACAGCATCCAGAAAGGCAGCACAAACTAGCACCAACACTTTCAAGGTTCGAATAAGAACTCAAAACAGATTTGATAAGACACTTAGCATTTGGCTACAGTGTTGGCCCAAAACCACTGGTGCTTCCCAAGTGAAATCTGAAACTGGCTGCCATACACAAAGGTCAGGGAGAGACCAAAGAAAGAAGCAGGCCACTCCAGATTGGTAGGTGACAGGTTTAACAAGCAAAGGGACTTACCTAGGAGGTTTATCTTGGGCTACCACAAGACAAGTAGATTTCCACCCCTGCTTGCCAGAACCTTAAATGTTTATATGGAGGCCTTACCTAGGTTAAGTCATGTATCCAGTACAACAACATCTTACTCTCTCAAGGCTGCATCCTTGCAATGGCTGCTAGCATGGAAACAGTAGGCAGAACGTACATTCCAAGGAGAGGGGAGGAGGTAAGGAGCCCCCCAATTGCCTGGGTCCAGCTCATGGGTCAACTGGTGGTCACGTCCTTTCAATGACCTATTCCAACACTCTGCCCCTGGTGACTGGCTTTTACAATCTAACACGGCCTCTCCTCTGGAATGCGTCCTGAGTGGTCAGGAAGGGGTTTTATTAGCATGGAGGTGGCTCATTTGGTGGCTGTTTTGCTGCATTGGAGGCAGATGCCATAGCAACAGTATAAGCACATACAAGAGAAAACACAAATTTAAGATAATGATTCTCAATATAAGTAACAATTTGCCTTACCAAGAGCCACATCATATGAACCATTGATTTATTAAGTGTCCTAGGCTGCGGGGGCCAGGAGTGAAAGGGGGGATCATGTTAGATCACTCAGGGTGTTCACTTGTGTCCTCATATGATTTAATAAAAATGACACATTAGCAGACTCATCAGGTATAAACACACAGCATTCTGTTTGGATAATAGCACAAGTGCCTTTTTGTGAGGCTGTAATAGCCAAAGCCATGCTATTTTGGAGGACAACTTTTCTCATTGAGACATTCTCAGTGTTCAGTAAAGATAGACTTTATTGACTATCATTTAAGGCTTCTTAGGTGAATTTGGAAAGGGCTTCTATATGTGCTATAATGTCCTCCAGGCTCTAGGAAGTAACAAAGATGGTGGGCAAATGATCAAACAGGTGGAAAATAATGCTCCTGCCTGGCTTTGAGGAGGGGGAGGTGGCAGTTTTAGGAACTTGACCAAGTTATACCTACCATACATGTTGAAAGCAGCACTAGCAGGCATGAGGAGATGAACTGGAGGCAGGATATACCAGGCCAGAACCCTCCCCTTTCCATGGTGCAGGTTTCATTCCAGGTACAGTGCGTTTCAATAGGTCCAGCTTATAGCAGGATAACAGGATCCCAGTGGAGACTGAGTAGCTCCCCCTCATCTATGGATTCAAAATAACTAGCCCATCCAGGTGGGACATCCCATCACAAATGGCAGTAGATGACACCTTTCTCAGGTGTGAAGGGACTGCTGTTCTTAGCAGCATAACCCATTAGTCCACCATTAGGGTCAGGCAATGGCTGTCTCTCATGACTTCTATAGCTTTGTATTAAGAATCAGACGGTCTGGGGCACTTCATCCATTTCACCATCACTCACTTCAACATCTTCCCCTTTGTTCTCCACACTAAGAGCTTAGTGTTCTAATTAGGCTTGGTCACAAGCACTAGGACCTTAATCCTCTGCAGTTTGCTGCACCACCCCCTCCAGCTTTGTAAAGATTCCCAATTTACCCTGTTTTCCACCTTGTCTGCTAACCTGAAAGCTAGTAGATCCCTACACATGATTCCCTAACCTCAGCTCTTCTTCCAGCTTTCTAACTCGAGTTTCAGCCTCTAACTGGGTCTTAGTGGCCAGCCCAGCTGCCCACAGCAGAGGCCAGCCCACCCTGGCAGCCATATGTTTCCCTTCCTCCCCTCATCACGCTGTGTGTTTTCTCCAACAAATGCATTAACCCAGCCAATGTTTTCTGGACCCCCTGGACCCACCCATTGGTCCTCAAGCACCCAACATACAGAGTGCTCTTCTCCACACAGAGGCCAACAACCAACTAGGGATTCCCCCCTGTGCATGCTCATTCTCCAGGCCCCCTGTGCACACATTTCCCCCTGTGCATGCTCATTCTCCAGGCCCATTTCATCAGTCTCCTGGGGGCCGCCAGTTGTTGGCTCACAACCATCCGCAGGAGTCCTACAGGTGAAATCCAAAAAACAGGTCTTGTATAGGGAGGGTAAGGAGAGATGAAGAAGGAGGCAGGCCACTCCAAATTAGATGGTGTTGGGATGAAAAAGCAGGGGAGAGGCTACTTACAAGTCTTCCTCCAGCAGCTGCAAGATGGGCAGATCTCCACCCCCACCTCTCAGAAGCTTAAAAGTTTGTGTAGAGGCCTTAACTGGGTTCAGTCACATTTACCATCCAGATGGTCTCAACAGCACCTTACTCTCTCAAGGCTACTCCTTGAAATGACTACCACTGTAGGAAAGGTGGGCAGAAGTTACATTCCAAGGACAGGGGAAGGGGTGAGGAGCCTCTAATTGCCCAGATGCAGCTCACGTGTCAACCTGAGGTCACCTCCTCTTGATGACTTCAACACAGAGTCTAAATTTAAACTTAAAAAAAAAAAAAAATCTGGGAGTGCCTGGGTGGCTCAGTCAGTTAAGCATCAGACTCTTGATTTTGCCTCAAGATCATGAGCTCACAGGTTCCTGAGTTCCAGCCCCACATCAGTTTGTGTGTTGACAGAGCAGAGCCTGCTTGGGATTCTCTCTTTCCCCTCTCTCTGCACCTCCCCCCATGCTTGCTCTCTCTCTCTCTCTCTCTCTCTCTCTCTCTCTTTCTAAATCAAGAAAATTAAAAATTAAAAAAATTCTAAAAGAAAATAAAATAATAATTCTGATCCCATTAATTTTGTAAAGGCAAATCCAAATCACTTCACCTTTTGGGGGAAAGGGATCTATTTTTATCATTCTTATATAAAGATATTGATAAGAAAGTGCTATCAAAATGCAAGAAGCCTAGTGACCCAGAGAATTGTCATTACCTCAGTGTTATAGACTAGATATGCCACAGATCTATTCCTTTTTTTTTTTCAACAAATATGTGTGATCACTACTAGGTGCCAGGCACTGTACAAGATGAATAAGACACAATCCTTGCCCTTAAGAAATTTAGTCTAGTAAAGAGATAGAGTGACATATACAAAGAAGAAATGAAGTTTTATAACTGCTGTGATAGAAGCTGGTGCAGTGAAATATGAAGAACGGAATAGTTAGTTCTCCCAGTTAATGGTTGAGGAAAGTGAGGAAATATTTTAGGAATTTTTGGCTCCACAAGAAGGTGACCATGGAGCTAAGCAAGGAAAGATGTGTAAGTCTTCCCAGGTAAGCAAGAGTATTCTCCAGAATTACGGGTTCCAAGCTAGAGGCAGGGAGACCATAAGACAATACTGGAACAGGTTGGCGATAACAAGAGCCAAACCAAGGCAGTAGCTTGAGAACGGGGAACTGGAAGAAGGCAGAAGCCATCAGCTGTAGTATTTGATTGGCCGAAGGAATGAAAAACAAGGAAAGGCAGAGGTTGTAGATGACTCCTGAATTCCTGGGAGGATGATGGTTCTGTTTCCTAAACTGGTGAATTCATCTACAAGCTTTGGAGTAAAATACAATGGGTTTGGGTTTGGCCATTCTGAGTTTGAGGAAACTGTGAAGCATCCAGGTGAATATGTTGGGGGTGGAGGTAGAAGGGAAAATCATTTTAGGAAGCTGAGACCAGGCATCAGCACCTCTAGGCCTCACTCTACATCGAATGTCAGCCACAATCATTCACAATTAAGATGTCAGGCCACAGGTGGTCAGTCCACCTCTACGAACACCAAGCTTCTTCTATGTTAATACTTAAAGAAGATGGGTAGCTAAGTTTACTCCTGAAGTTAAAGAATAAGGTGGTTTTGCTTAAGCACAGATGAAGCAGAATGGAAAATGTGGCGGAAACATCCTAAGAGTATATCTACACTCCCATATTCTTCTCTGCCTGATATAACCACTTATTTAGGTTACTTGAAGACCAAGGTAATCTTATACCATAGGATTAGACCATACCCCTGACCCTGGTAAAGTCAGGTGTTGCTTCAGTATTCGGTCTGTACTATGATACTCTGATCAATGGAGCCTTGACTTACTTTTTTTCATCTACTTGTATTTTAGGTCTCGTACCTGACTTCTCATATGGGATGGTCTCTAACCCTCTGAATAAACCATCTGAGTTTCCTACCCCTGCTCTAGTTAGGCAACTTGACTTTCCTAAACCAGCCATCTACCCAGTAAATGTACCCAGTAAATCTATCCACCTTCCTCCAACACCACCCACAAGCTCAAAACAATCAGCACATTTTATTGTTAAAAACATATACTAAATAGCCATAATGAAAGATAGTTGTGCTCAGTCTATAAAAAAGCAAGCTAATTCTGATACTGTCCCATTAGAAGTTTGTAGATGAATACAGCACACACAGACAAATGAAGGAGCACTAACCAAATACATACTTTAAGTGTATATAATAAAAATTGCTGGAGACCACCTATATCCAAAGACCACCTTCCAAAATAGCTAAAGGCTCTAAGCATGTAGTTTATTTCCCATCAGAGTAATGTGTTTTGAACTTGCCTTAAGAGACCACCTGCTTAACATGAATGCAAGCCCTTTACTCAGTGCATTAGGCTATAAAAAATAAATAAAAAATAAAAGAAAACTTCTGACAGAAGGAATTAAACAAAATGCATTGCGTAGCCAGCTCCAGCTTCACATCCGCCTGTCTCCATAAGCAATACTTTCCTTAAAACCATCTCACATGAGGTTTCAAGCTTCCCTGCTGTGTTCTCAGACTGCTGAGAACTGAAACAACAGACTGCCAGCTGTTCCACAAGCTAAACTGGGGCTCAGCCATGACCCTACTGAATGGTTAATGGTTGGTGGAGAGGCTATGGCCAATCTTGTTGCAGGCTTCCTGGGGTCAAATTATGAGGATCACCCAGAAAATTTGGGGGATAATTTGAAGGATGTTTAGGCCCATCTACATTGATGTTAGCGTAATTACAGGTTATGGAGCCCTGAAAAATCATCCAACGTGTGTATGAAGCATAAACTATAGAAAGCATTGTTAAACTGAAGACCACCAGCCAGAAAGACCACTTTAGAACCCAGGGTGGTCTCCATATGCAGATTTCATAGCTTTATATTATGAGCAACAAAAGGTTAAATACATGTGCCGGGTGGTAAGTGAAGAGTAAGCATGTTGAGTAAAAGTAATATCAGAATGGGACGCCTGGGTGGCTGAGTGGGTTAAGTGTCCAACTTTGGCTCAGGTCATGATCTCAACAGTTGGTGAGTTCGAGCCCCGTGTCAGGCTCTGTGCTGACAGGTTGGAGGCTGGAGCCTGCTTTGGATTCTGTGTCTCCTTCTCTCTCTGCCCATCCCCCACTTGTGCTCTGTCTCTCTCTCTCTCAAAAATAAATAATTTGTTTTACAAAAGTCAGAAAAAAATGACCACCTCTCACCTAATTACTTAAGAGACTTCAAGCAATGTACAGCAGCAAAAGAAGGCAGCAAATAAGCCTGTCTACCATCAGAAATCAGAGTTGCTGTAGTCTCAAAAGCCTCTGATCTGAGGTTTTCCTTTAAGCTGGAGTCGGCAGCCCTGGGATGTGCCACCAAATGACCCCTCTGATGCTGCTATTACCTGCCCTACACAACTCGCCTCCACCCTTGAGGAAAAAAGAAGAAATCAAAGTTGCCATAGAAGAGCTGAACTAGGGAAAACAAAAAACAAAAAAACAAAAAAAAAGGTACAAGTGCTAGACCAATAAATTCAGCAGGCCTTCCGTGCTCAAGGGCCCAACTCCACACGAGTAGGCTCTCTGTCCAGTAGCACTACTGCCAATTTTCTTTCAGGCTTTAGCAGCCAATGGAATGCCACAGAAAGGCACAGACAAATGCTTAACAGCCTGTCACCCTTAAAGACCAAAATAAATATGACTACAGATACATACATGCAACCATAGCCTTTAGAAGTAAAGTTAAATTAATAACAGGAAAACAGGGAGGAGGTGACTGCTAGTGGTCCTCTCGAATTTGGAACGTGCATACCCACTAAAAAAAGAATCTCACTATGTCCTTAATAAGCCTTCTTTTCCTAGTTTCTTTCTTCAGTTTTCAAAGCTTACATAAAGTCTCCACCAAAGGAATTAAGGAAGCTGTAAGTACATGTGACTGATAAACTCCTCTAAATGTCATCTGTCTAGTGTTAAGGGTTATATATTCAGCCATCCACATAACCCTAGGGCAGGAATCCTTCCCTCACCAGTGGGGTAAAGAGGAGACGGTCAAAATACCAGTCCTCATTACCCATCTTAGATTCCATGACTCATGAATACAATCATCCAGTAACAAACATTTTAAGCTACCTCAGCCCTCATTTTCATCATCATATCTTTGTAGAAAGCATAATTAGTTAAACTCAATTCTCTGTTCCACATCTGCTCCAAGAACTCTTTAGTGAGGAAAGTCATGACCCCAAATTTTAAATGAATACTCAACACTATCTGCAATTCTTTTATATCCACTTAGTGATATCCCACTCTCTGATATTAGTATTTCATCCTTCTATCCCATAATCCCCAGCCTCCTTACCCCACCCCCCAACTCACTACACTCCAGCCATACTAACTCTTTTCATTCCTTGAACTCATTGAAAGTGCTTCATTTCTGTGTCTTTCTACTCTGCTGTTCTACCCAGAATACTCTTCCCCAAATATTTACATGACTATTGGCAATAATAACTCATCTCAAACGTTATCTCCTCTGAGAAAACACCTACCCTAACCACACCAGCTACCGGAGCCCCTTACATACCGGTTCACTCTACCACATTATCCTGTTTTATTGCTTTCAGTGCACTATCTGAAACTATCTATTTCTTTGTTTACCTTTTTTTAAAGTCTATTTCTATCCCTCTAAAATCAAACTGCTTAAAAATTTAACATTTTCTACCATTTCATCACAAGAGTCTAAAACAACTCCAGGTGCATAGTAGGTACTCAATAAACATGTGTTGAGTTAATGACGAGGAATTAATTTTCACAAAGAAGAAAGAGACAGGAGGAATGCTCAGTATTTCACATCACATGATGGTAATATCAGCTTTCCAATTTTTTTAAATGGACTTTCTCTGGTAATTTTTAATCATTTGCAACTTAATAGAACTTGATTTAAGCAAATGGTCAGCCTGAACCACTAACCATTTATGCCTTCTTAACAGTCACAAATTTTTCAGAGCTAATATATATATAATATATAATATTATCATAATCATATTATAATATTATTATCTAAGATATTGTATTAGATATAATATTATTACCTAATTATTATATAATATGTATAATTACTTAAAAAGTGTTAATGTTTATTTATTTTTGAGAGAAAGGGTAGAGGAGGGGTAGAGACAGAGAGACACAGAATCTGAAGCAGGCTCCAGGCTCTGCTGTCAGCAAAGACCCTGACCTGAGGCTCGAACTCACGAACCGGTAGATCATGCCCCGAGCCGAAGTCGGGCACTTAACGGATGGAGCCACCCAGGCACACCAATATATATAATTATTATATGGCAAAGGCCTAATCAAGAATTTGAATCTAGACTTTAATCGATATCAGTAAACCCATGTATGTCACATACCTTCAATCATGTATATTATACAGATTTAGCTTAATGATGATTGACATATTTGCAATAAGAGGAAGTAATTAAAGTTTTCTAATATGTCTATGAGTGTCCTTTAACACTTAGGTCTCAAATGTTTACCTGGAACCAATATTCTCAGCTGCCTAGATTCCTTATTTTACTATGAACTGGTTAAACTTAACCTGCCATTCCACCATATTCCATTACAATCCATCAAAATTCGTGACATGTGATTAAATGTAAGGGAGACTTCATGGCAAGGAAATAGTATTTAAAAGTCATTTAACTCCATGAATACTTCATGGTGCCAGGCACTGTGCCAGATGCTGCAGGGGATTCAAAGGAGAGTAAAGTACAACACCTGCTCCCAACACACAGCTCTCAGGAACACTGGTTTGAGAGGTGAGGGACACCACTGAACAAAGTATTTTGTGAAGGTTATCCGATTGACTAAAAACACCAACACTTTGATTTAAAAGCTGTGTATCTGATGACAGAAACTTATTACAGCCAAAGGTTAAGTGCAGCTTGACACCCATAATTTACCAACTGAAATTATCTTGTCTTTTTATATTTTCTTTTAGAGAACTTCAGGGGAATAATATTTGGCTTGGGTGTAGACCCTGGCTGACTTTGAAAATTGTTCTGCACTATTTATAAATTGTTCTAAAGTATTTTCCAGCCCTGTATTCTCCAACAGAGTTGATAATATAAATATACCAAGTAAAATCAATTTATTCAATAAGATTTGGTCCAAATCTGAGTTTGAGGAGTCCAATAATTCAAGTTACCTCTGGCAACCAGTGACCAGAAGACCATGGTGGTTGACAAGTTGGTGTCATTAGCAGCTAAACGCATTTGTAAATATTCTTTTAACTATTTGTTAAAATGATCTGGATGTACTGTGTGAAGAGAGAAGAGTTTTTTAGAGAGTTAGGTCAAGGAGCCCTCAGCAAGGAAAATTCCAATACCTTGACTTTGTGGTAGAATATCGTCTATATAGCTAGATAGATAGTTGTATCAGAAATGATTTATCCTACACATCGACTAGGCTTTGGTCCACAGTTTGTGTTGAACAGCCAATTTGTGTTGAACACAAAGTTCTGCTTATGCAAAGTAGAGACAATATTGGGAACCCCTGACCCACCAAAAATGCAGATTTTAATTCTAAGATGCTTTAAAGAATTAAAGTAGGGGGGTATGTGTATGTGTTACTCAGTGCAACATAGGTGTTAACTTAAAGCTTAGATATATTTCTCATTACTTTTCCTTAATGGGAGCAGAGAGATAAAAGAAACTAAGGAGCAAGGGGACAGATCTTTTTCAGAGAGAGAAGGGTTTTCTTCTTTTATTTCTCTGTTGTCCACATATAAGACTCCACAGCTGTGATCTTGGGGGATGTGTCCTAGAAAGTCAGCAATGAGAATGTCAAATAGGCCTAAAGAAGTCAACTCTGACATGAAGATGTTGGTAGTGGCTACTCGAAACCATGCGCTGAGAAACAAGTGTGTCATATATTTGCCGCTGCACAACTGGACATAGGCATCTCCTCAACCCACATAATCCTTGAACCCAGAATCCAAGGTGGCACCTTGGACCCACCAAGCAGGAGGAACTTTTTAGACACCACAGTCTCACTTCTTGGTCTTCCTTTCTCTCCCTTTTATAGGTGTATTCTATGCCTATATATTCCCTGTTTATATTGTAAGGCCCAATCCAGACCCCAACTTCCTCTAAAGCTTCCCCCACAATTCCAGCCCCCACACATTATTCTCTCCTCAGAACCTTTATTAAATATACAGTACATGTGACATAAGCTAGCCTTCTATTATGTATTGTAATATTTTCTAGCAAAAGCCTAACTTCAATAAAACTACAAGGGCTTGTATTTCTTTCACTATATATCACAGGGTGTAATGCTCTGTTAGTGACACAATATGTGCTTTGTAAATGCTTGATCTTGTATTAATAGAAAGGTCGTGAATGCCAAGCTGTTGGCAAGCTGCTCTCAGAACTATCAAGATCATCTGTCTTAATACGGTCATTCATAGAGCAACCGATAGACAAGTTGCAATAAAAAGAAAAACATGGCTTCTCTTCTCAAAGAGGTTGATTCGGCAAAGTAAGGATAAAGCAAAGTAGTCTCACTTTTAAGTTAGGCTCACACTTTCCAAATGACATCGAAGGCTTTGATTATAGGCTCTTCCTTTTCCTCTTGCTACTGCTGGTGTCACTGACACTCTGGCCTGATGATGGCTTTCCTTATGAAACGCTTCGGGCCTGAATATCCCCTGCTGTTATTTATGGATGTAAATAAGACTTAGGGCTTAGGGCTCTTGGAATCCAAATATTAGGGCTAAGGTTTATCTCTTCAACGGGGAGGAGGCAAATCCTCCTCAGGATTTAATGCACAATGTGGACAATAATGTCCATCCCATAGGACTGCTTAGCCATGTTCATGGGCAGTGATGGGCCCCTAGATGGGCCCCTAATACCATTAGGTAGGCACTCAATAAATGGGGACAGTGTTACTGTTGTTGTTAAATTCTTGATTTAATTGTCCCTCTCCAACTTCAGCCTGATGGAATCCAGTTTGTTCTATTTGTTCTCATCATTCTTTATTGAGGAAATTTTCTTGTCCTTCCATTCCTCACCCCCTACAAATCCCTCTCTAGGTGATGTGGCATCCATCCTACCTGTTGTCCAAGACTAAGGTGGTGATAATGCAATTACCATGACTGACTCTCTCCCGTTAAGCTGGTTCACACCTAGCAGTGGCGACTCTCAGCTAATGTAAAATTTTCATGTTTTTATGTGTCCCTCTTTCTGGCAAGCTGCTTTTGGGTCTCTTTGTACCTTCTAAAAACCACATTGCTTTGGGGAAAAAAGAAGAACTAAAAATCAAAACAGTGTTCATGAGCTGTTTGTTGCAATTCTGGTAAAAGATCAGATGGGATGTGGGAGGAGATTAAAATTAATGGATGAAATGAAGTACTGAGGCTTAGAAAGTATCTGTTGCTACCAATTATCTACATCCTTTCATGCTTTCCTCCCCACTCATTTTCCTTCTCCCATTACCATGGGCAATTGAGAAATGAAATATGCAAATCCAGTGTTATCTAATTTGGAAAGGAAAAGAGTTGTACTAAGGAGTTATATTGTGATAAAGAGGGGAAATGTAGTGAAGGCATTATTTTCTCATTCTAGAATATCATCATTTCTTATCCAGAAAGTGTGTCAAGAAAGACAGTTTTAGGGCACCTGGGTGGCTCAGTTGGTTGAGTGTCCAACTTGATTTCAGCTTAGGTCATGATCCCAGGGTCATGGGATCGAGCCCTGTGTCAGACTCTACACTGAGTGTGGAGCCTGCATGGGATTCTCTCTCCCTCTTCCCCTCTTCCCTGCTCTCTCTCCCTCTCAAAAAAACCTTTTAAAATTTTAAAAATTCTTTAAAAAGGAGAAAAGACAGTTTTCTTTGTGTCTGACTTCTGTATCAATATATGTGCCACTTAAGGACATTTACTTAAGGTCTAGTTTATGCCTAATTTTAATAGTAGGACTAACTTGGGGCGCCTGGGTGGCTCTGTCGGTTAAGTGCCCAAGTTCAGCCCAGGTCATGATCTCACAGTTTGTGGGTTCAAGCCGCATTGGGCTCTGTGCTGACAGCTCAGAGCCTGGAGCCTGCTTCGGATTCTGTGTCTTCCAATCTCTCTGCCCCTCTCCTGCTCATGCTCTGTCTCTCTGTCTCTCAAAATTAAATAAACACTAAAAAAAAATAGTAGGACTAACTTTTTCTGATGCCAAATAAAGAACAGAACTTTAACCTAAAAAAAATGAAAATTTTCTATCTTGATAATTAAGTCCAGTTGAATTCCAATTCTCATCATTCATCCTCATCTCTAAGACTTGTATGGTCCTTACATAATTTCCTGGATTGTCCTACTTTATCTCTTCTTGCTCTTTTTATTCACCCAATAATCTAAGGAAAGCAATATTCTGAATGGCAGTTAAATACAAGATATCCTCTGGATCAATGGGGTTTTAAAATTTATGTTGAATTTGGCCCTCTCCAACAAACACAACTGGTTGGTTAGAATTTACTAAACTTCATTTATGCTTGCTTTATGATTTCCGTTTACCTTTTCACCACTCAATGGCATCCAGCAAGAATTTGTTGAGCATCTACTCTGTACCTCCACCTACATAAAAGAAAAATAAAACATAATTCCTAACCATAGCAGAAGATAGTCTGATTGGAATTTATTTAGCTCCCACCATGTGCAAAATACTATGCTAAGGCATGTTCACATTATATGAACACTTATATAACAGTACGCAACAGAATACTAGGGTTTAAGAAATATGAGATTCAGTCCTATGATGCTCAGTTCAGTCCTATCTGTGCTCTTTCTCTCTCTTTCTGTCTTGCTCTCTCTTTCTCTCACTCATTTTTTACATTAGAGATAAAGAGACTACAGTCAAAAACTTAGAGTGGGCACTGGACTGGCAAGTCACTTATAAACAAAGCAAAGCCAAATGTGAGGAGCAGGTAAAGAGAGAATGAGCATTGTGGTAGGCTGGGAAAATGGCAAGATTTTTCTTATCCCCATAGGCAGGCACGTTTACAATATGACTTTGCAGCTACTCACATCAAGGTCAAGTTTACTTCTCCATACTTTAAACCTAGACTTGCTCACATGGCTTGCTTTAGCCATGTGGCACAAACAGGAGCTTTAAAAAGTGCTTCCAGGGGTGCCTGGGTGGCTCAGTCAGTGGAGCATCCAACTTCAGCTCAGGTCATGATCTCAGAGTCTTTTGGTTCGAGCCCCGCATCAGATTCTGTGCTGACAGCTCAGAGGCTGGAGCCTGCTTCAAATTCTGTGTCTCCCTCTCTCTCTGCCCCTCCCCCACTTGTACTCTGTTTCTCTCTCTCTCTCTCTCTCAAAAATAAAATAAACATTAAAAAAAATAAGAAGAGGCCCAGGCTAGCCACTAGAGGATGAGTGACCCTGGAGAGCAGAGATGCAGTGCCCAGCTGAAGGTTCCCCATCCCCCAATACATTAGACTGCCAGCTTCCAGGTATGTGAATGGCACCATCTCAGGCCATCCAGCCCAGCTAAGCCACCAGCTGTCTACAGATACCAGCAGAGCCAATCCAAACCCAGAGAACCTCCCAGAGGACCTACAAAATCAGGAGAAATAATCAGGTTTGGTTGTTTTAAGCCATTTGGTTTGGAGGGGGTTTTTTGTTTTGTTTTGTTTTGTTTTGTTTTGCTTTGTTTTGTTTTGGGGGTGTCTTTTTGGTTTTTTTTTTTTGGTTTTATTGTCTGTTTGTTTGTTTCACTAAGATGATGTGGAATGGATACTTTTTGTCACCTCGGTATTTTTTTTTATTTGGGAATGGTGCTACTCCTATGTGGGGGCCTGTCAATCACATGACTCCCACTTTCTCACCACCGGGGTGCACATGTGGCATTTTATCACTAAGGTTGAGGGCACTCAGTTTCCATTTCTTGCTTTATAAAGAGTGTTGTGGGGCACCCAGGTGACTCAGTGTGTTGAGCGCCTGACTTCTGCTCAGGTCATGATCTCACAGCTTGTTGAGTTCAAGCCCCGCATCCGGCTCCGTGCTGACAGCTCGGAGCCTGGAGCCTGCTTCGGATTCTGTGTCCCCTTCTTTCTCTGCACCTCCCCTGCTCACTCACTCTCTCTCTCAAAAATAAATAAACATTAAAAAAAAATTTTTTTTAAAGAATGTTGTAGTAGAACAGGACAATTCCCCACCAAGCATCTTTGCTACCCTTCCAAAAGTTGTTTCTGGGAGACCCTGTCAGGACTCCCATTTCCAAGGGCCCTGCTACCCTTGTCTGTTCACGTGACTAGTTCTCACTTACAGAGTATGAATGGCAATGACTTGTGTCATCTCCATACACCAGTGGTTAAGAAGTAGGAGTGCGTTGGGGCGCCTGGGTGGCGCAGTCGGTTAAGCGTCCGACTTCAGCCAGGTCACGATCTCGCGGTCCGTGAGTTCGAGCCCCGCGTCAGGCTCTGGGCTGATGGCTCAGAGCCTGGAGCCTGTTTCCGATTCTGTGTCTCCCTCTCTCTCTGCCCCTCCCCTGTTCATGCTCTGTCTCTCTCTGTCCCAAAAATAAATAAACGTTGAAAAAAAAATTAAAAAAAAAAAAAAAGAAGTAGGAGTGCGTCCTCCACCCTCTCCTTCTTCCTGTGTGGGTAACATAAATGTTGACGGCCAGGGAAACCTTAGATGTCACACCCTGAAAACATGGTACATCCTCCGTCAGCTTGGTCACTGAATAACCGTGTAAAGCAGAGGACCACCTCCTCCTCCCTCCCCGTGACCTTTCCCTCCACCACTCTTGGACTTTATGAGAAACTGCTATTGTGTTAAGCCATGGAGATTTCCAATTTATCTCTTTTAGCAGCTGGCAGTACTTTAACTAACACAAGCCCAGGCAATACAAATTAAAATGTAAAAGTATTTTTATTAGCATTTTGAAGATTCTGAAACAATTGGGAAAAGCCTTTTTGGCAGGGGCGAGAGTCATCCGACACTTCTCCCAGTGATCCAGCTGTCAGGATGCCAGACACTGACCCTCTCTCTCTCCCTGCCGCCACCCGATTATCTCCTTACCAGCAGAAAATGACATGCTCTCTCCTCAGCAAGAAGCTGCTCAATATGTATGCTATCCAAGATGAATGAAGCTCTGAGGTCAGTGTTGACTTATTAATGACATCATGGAGATATCTCAACACTTATGCCTTCTTGGTACTTTCAAAGCTTTCAAAGGGACCCGGAGCCAAAAAGTTGCAGGTTGGACAGACCCAAATATAGACGCCAAGTAATACGTCCTCTGAGAGAAAGAGCTTGGAAAGAAGCTGGAGAGCTATGGTTTCTATTATGTGTATAATCATGTTTGAGCAAGACTAAAATCTTTGAGATGTATCCTTCAAAATTCTAAGTTTTCCACACCTGACTACATTAACATGAGGCAATGTTTGTCTTCAGTTTGGGCGGGGGGGTTACCTATAGTCCTTTGATAATAATAATAATAATATATTACTATGTGGTAATTTGTAGGTTTGTGGTCTGTGTGTGTGTGTGTGTGTGTGTGTGTAAAAGATCAAAATGAACAGAAATGCTTCTGAGTGGTGTCTGGGGACCTGGTCAGTAGGCCTCCCTAAGCCTGACCCTCTACTTGCATTCTTTGGAGGATGTCTGTTTGGGGTGAGGGAGGGACACCTGGGCTAGCACAATCCCCTTCACACCACAGCTCTGCCATCGGCCATATATAAATCCATAACCTCCCCGTGACCACTTCCCTAGCTGAAAAAATGGAGTTATGATTCTTTCCTGCCCTTCCCCCCAGCCCCCAACAGAGATTGGGAGAGAACACACCAAACTGCTGACATGAAAATTCATACTGCTCTGGAAGTCAGGGCTCGAAGTCAGGGTGCTCCCGCAGCCATCGTTTTGTGTGGCCCTGTAGTTGTTGCCCTGAAGCTCTGTCCTCCAACCAGCTTTCAGCTGGAGAAGGGGTCAAAAAGTAGTTCTAATTCTCCCAGTTTCTTCAACTATAAAACAAGGAAAATAATACACCCCTGGCTGGTTTGCTGTACCCACTGTTTCTGAGACACTTGAGTGCAATTATAAATATTAGGTGTTGCCCGGAGCCAGGCAACATCTCTATGAAGTCTTAATGAAGAGGATGTCCATATTCCTGACAAGGTTTTCCCCTGCTTTACATACTCTAGTTTCATCTATCAATGCTCATTCCTCAAGGTTTTGTGGGGTTCTTTAAGAACTCAGTTGGGGGGATTAGGAACACAGCCCCATTATCTTCCCTCCAGACACTACCCTGAAAATCACTCTCTTGTAAGTCCACAGTAACCAAGTCAGTTACCCTTGGATCACTGGAATAACCACTTCATGATCATAATTGTTCTCTCTCAAGTGCTATTTACCTTTATGAAGTTCTTTGCAAATATTTTCTCTTCAGAGTATGGTATATCTTTATATATATAGATCTTTATTTTTATCTCTCTCTCTCTGTCTCTCTCTCTGTCTCTCTCTCTCTCTCTCTATATATATATATATATATACTTTATATATATTTATATGTATATATCTTCATAAATATAGATATACATCTTTATATATCTATGTGTAGATATATAAAATTTCCATTTCTACAGTGTGGATAATGGTATTTGCAAAATTCTTTCTTGTAAGCTTGATATTTAGAATTAAGACATTTTGGGAAAAGATTGCTAATGACATAAAAAAGTAAAGTGACTTACATTAATTATGTGTGATTACATGTTTGATTTTGTATAGATCTTAAGATACCAGGTTCTTAAAAAAGCCCAAGAAATATTATCTGAGGATAACTTTGATGGTTTTGAGGCAAATTACACATTCTAAGAATAACATATAAATTCTTGTCCCCTGGATGCCATAATGTCTCCTTTTAAGCCACCTTGTCAAGACCCATTTACAACCTTCTTACTGGGTTCATAACTCTTTGTTCTTACTTAGAGATTTCCTACCCATTAGAGACCATAAATTAAAGCACACCAAGATAACCATTTGAGGAACATACTTTCATTATGAAAGCTTCTTGGATAATACCCAGTATCTTTGTTTCCAATTCTTATAAAAATTTCTTTTCTTTCCCCAAAACCTCAAAGCCCCAATTCACCTAAATGGTCAATACCCCATACATTTTCTATTTTCCAACACAAATCTCCTTTGAAGTGATAAGATTACAAATCATATATACACTTTCTCTGTCAATCTAAAATGACCCAGTTCTGTTTTAATATTATATAAGGTTTTAACACAAATTATCACTAAGCTGTGAAACCGATACCTCGAAAGAACCAAGATTTAACTTTAAAGAATCTACTTTGAATTTTAGTTACAAATCTCAAAAGGAGAATGCATTGGAAAACTGTTATAACATATAGACCCCGTTTTGTCTGACCATTTATCTTATCTCTAACAGTAGTATGTAGAGAACTGTATAGGGGAAATTAGAAGGAAAGAAGGAGGAAAGAAAGGAAGGAGGGAAGGGAGGAAGGAGGAAGGGAGGGTAGGGGGGTTGGAAGAAAGGAAGGAAGGGGGAATGAGGGATGGGAGCAAGGAAGGAAGGAGGGAAGGGGGATGGAAGGAAGGAAGGAAGGAAGGACCAGAGGGAGGGAGAAGAAAGGAAGGAGGGAAGGAGGAAGGAAGATGAAGATCATTGTCTAAGTTGTCAGAAAGTTGTCTTGTTTCATCTTTCAGTAGGTGATGAAGCAAGTTCCTTTCCACTTCCATGATTTCCCAGTGCTGCTCAGGAGAAATTGCTACAGGACAAATTTCCCAACTGCGGAGCAGTTGCCTCTGAATCTTCACATTTTGGAGAAGAAGATGCAAAACTTTTGTTCTGTAAGGAAAAAATATAGGTTGTGGGAGTCTACAAGTCTATTTTTCCCTCTGTGTATATGAAATATGATTCTCTCAGGCCAGATCGGAGATTTAAGCTGCTCTGATTCAACAATATAAAATGTAAGAAACTAGCTGTATTATTCTTGGAGTTGAACAGTCAAAACTCTACCATTTTTGTGTTTTTGTCCACATACACAACCTAGCTTTAAAGTACACTTACAGGGGCGCCTGGGTGGTGCAGTCGGTTAAGCGTCCGACTTCAGCCAGGTCACGATCTCGCGGTCCGTGAGCTCGAGCCCCGCGCCAGGCTCTGGGCTGATGGCTCAGAGCCTGGAGCCTGTTTCCGATTCTGTGTCTCCCTCTCTCTCTGCCCCTCCCCTGTTCATGCTCTGTCTCTCTCTGTCCCAAAAATAAATAAACGTTGAAAAAATAAAATAAAATAAAGTACACTTACAGAGTGGAATTCAGTTAAACAAAATCTTCATTTCTCTGGGTTGTGATAACAATGTAATAAGCTCAATTTAAATAAACCAGGCAAGAAAATGAACCTTGTAACTTAGGCAGCTATTACATGTAGATGTTATGTAAGCGATTCAGTAGAATTTTTCACTCTTGTGCCTGTAACACAGCCCTTGCAATTCTGCCAGGAGTACATTTGTTCCAGTGCGTAAACATAGGGAAGATATTTACATTTCTTCACAAAAAAGACTATGTATTTGCTACACCACTGACTTCCATTTCTCCACCTCCCCTGAAGAAGGAGGAATAGAGGCCCTGCAAACCTGCTAGTGTCGGTTATTGGGGGTATGTAAAGAAGGATTTGTCAAGAGGTCACCGACTTTCTCGTTTCTACCTGCCTGACTAACTAAACCAATGAATTCTTCTCCTCCAAATGCATTCATTGTGCTGCCTGGACTTTGAAGAGTCACTGGATAATATGTTTAGCTCTGGCCAAGTGGCTGTCTAAGCTCAACGCCAGAAGAAACCTTCTTTTCTTGCCTTCTGGCAGTCTGTAAATAGGTTAAATTCACTCATCCATTTTTTAAAAGTCAATGTTCAATTGATATACTGAGATTGTGATTTTCAGAGCCTCAGTGGAACATACACTAATGTTTTAATTCAAAAAGAGTGTAATTTTGTTTTGCATTCTAAGAAAATTTTTAAAAATACAGTTCAAGCATTAATTTCAGCTATGCAACTTTAGCTTTCAGCTACACTGCTTTAATGAGAAAAAGTTGAAGAGCCTCACTGAATCAGAGAGTTAATTTTTAAACAGGAAGAAAAGAGTGCAGTAATCTGAGGACATACACAGATTCTGTAAATATCCATAGTTGCGAATAACATAAAATCAAGTACTCTTTCCATCAGTAAAGAAAAGGTATTCAGGGGCGCCTGGGTGGCTCAGTCAGTTATGCATCCACCTCTTGATTTCGGCTCAGGTCACAATCTCACAGTTCGTGAGATGGATCCCCATGTTGGACTCTGTGCTGACAGCATAGAGCCTGCTTGAGATTGTCTCTCTCCTCTCTCTCTGACCCTTCCTCACTTGTGCTCTCTTTCTCTCTCAAAATAAATAACTAAAACCTTAAAAAAAAAAAAAAAAAAAAAAGGAAAGGTATTCATGCAAATTCTTCAAAACTATTGAGTTTTTATTTTCCTTCCCTCTGTAGCCCAGCATCACATCTACTCCTTTCCTCTCAGGGCATAGTTTCTATCTGTTCTCTGGGTTATGGATGCCAATCTTCTCCAACAGAGACAACTACATCTTCAACCTGAGTATTAATAGAACCTTGCCTCCAAGCTTGGAAGAGAATTCACGGACTGTGAGCCACAGTGGCTCAAGTTAGATCACTATTGGCATCACTGGGGCTGGCACAGAAAATTCAGTGATGGAAGAATGGCAGGTGCACAATTAACCATCCTCCCATGGACATTTCAATCTAAAATCACCATAGCCCTTGGGCCAAAGAGGCCAGAGGTGATGTTTATCCCCCCTCCTCTTTGGGGAAGAGAGGGAAAAATGAACAACAACTCAAGCAGAGAGAGATGCAAAGCTCACTTTGCCCTTCTTGCCCTTCCTGCTAAAGAGGGTCTAAGAGCATCTTTCCACACTAGGATGTGCTTTTTGTCCTACATCAGTTGCCCAGTTTCATGACTTGGCATGAAACTCTCCCCACACCCCAACACCCAACCCCATTTCACCTTTGCTTTTTCCCTCTCAATCTTGATGTCACTTTCTCTAAAAAGCCCTCCCGAGTTTCCAAAGCTAGACTAGGTAGCCCATGCAATGCTTTCAAGGCCCTCCTCCTGCTGTTTTACAGCTGCCTGCGTGGAACATCCCTGAGGACTGAGACATGGGCCAGTATGGAGAGGGGAGAGCAGAGGAGGAGCACTGGATGTACACTTGCTGAGTCAATGAATAACTCACAATTCTACCTCCCCATTTTCTTCCCCTGTTCTCTCATCATCTATTCCTTGTCTTTCTCAACTACTTCCATGATTCCAAAGATAAGAGAGTTGTAGAGAGAAAAAACACTATATTTGGCTTCAGGAGCCTCAGAAGTCCTAACTCTGTTATTGTACTATCTGTGCTGCCTTGGATTCAGCTTCCCTTCAGCCTCTTTCAGATCTGTTGTGAAGATAAAAATATAACACACTAGAAAACAGCTTGTAAACTTTAAAGTGTCATCAAATGTAAAGTACTATTAGAAGTCTTATTCTCCCATACCCACCAGTTGAATATAACACCTGCCCTGGTTGGATCAACATTCTCTCCAAACTCTTTTGTAGCTACTTCATCCTACTACTGAATGTATTGGTCAAGGACATAGGAACAGATGGAAGAGAGCATGAGTTGGTGCACAAATATCTGGATATCTGAAATCCAATTCAGGAATCAAGAATGTGTCTTACCTCCACTGGGCCCAAGGCCATGTTACACCTTGGCCGTACACTGAAAGCCTTCTGGATTCTAAACCTGTCTGTTAGCCAGTCTCATCCCATTATTTTTCTCCACATAAACTCCTTGACTTCACTGGCCCATGGTTATTGTTCTTGTGTCCATCCACATGAACTGCCCTTCCCTTCACCTTTATCAATATCATTAATCCCCAATAAACATATTCCTTTGCGATAAGCTTCTTCCACTAAGTCACACATGAAGCCCATTCATTGCAGAGGAGTATATTCATATATTCCTTCATTCATTCCAAAAGCTAAATATTTACTGGCCTCCTGCTATGAACAAAGCACTACTCTGGATATTGTGAGGATGACCAAAATGAATGAGACCTACTCCCTCCTTGGAGGAGCTTACACCCAAGCAGAGAAGACACAGACTAAATGAACTGTTATTTGATGTTGGGAGAAGAAAGAAAGAGAAAAGCACTCTAAAACTCCATGCATTATGGCAGCACGAGGGAAGGAGTGATAGTTTCTGATCAGGGCACCCAGGAAAGGCTTTGCAGATCAAGTTTATTTGAGGTAGGCCTCAAAGAAGAGAAGCAAAGAGAGATCAAATTATTCTAGGGAAAGGGAAAATATGAGTAAAGGAACAGGGCCCATTTGGAGAATTGTGAGTGGTTTGCATAGGCCATGTGGAAGGATATAATATGACTTTAACCTGGAAAAGTTAAATTGAAGTCAAACAGAAGTTTCTTATGGCCATGAGTTATATACATTATTTTGTTCATATAAGGTAAATAGAACTGTGAAGTAAGCTGAAGGGATGCTAAATGAACATCTGATAAGTATATAGAGGGCAATTTTAGTTGCAACTGTGCCTAGGGCTAGAAATAGAGCAGGAAGCATGGAAGAGGCTCTACCCTTAAGGAGATTGGCTGACTGATAAACAGATAATTGCAATACAGTGTGGAGGTGGAAATACAGAGTGCTAGCAAGTAAGGAGGTTAGTGGGGCAGGAGAGGTATGGTCCAGATATTATGCCCCATGAGAGAAGAGCTGGTGTGTTTGTTCACCCTCTATTTCTACTGATAGGAAAGGGTCTGGTTCAGAGTAGATATATGGTAAATATTTTGATTGAATATGAAATGAGTATGAGGGTCCACCTAATCTCAAATCATAAGAATAAATAGGGATAGCCTGCTGGGATATTGCCAAGAAGGTAGCCTATCGAAAACTTTCAGAAATACAGATTAAAAGTGACTTTTTCATCCCAAGTTCTTTAATTTTCTATTTACCCACAAAAATTTACCCCGGTAATTTGCCAAACTTCATTGCTACCAATGGGTTCTAGCACAGGACTTGATACAAAGTGTACTCAATAAAAATGTGTTAGATGAATGGTTAGGTGGATGGATTAATAAATGGATGGGTAAATGGATGGATAAATGAATGGATGGATGAAGGACTGAGGGAGTCATTCACTTACAAGAAGATAGATATAATGGGGTGCTTGGGTGGCTCAGTCAGTTGAACGTCCAATTCTTGATTTCAGCTCAGGTCATGATCTCATGGTTCATGGGATAGAGCCCCACATTGGACTCTGCACTGACAGCATGGAGCCTGCTTGGGATTCTCTCCCTCTCCTCTATCTCTGCCCCTCCCCCATCTCTCAAAATAAAAATAAACTTGATTAAAACAAGAAGTTAGATATACTGAAGAAACTCTACATAATGCTAACCTCACTACATGTATTTTTCTTGTCCATTGAGACGACTGGGAAAAAGTCAACAAAATTTAAACACTATTTTAAACAAAGATATATGTTAATAAGGTCCAAAAAATTTAACGTTAATAACGTAGACCCTTGTCCAATAATTACTGATTTCATTAAAAGAAAAGAGCAAAGATGCAAATTCTATAATTAAAATACAACTCAATATATCATATAATAATTCCATAAACGAAGAGGGTTAAATAATTCAAGCACCATTAGGAAAGAATTCCCCACTAAAAATTAACTACTGAAACCATCTGAGGAATTTTTTTCTTTAAATATATGCTTCTTTGTTCAAAACACCCACATATTCTCAAAGACATTAGTCTTATCCTCGTGGCCCAGCATTTCAAGTGCAATACTTATCATTATAAAGCATCTGCTTTGCATACATGTCAATTTTTTCAGAAGTTCTTCAAATATCATATTTTAATGATATCTAAGTTTGCCACATGTTCAGCACTTAGAAAGGCCAGCAGTCAAATAATTTGCATGACATTCAATTAGACCTCTAAAAAGTCCTGGATTTCAATGATAATAATTATAGTCATAATAATATATGCCATGTATTGACCTCTACGATATTTTATTCTAAGCTAACCACACAACAAACATTAGTTCTGATATTTATGATTTGCAACACAGTCACAGTTGGCACTAAAAATACTTCTTCAGACCTTCCAAACTAACCATGGCCCATATATACCAATAATCACAGTGTAAATTGGACGTAAACTGGAGAACACTACAGGCTGTTTCAAAAGTCTCCAAACCTGCATTCGCTTTGAGCCAGAAGTTATAAAAATAAGAACTTAACCCAAGAAAATAATTAGGGGTAAGTTCAAATTTTTTCTAAAAGGAAAAGTTCTTCCAGAGTTTCTGTAGTAGCAGAATATCGAAAACAATTTTAAGTGTCCAACTACAGCATGTAAAAAAGACTTATGGATGTTAAATATCATAGACATGGTTTACAACTAAGTGGGAAAAGTATGTTATAAAATTCCACGTAAGATGGTCCAAATGTGTGCATGCTTGTGTGTGTACACATGGATGAGGGGGTCCTGCAAGGACATACTCCAAGCTGTTAAAGTGGCTATTCTGGGTGGTAGAACTGTCAAGGACTCCTATTTCCTCCTTTTCACTTACCTGCACTTCTCATTTTTGCTTTAGCCATCTTGTCTTAAGAAAGATGCCCTGGGGTTATCCCCTCCACATTTTATATCCCAGCAATTTCATAGGGTGAGCTATTTTAAAAGTCCAAAATAGTCCTATCTTGAAAAATGACAACCTTCCCCCATGTATTCTTTGCATTTTTTTCTTGGTCCCTCCCTCTTGGATTTGTAGCTGACTTGATGAGACTGGGTTAAATGGACTCTAAAATCTACCAGTCCTCCAAAGCTTCACATAGATGTCCATACACACACACATATACGTGATTTTTCCTATACGTTATTTAATAAAACCATTTCTAACTAAAATTTTAACTCAATTTAAAATCTGTAACTCTCAGGGACACCTTGGTGGCTCAGTCAGCTAAGCATCTGACTCGATTTTGTTGGGCTCAGGTCATGATGTCACGGTTCGTGAAATCTGCTTGGGATTCCCTCTCTCTCCCTCTCTCTCTGCCCCTCCCCTCCCAAGATAAAAAAGTAAAATAAAATATCTAACTATCAGTTTTCAAGGTGACGTTTTGCCACCTAAAACAAAAGAAAATCTAAGTTGTACCTTTCTTTTTTTTTTCTTTTCTTTTTTTTTTTTAGGCTCTACCGCTCAGGAAAGAATCCACCAAACACTTTTGCATTTCTTTTCTTTTTCTTTTTTTTAATCAACTGATAAAGACACAGTTTACCAGCTTAACATTTTAAACCCACGCTTAACATTACATATTTGAAACAATTGGCAAAACTGAATAAGATGCCAGTATTTGTGCACAACTAAAAAACATCCTCAATGTATATTAAATGAGAGACATATTACCATTAATGCCTAATATCTCTCACTACTAAATACAGAAAAAAAAATTGAAATTTATTTTGAGGAAGATTCATTCTGGCAACGTTAACTTCACAGCAGGCTGACTCTACTTGGCTCGTTTCAAACACAACGCAAACGCAGTTCCACACTGGTGTTAGTGTATGAAAGAGCCAGTCACTTTGGATTGTGTTCAATAAACAAGCAAAGTGCGTACAGAGATTGACAACAATTTTACTTTTTTTAAATTTATTTATTTTTGAGACAGAGCAAGCAAGAGCAGGGGAAGGGCAGAGAGAGAGGGAGAGAGGGAGGGAACCCAAGCAGGTTCCACACTGTCAGCACTGAGCCCAGTTCCAGGCTCCAAACTGTGAACTGTGAAATCAAGATCTGAGCCAAAATCAAGACTCTGATGCTTTAACCCACTGAACCACCCAGGCGCCCCACAACAATTTTAACGACAAAAAAAAAAAAAAAAAAAAAGGCACTATTATGGTGCTCCAACAACAAACTCAAGTCTATAATAAATAGGGCTTGGATGAGCTGTGCATAAATACAGGTACAGTTACACTGAAAGCTGAGCTCCTCGGAAATCTTCAAAAAAAAAAGAAAAAAGAAAAGAGTTCTGTTAATCCTCAAATAGTGCTGGGTATAATCAACTCTCTGTTACATGCACGCACTTAATTATTTGTTATCTAAGCGTGGCAGCCGCTCCTTACCATTTATCATTAAGGACTTTAATCTGACCATCTTCTTCAACTTGTACTCTTTCTTGACCATTCTCGACAATGCTGTTTGTAGTGATTTTTCTGCCATTAACAATTTTAGTACAAGGTGATGTAGATTTGAGGTTACCCATCCCACTACCACCAAAGGCCATGGAAGAAAATGAAATGATCCCCAACCCAACCCGGTGACCTGATGGACCGAAGCAAGTAAATCCTGTATCAATGAAGAATATCCTCCTCCAAAAGATGGAAATCCACTAAAGGCAGAGGAAAACAACCTTTGCTTCAGCTCCTGCTTCTGCAAGGACCCCTTTGATTCCCCCCACCACCACCAAAAAAGTCCCCAAACGGGGTCTTTGAAGAAGCCAAATGAAAATGGGTCCCTTAAGCCAAAAAATGTCCTGAAGACGTGGTCTGGGTTGTGATAGGTGAAGCCAAACTCAAAGGGACTGTCAAAACGACCTGCACCTCCACCTAATCCTTCTTTGCCGGATTTATCCTAGATGTCCCGAATCTGATAACACCTCATACGCCTCAGCTACTTGTTTCGGTTTTCTCTCCACTTCCTGTTTATTCTCAGGAAATTTTATCAGGACGCCACTTCAGTGCCAGTTTCCTATATGCCTTAATATCCTCGACCGAGGCATGACTCTGTCAGCCCAGAACTTCAGAGCGATCCACCAGGCCTAACAGTCTGCGGACTGAGGAAGAACCTAAAGGGC
>NW_024412407.1:11503098-11522827 GCF_014898765.1 Herpailurus yagouaroundi
GGGGGGGGGGGGGTAGGGCCTGCAGGAGTTGGGGGGGCAAGAGCCGCGGGGAGAGGGGTGGACTTTGCAGCAGCCACGTGGGGGAGGTTGCAGAGCCAGAGTGGGGGGGGGGCGGGGATGGGGATGGACGTTAGAGGAGCCCTGCGGGAGTGGGGGAGTGGGAGGGGCAGGAGCCGCGGGGGCGGGGCATGCAGGAGACGCGGTGGGGGGGTTGTGGGGGAGGGACATGACCGGAGGCTCCCGCTCACGAAGCTGGCGGCGCAGCGGCAGCTTCTTGAGCTCTCGGTTCTCTCCCTTCTCCTGCCAACAAGGGGTAAGTTGTACCTTTCTGATTCATCTGATTCCAAAGAGACAGATGCTTGTCCAGTGAACCCACATGTAACTCCGCTTTTAGGTTCAGACTTTTCAAGTCAAAACTTTCGTACACGTCTATTCCATCATCTTTTTTTGGTTTGCTGGGTCGTGTTTTCCAGAAAACAAAGAATATTGGAAGAAGGCCCAGAAAGACTGGGGCAGGGCCGCTGTACGTCATGAATTTTCACATAGACTTCTACTTTCAAATAGTTTTATTTTCCCCCTTTGAGTTTGGAAAATGTTACTTTCTGAGGTATGTGTAACTAAGTTCTCCAAGCACCGGCACAAGGAGAGATGCGTGACCTGTTTGGTAGGGCAATTAGCTTCACTGTTAAGATCTGTGTGTCTTGTTGGTTTGTTTTTCTTTTTGTTTCTAGTCAGACCACTTACCTAAAGCTGGGATGAAAATTATACCTACGCAAAATTTTAAGGTATAAAAATACTGGCATAATAGAAGTACAGGGAAAATGTCAGTATGGGAGTACAGGAATTTTGTATTGCATAGTGGCCTCGGAGTCCTGCAAAACTGGGTTCATAACCTTACGTGGCCATTTTCTACCAGGGTCAACTTGAGCTAGGTATTTAACCCCTGAAAAGCCTCAACGTCCTCATCAGTAAAAAGGGCTATAAATGAGCCTACCCGACAAGGTCCTCGCCAGGATTAAATGAGATAATCCATGTAAAACACTTCACAGAGCGCCTGACGCATAGTAAGCACTCCATAAACACGTGTCGTGGTCATTTCTGAGACATGGGCCATCTGTTCTATAGGCTGGTTGTTACGAATGTGTCCTGGATGGAGATCATAAGACACCAAAACGATGGCAAGTCCTCTGAAATGCATAATGACTCTCAGTGGCAAATAAAGTGCTAATCTGTCCTCTATATACCACAGTCTGACCTTGAAAGTATTTTCCAGACTCTGGTGAAAGTCATAGGAGCTCAGGTCTGCAGTCACAAAAGGAATGTGGCTCTTAAAAGCTTACGACAGACCGCAGATATGGGGCAGTTAACTTATCGAGAGGAAATGGGCTCTGGTTTTCTTTGCAGGCCTCAGATCCAGGAGCTGCAAAGTTGAGTCACCAGCTTGCTATCTGACCTCAGGCCAGCCACTTAACCTCTCACTGACCCCATTTCCTTACTTAAAATCAACTCTCTGCTCGTGTTCCGTTCCAGTCATTATCTCTACCCACAAAACTGGGTAGTGACTAAGGTGTCCCAGAGATTTTGAAAATGAGTGCTTCGGTGAGACGGGTATATGAAATAGAATGGTGCAAGGTTTGGAAATGAGTCCAGCTCTGCACTTTGGTGTTTTTTGGTATTATTTTAAGAGCTCTCTTCCTGGAACAAAATCACCAACCCAGACAATAAGCTTTGTCTGACACTGTGACCCGAGTTGCTGATGAAGCTTTCTTGTGTTGGTATTTCTGGGAGTGACAGAATGGAAGAGAACAGCAGCCCCTTTGTGAGGAGGTAGTCAAGAGGGAAATAAATTGTAGTTATTTAAAGAGAATCCAGGACAAGTGAGGCAGTGTCATTTGTGAAAGAACTAGACCAGCAGCTTGGATTATTGGGTTTTACCCTTAGCCACTGTCTGTCTACCTAACCTAGGACAATTTAAACGCTTCTGACTAACCACAGGAGTATTCCCTGAACTAATAAGCTGTCCCAGCTACCAACTTACACAAAACAAATGTACATACACGCCCCTCAGTACTCACTCAGGCAAATTTCTCACCTTCGTGGGGTCTATGGTGAACACCTTGAAACCAAAGGTCTGTTGTGTGTGTGTGTGTGGGGGGGGGTTGTCCTCACTCACATAATGACGAGCTCCAGAAATATTGCTGATGAAAGAGGTGATGAGGGAAAGTGTCTAAAGTGTCGCATGTAAAGTAAGTGAAGTTTCCCCGATTTGTCAGTTTTTCAGATGTCAACCATCTTCAAACAAAAACTTATGGAATAGTCACCTTTTCCTGCCTTCTTGCCTACTTGACGTCAGCCGTATCACCATCAATTGACTTCCTGGCCTGTAATAATTTTTGTTTCCTTACTTGCTAACAGAAGCAGCGCTTCCTGCTTCCCATTTGGTCCTTTAAGCGACTGAGAAATCGAATTAACAAGGCGTATCAGTTAAAGTAAGGTTCAGCTGTGAGTAACAGAAACCAAACTGTAGTAGCTTCAATGCAAAAGGCATGTTTGCTTGTGTAAAGAGGTAAGAGAGGGGTAAGAGGACTCCACAACACCATCTGAGGCCTCTGTCTTTGCTCTGCTCTAAGTGACTTGTCATAGTTTAGGAAAACTTCTGGAGCTCTAACCATTCCAGCCCCCTTCCAAGCAGCAGAAAGAAGGAAAGAAAGAAGAACGAAAAGGTACAACTCTTTCTCTTTTTACAGAACTGTCCTGAAAGTCCTACCAACATTTTTATGACATTTTGTGAGCCGAAACTTAGCCACACAGACTACACCTAGCTAAAAGGGAAGCACAATTCTCCAAACCAGCATTTTACGTGTATATTCGAAGACTCTAAGTGCTTCTGTTTGTTTGCTTTATCATCTCCCTGTTCTCAAGATGTAGAGATTGCTAGAAATCTTGCCTTCTGGGGCGCCTGGGTGGCGCAGTCGGTTAAGCGTTCGACTTCAGCCAGGTCACGATCTCACGGTCCGTGAGTTCGAGCCCCTCGTCGGGCTCTGGGCTGATGGCTCAGAGCCTGGAGCCTGCTTCCCATTCTGTGTCTCCCTCTCTCTCTGCCCCTCCCCCATTCATGCTCTGTCTCTCTCTGTCCCAAAAATAAATAAACGTTGAAAAGAAAAAAATTTAAAAAAAAGAAATCTTGCCTTCTGATAAGCAGCAATTATCCTGAATTGTCAGAAATGGAGCATTACACGGAGAGTGTTATCACTGTGTACCAGCGCTGGGTGACATTTGGAAAGCAGGCAAGATCTCATCCTCTCCATAAATTCTAAGGCCATGTTTTACAGTCTCTTAAAATCCATGCCTTCTTTGAAAAACATAAAAGTCATGTGCCTTCCTTTATTGTTATTTGAAAAAATTAAATTAGATTTTAAGATTCAAAGTAACTCAGATCATAGTAATTTTAGAATATACTTTTCAAAATATGCAAACACACACACCAATGGAGAATCTGAATTCACACATGCCACACTACCACCACCTGCTTTAAGAGTCACTATTCAAAGGCAATGTCCAGCAAAGAACAGACACAAAGTGTTGGTAGGTGGCTTCACAAGAGGCTTGGGAAGGCTGAGAAGATGAAAGAAGTCATGTCTCTGGATCCGGATCTGGTTATTTGGACTGCTGATTTATTGGCCACCAAATTGGAGATCTGATCCAAATTAACTATAGTGCTTATCGACTAAAACGGAGACATTAAGGCTAATCAAACACATTAAGTAGACAATGCATTTCAACCAAATGCAAGGAGATGTCATATTCATGGAGAAGAGGATTGTGAGAAAGCATATTTAAAGCTTCCAAGTACATGTAGATGGTGTCTTGCATTTCGGGGACCCAACAACTCATTGAATGAGTGAATGGACATAGTACAGTGGTAGACACAGACCAGTAGATGAGGGGAGTGAGATAGTCAGATGAAAGGAACGTCAAATAGCTCTGTGGTTTCCAGCCTGTAAGTAGAAGATCCCAGAGGGGGCCTAATAACCTTTGCAGATGTCTTCAGCTTCTTACGTGGAGTAAGCACTTTTCTGTAGAATGAACAAAGTACAACCACTATCATGATGAGGTGGTAGGATGTGCCAGAATATACTCAAGTGTCCACAAAGCTACTTACAAGGAGATTTAAGAAAAGAAAGTCTTAATCTCCCAGGCGAATGCTCAGAATCCGGTAGAGAGAGGACAGCTTCAGGTTTCTAGCTCTGTGGAGCATTTCCTTTGTATAATGCTTTCCTAAGGTTTCCACCAAAGTAGCCCTTTAAGACTAAGAAGAGAGATTACCAGAGCCTGTAAGATTTTCTAGCACATCCCAAAGCAGTGTGCGGCATCAATGTTGGAATTTCTTTGAACTTTTTCCTTGAACATGCATGTAAATTGCATTCTACCCAATAGATAGTCTTTGTTTTCATTTTAAAATTTTCACTAACATTAAAGCATGATTGCCATATTCTGCCTCTTATTATACCCTCCATGACTTCTAATATTCCGAGAGTATACATAGCTCATTTTAAAAACTGAAAATCTGACCTAGAGATAACCCAGGGGGTTATTGTGCTTAACCTTGCTTGAATGTTTTCATATGCCACTTAGATAATTTTTAATGGGGTTAAAAAATGCTCAGCCCTTGAGTATTGCTAGATTATATTCTGCCATCACAGTTAGCTGGGACTCCCCTCGCTCACCAGCTGAGGGAGGAAATAGGGAAGATTGTAAACTATCAGATGATAGTTATCACCCACAGAAAAGGAATAGAAAAAGGGATTTTATGGAATAGCATCTCTGAAAGATCACTGACATGAAACCAGAACCATGTTTTTCAAACATGAGTAATGTAGGAACCTCTTTCAAAGGGAAATTACCCTAATTTTAAGTGCAGACCTAACCATTTTGTCTAAAATGGCCTCTATCAGAAAGCTACTAAATGTAAATAATAACAGTATAAAACTTGTTATTATTTCTGCTTATATTTTTATACAACCACATAATCAAGGCAAATTTACCTATTAGATACAAGCAAAACCAAGAAATTAACACTTTTAATTTTACATAGCCTATGATATTGTGTAGAAAATAAATCTTCAGTGTGAATAAGACTTTTTTTTACATTTGATTTTTTTCAAGCAACTGTAAATAAAAACTTGAGCACAGAAATTGCAGAATGTTAGTTGCTAATTAGTCATCCAGATGACCAAGACTATGCTTCAGATTTTTTTAATTATCATCAAAGTGAATGAAAAATATTTTAGCTGATCAAAAAGGATTTAAATAATATAACAGAAAGTGAATTTAGAATAATAGTCATAAAATTAATCGCTGGGCTTGAAACAGTATAGCTGACAGCAGAGAATTTCTTGCTACAGAGATCAAGGGACTAAGGAACAGTCACAAGGAGCTGAAAAACGCTTTAAACGAAATGCATAACAAAATGGAAACCACCACGGCTCGGATTGAAGAGGCAGAGGAGAGAATAGGTGAACTAGAAGATAAAGTTATGGAAAAAGAGGAAGCTGAGAAAAAGAGAGATAAAAATATCCAGGAGTATGAGGGGAAAATTAGAGAACTAAGTGATACACTAAAAACAAATAATATACGCATAATTGGTATCCCAGAGGAGGAAGAGAGAGGGAAAGGTGCTGAAGGGGTACTTGAAGAAATAATAGCTGAGAACTTCCCTGAAGTGGGGAAGGAAAAAGGCATTGAAATCCAAGAGGCACAGAGAACTCCCTTCAGACGTAACTTGAATCGATCTTCTGCATGACATATCATAGTGAAACTGGCAAAATACAAGGATAAAGAGAAAATTCTGAAAGCAGCAAGGGGTAAACGTGCCCTCACATATAAAGGGAGACCTATAAGACTCGTGACTGATCTCTCTTTTGAAACTTGGCAGGCCAGAAAGAATTGGCACGAGATTTTCAGTGTGCTAGACAGAAAAAATATGCAGCCGAGAATCCTTTATCCAGCAAGTCTGTCATTTAGAATAGAAGGAGAGATAAAGGTCTTCCCAAACAAACAAAAACTGAAGGAATTTGTCACCACTAAACCAGCCCTACAAGAGATCCTAAGGGGGACCCTGTGAGACAAAGTACCAGAGACATCACTACAAGCATAAAACATACAGACATCACAATGACTCTAAACCCATATCTTTCTATAATAACACTGAATGTAAATGGATTAAATGCGCCAACCAAAAGACATAGGGTATCAGAATGGATAAAAAAACAAGACCCATCTATTTGCTGTCTACAAGAGACTCATTTTAGACCTGAGGAAACCTTCAGATTGAGAGTGAGGGGATGGAGAACTATTTATCATGCTACTGGAAGCCAAAAGAAAGCTGGAGTAGCCATACTTCTATCAGACAAACTAGATTTAAATTAAAGGCTGTAACAAGAGATGAAGAAGGACATTATATAATAGTGACAGGGTCTATCCATCAGGAAGAGCTAACAATTATAAATGTCTATGCGCCGAATACCGGAGCGCCCAAATATATAAAACAATTACTCATAAACATAAGCAACCTTATTGATAAGAATGTGGTAATTGCAGGGGACTTTAACACCCCACTTACAGAAATGGATAGATCATCTAGACACATGGTCAATAAAGAAACAAGGGCCCTGAATGAGACATTGGATCAGATGGACTTGACAGATATATTTAGAACTCTGCATCCCAAAGCAACAGAATATACTTTCTTCTCGAGTGCACATGGAACATTCTCCAAGATAGATCATATACTGGGTCACAAAACAGCCCTTCATAAGTTTACAAGAATTGAAATCATACCATGCATACTTTCAGACCACAATGCTATGAAGCTTGAAATCAACCACAGAAAAAAGTCTGGAAAACCTCCAAAAACATGGAGGTTAAAGAACACCCTACTAACGAATGAGTGGGTCAACCAGGCAATTAGAGAAGAAATTAAAAAATATATGGAAACAAACGAAAATGAAAATACAACAATCCAAACGCTTTGGGACGCAGCGAAGGCAGTCCTGAGAGGAAAATACATTGCAATCCAGGCCTATCTCAAGAAACAAGAAAAATCCCAAATACAAAATCTAACAGCACACCTAAAGGAAATAGAAGCAGAACAGCAAAGGCAGCCTAAACCCAGCAGAAGAAGAGAAATAATAAAGAGCAGAGCAGAAATAAACAATATAGAATCTAAAAAAACTGTAGAGCAGATCAACGAAACCAAGAGTTGGTTTTTTGAAAAAATAAACAAAATTGACAAACCTCTAGCCAGGCTTCTCCAAAAGAAAAGGGAGATGACCCAAATAGGTAAAATCATGAATGAAAATGGAATGATTACAACCAATCCCTCAGAGATACAAACAATTATCAGGGAATACTATGAAAAATTATATGCCAACAAATTGGACAACCTGGAAGAAATGGACAAATTCCTGAACACCCACACTCTTCCAAAACTCAATCAGGAGGAAATAGAAAGCTTGAACAGACCCATCACCAGCGAAGAAATTGAATCGGTTATCAAAAATCTCCCAACAAATAAGAGTCCAGGACCAGATGGCTTCCCAGGGGAGTTCTACCAGACGTTTAAAGCAGGGATAATACCTATCCTTCTCAAGCTATTCCAAGAAATAGAAAGGGAAGGAAAACTTCCAGACTCATTCTATGAAGCCAGTATTACTTTGATTCCTAAACCAGACAGAGACCCAGTAAAAAAAGGGAACTACAGGACAATATCCCTGATGAATATGGATGCAAAAATTCTCAATAAGATACTAGCAAATTGAATTCAACGGCATATAAAAAGAATTATTCACCATGATCAAGTGGGATTCATTCCTGGGATGCAGGGCTGGTTCAACATTCGCATCAATCCATGTGATACATCACATTAACAAAAAAAAAGAGAAAAACCATATGATCCTGTCAATTGATGCAGAAAAGGCCTTTGACAAAATCCAGCACCCTTTCTTAATAAAAACCCTTGAGAAAGTTGGGATAGAAGGAACATACTTAAAGATCATAAAAGCCATTTATGAAAAGCCCACAGCTAACATCATCCTCAACGGGGAAAAACTGAGAGCTTTTTCCCTGAGATCAGGAACACGACAGGGATGCCCACTCTCACCGCTGTTGTTTAACATAGTGCTGGAAGTTCTAGCATCAGCAATCAGACAACAAAAGGAAATCAAAGGCATCAAAATTGGCAAAGATGAAGTCAAGTTTTCGCTTTTTGTAGATGACATGATATTATACATGGAAAATCCGATAGACTCCACCAAAAGTCTGCTAGAACTGATACATGAATTCAGCAAAGTTGCAGGATACAAAATCAATGTACAGAAATCAGTTGCATTCTTATACACTAACAATGAAGCAACAGAAAGACAAAGAAACTGATCCCATTCACAATTGCACCAAGAAGCATAAAATACCTAGGAATAAATCTAACCAAAGATGTAAAGGATCTGTATGCTGAAAACTATAGAAAGCTTATGAAGGTAATTGAAGAAGATTTAAAGAAATGGAAAGACATTCCCTGCTCATGGATTGGAAGAATAAATATTGTCAAAATGTCAATACTACCCAAAGCTATCTACACATTCAATGCAATCCCAATCAAAATTGCACCAGCATTCTTCTCGAAACTAGAACAAGCAATCCTAAAATTCATATGGAACCACAAAAGGCCCCGAATAGCCAAAGTAATTTTGAAGAAGAAGACCAAAGCAGGAGGCATCACAATCCCAGACTTTAGCCTCTACTACAAAGCTGTCATCATCAAGACAGCATGGTATTGGCACAAAAACAGACACATAGACCAATGGAATAGAATAGAAACCCCAGAACTAGACCCACAAACGTATGGCCAACTCATCTTTGACAAAGCAGGAAAGAACATCCAATGGAAAAAAAGACAGTCTCTTTAACAAATGGTGCTGGGAGAACTGGACAGCAACATGCAGAAGGTTGAAACTAGACCACTTTCTCACACCATTCACAAAAATAAACTCAAAATGGATCAAGGACCTGAATGTGAGACAGGAAACCATCAAAACCTTAGAGGAGAAAGCAGGAAAAGACCTCTCTGACCTCAGCCGTAGCAATCTCTTACTCGACACATCCCCAAAGGCAAGGGAATTAAAAGCAAAAGTGAATTACTGGGACCTTATGAAGATCAAAAGCTTCTGCACAGCAAAGGAAACAACCAACAAAACTAAAAGGCAACCAACGGAATGGGAAAAGATATTTGCAAATGACATATCGGACAAAGGGCTGGTATCCAAAATCTATAAAGAGCTCATCAAACTCCACACCCGAAAAGCAAATAACCCAGTGAAGAAATGGGCAGAAAACATGAATAGACACTTCTCTAAAGAAGACGTCCAGATGGCCAACAGGCACATGAAAAGATGTTCAGCGTCGCTCCTTATCAGGGAAATACAAATCAAAACCACACTCAGGTATCACCTCACGCCAGTCAGAGTGGCCAAAATGAACAAATCAGGAGACTATAGATGCTGGAGAGGATGTGGAGAAACGGGAACCCTCTTGCACTGTTGGTGGGAATGCAAATTGGTGCAGCCGCTCTGGAAAGCAGTGTGGAGGTTCCTCAGAAAATTAAAAATAGACCTACCCTATGACCCAGCGATAGCACTGCTAGGAATTTATCCAAGGGACACAGGAGTACTGATGCATAGGGGCACTTGTACCCCAATGTTCATAGCAGCACTCTCAACAATAGCCAAATTATGGAAAGAGCCTAAATGTCCATCAACTGATGAATGGATAAAGAAATTGTGGTTTATATACACTATGGAATACTACGTGGCAATGAGAAAAAATGAAATATGGCCTTTTGTAGCAACGTGGATGGAACTGGAGAGTGTGATGCTAAGTGAAATAAGCCATACAGGGAAAGACAGATACCATATGGTTTCACTCTTATGTGGATCCTGAGAAACTTAACAGGAACCCATGGGGGAGGGGAAGGAAAAAAAAAAAAGAGGTTAGAGTGGGAGAGAGCCAAAGCATAAGAGACTGTTGAGAACTGAGAGCAAACTGAGGGTTGATGGGGGGTGGGAGTGAGGAGAGGGTGGGTGATGGGTATTGAGGAGGGCACCTTTTGGGATGAGCACTGGGTGTTGTATGGAAACCAATTTGACAATAAATTTCATATATAAATAAAAAAAAATGCAAAAAAAAAAAAGAAAAATATTTTAATTATCATAGAAAATACCCAGCCTTCAAGAGTACATCCATAGACTACCACCCCGCCATGCCAAGTTTAGATGCATTGATCTAGTGGAAAGAATAAGAAGATATAAATTTGATGAGAGTTCTTAGCATGCTGCATTGTTTATCTGTTTATGTGCCTGTCTCCAGCAGTAAAGAGAGTATTCCAAAAAGAAATGCATAGTCTTGTTCATTAGTATATGTCTAGGTCCTAGTGCAGTGCCTGGCACATAGAAGGCCCTAGAAATATATTTTTTGAGTGAACGAATAAATTTCCTAGAATTCTACAAAAAGGTTTCAATCTAGGTGCTGATCAACAGAGTAAGAAAAAAGTTCCCTAAAAGTCAGTGGAAGATGTGAAATGATAAAACTTTGGATATCATTAATAGAGACTCCTCTCTTCCTGGGAGGGTGATCACAGCAGCTGTTGGGATGGAGGGAAGGTCTGGAACATAACTGGAGTTAATCATGTTGCCAAAAACTCTGGAGGAAATTGTGGTCCTGAAGCCTGAGGTTACTGGTGATGTGGGTTGGTTTATATTTTACTTTCTTAAAGAGTTTCTTTCCAGAACCCAAGGAGATAAATAGGTGTCTTTGCTAAATAATTTTCAATTTATGTGAATATTAAAAGGGAGATGGAACCAATCATTTAAACCCAACTTTTAAGTATTGATAACATAATTGTGAAATACATTGATCATGTAATACTAATTTCTTTTTTTTTTTAATTTTTTTTTCAACGTTTATTTATTTTTGGGACAGAGAGAGACAGAGCATGAATGGGCGAGGGGCAGAGAGAGAGGGAGACACAGAATCGGAAACAGGCTTCAGGCTCTGAGCCATCAGCCCAGAGCCCGACGCGGGGCTCGAACTCACGGACCGTGAGATCGTGACCTGGCTGAAGTCGGACGCTTAACCGACTGCGCCACCCAGGCGCCCCAGGTAATACTAATTTCATTTTCCTGCCACTTGAAGAAAAGCTGGGAAAGGCATTAATTAACCAGGATAGCCAAATTTCTTTTATTTCTTTTTTTTTTTGGCCGAAGTTTCTTGAACATAAAAATAATCTTATATTTTCCTAGGTATGAATTATAAAAGTAAGTGAAATGAAAAAGCCCTTTTCTTTTAAAAGAGACAGAAGATAACTTTCTGTGTGCACAAAAAAATTAGAATTCAGTGTGCAATTTCCAATCTTTTCCCTCTCTCCTAAGAAGATAAAAAGTAATATATTCTCTATGCAAAGGCCTAACAATGGACAACACTACTCGTTTTATCCATCCTAAGGGACAGGTGTGACCAGAGAGACTGATCACATGGTCTGGTACGAAGGGAGGAAATTACATGAAAACGCTATCTCTGTGTAATTTAAGATACAAAGGAAAATTTGTTTTAACTAAAAGCTTTCCACATTGAGAGTTTATAATTTAAATATTACTTTAATTACTTTAAATTATCATTTAAATATTATTTAATATTAAATAAACTTGTGTTTACTTGTTCAAACTCCCTTTTTTTAATCTTAAAATATAACCTAATTACACTGGTAGATTTCCAAAGTGGAAATTTATGGCTCTAGAATGGGGTCTGTAAGAACGTTTTTTGCTAGGCTGTTGCTTGATCTATCAATCAAAAATTGTTTGGGGTCCTTAGCATGTGACTAACATGTTCTTATCTATATTTTCCTTGATTCTGAATTTTTTATTTTTAATTTAACATTTTAACATAGTATTGCTTGAGGTTCCATCACAAGTTCATCACCTCGAAGGAATAATGTGGAGGATGGATGGATGATGGATGATTGCTCACACAGATGGATGGCTGGACAGATGGGCAAATGAGTGGATGGATATACAGTGAGAGAAATGAAACACTATTAGCACATAATACAGTGAAGATTGTAAGACAACATGTAAAAAAAAAACACACAAAAATGTGTAATACAGATTATAGTGCTGCCAGAATTCAGGAGAGTTGATAAGTGGTGGGATTGACAGAAAAAAAAATGTTTTATGCCTTTTAGTCTCACATGCTCCAAAAAATTCCCAACGCCACATCGAATACACAGATTTTTCTTCTTTCTGTTAAGGCTGCACTCACGGCTGGGGAAAATCACATGGTCTCTCTCCCCTTCCTCTCAGCAAAGTCTGCGGCTTGTATAGCTTTCTTCCAGGTCTCTAGTCCTCTTGTCTCTCACTCTCAGAAGGCTGCATCTCTTATTCCCCAGAGAAATGTGTAGAGATCATATAAATTTCCTCTATCTCTTTGTTGTTGGATCCAGTGAATACGTTTTGGTCCTTGACTTGCTTGACTTCTCTGAGGCCTCTGACCTTGCCCACGCAAGGCCTTTTCTCTTATTGAAACACTCCCTTCTTGGCAACTGCGAAGTTCCTCTTGCCTGAATGCTCTCTAACCTGTGTGGCTCATCCTTCTCTAGTCCTTTCATGGGTTCTTCTCTGTCAATTTAGCATTGCTATTTATATTAATTAGCAACTGGTACAGTAATGGTGCCTAACAAAAAACCATCCCCAAACTCAGGTGCCCACAGCAACAAGCATTTATTTTCATACTTTCAAGTCTGCAGCCAAACTGCAGTTCAGTCAAACTAGGGGGGACTCTGTGTCAGCTGGACTTGACTCCAGGTTGCAAGTCAGGCTCAGGTCTGTTCTGCCTGTTTTCATTCTGGGCCCAGTCTGAAGGGCCAGTGGCAACTGAGGGCATGTTTCCTCACAGAAGATCATAAGAGGGGATGTCTGTTCATATCATGCCCACTAACATTCCATTAGCCAAAGCACATCATAGAGCTCTGCCCAATGTCAGGGTATGGGTGTAACATTCATCCACCATGAAGCTACTGCAAGGATGTGGATATGTAGTACAATTACCAGGAAGTAAGTAATTCACAATAATCGTTCAATTTTGTTTTCCAGGGTTCTTTCCTCTTTCCCTTTCCCTTCTCATCTCTTCTTGGGTTCTTACCCGTACTCATTTCATGTTAATGATCCCCTCCCTAATCTGTAGCTTCAATCCAGATTTTCCTACCAATTTCCAGATCTGTGCAACCAGTTGCCAAATCTCTGGTTGGAATTACCACCGGCATCTGAAATGCAAGATAAAAGGAAAAGTTAAGGAACTGAATTCCTTATCTTTCTATAGATAAAGCACCCAAACTGTGACTCCCACCCAATTAATATTTAGTGAGGGGTTATTATGTATCAAGCACCGCTCTAGGGACAGGAGATAGAACAATGGAGAAAGAGGAGACGGAGGGGGAGGGGAGAGGGAAGGAGAGGAGAAGAAGAAAGCAGAGGAGGGGGAAGAGAGAACAAGGAGAAGGAGGAGGAGGAAAAGGAAGGGGAGGAAGAAGGAGAAGTAGAAGTAGGAGAAGAAGGAGAAGAATGCTACCTACCCTCATATTTCTTACATCCCACATGCTTGCTAAATAAATCCAACTTTTTAGGTGTCAGTCAGGGTTGTATCACTATGTCACTACAAATAATGTAGAAAACACATTTATTATAGGGTCTAGACCATATGTAACTGCGAGAATAGTCTCTGCAGGCTGATGGAGGAGCCTATATAGGTTGTTTTCTCCGTAACTGGGGTTGGTCCACTAGAGCTAATTCACTCTAGGTCAGCCAGACTGGCACTAGGGAGGGAAAGCTGAATGTAGATGAGAAGAAAGACCATCAGAAACCATGAGGATGAACTGGGACCTCTGTCTGCCTCACATGTCAGCTTTAGTGCCCTAGATGACCTGCTGGTGCCCTTCCCTGTGGAGCTGCACATTCACTTGGCTCAGCACTTGGGAAAGCTGACAAAGGGGAGCTGGTGAGAGTTGAAGGAGCTACAGAACCGGGAGCTACCCTGCACCAATTAGGCGAGCCAGCAGACCTGCAGCTATGTGGGTGAGGGCCTGGCACTCACCACAGTGGCTGGTGCCCAGCACCAACCTTCAGGACTCAGGTTGGCTGTGACTTCACTTGAGCTTTCCAAACCCCGGGCAGAATGTCTCCTGTGGCCAACACTAACCAGAAATCAGGGTGCCTGGGTGGCTCAGTGGGTGGCTCAGTGGTTAAGTGTCCGACTCTTGACTTCAGCTCAGGTGTGATCTCATGGTTCGTGAGTTAGAGCCTCACGTTGGTCTCTGCGCTGGCAGCACAGAGCCTGTTTGGGATTCTCTCTCTCCCTCTCTCTCTTCCCCTCCCCCACTCATGCACACACTCTCTCAAAATAAATAAATAAATAAATAATACTAACCAAAAACCATATAGGGAAGAGAACTCTGGGAAACATGGTTCCAGAGTAAATAAGTTGACACAGTACAAAGGCATCAGAGTTTGTTAAAATATTTTTATTTTATATATATGTATGTACATAATAAATATACATATGATACATAAATATAGATATTATATATGTATATGTATACATATACGTGTGTGTGTATATATATATATATATATATATATATATATCAATATATATATAGAGAGAGAAAGCTTAAATGAGACCTGAGTAGTGTGTAGAATTTGTATAATCCTAGAGGTGAAAGGAATCACCAAAAAGGCAAAAATAAGTATTACAGTTTGTCATGGTAAACAGTTTAGCCTACCTTCAGAGGCTTATTTTTTAGAAAAATGTGATTAATAATATACTCACCTGCCTGGGGACCTTACAGACATTTTATAGAACCTGATCAAAAGATGCTAGTAGGTCAATATACAAATCCAAGGTGTTGAGTATTTTTCATCATTTAGAGGAAACATCATACATAGAGACATGTATGTTCTTTACATGTCCAAGAACTTCAGGCCACGTAGGAGCCATTTACTATTCCTAGTAATTTATTAAGGGACTAAGAAAGTAAATGCACCAACTCCACGACTAACTTACATGCAGGTAATAATTTACTCTTCTGGAAGCATCTGGCTCATCACTTTTCCTCTAGTTTTCACACATATTCTGAAGAAGGTGTCAATCACTTGCCTATCTGGGTACAATTGACGTAATTTAAAACAGATGTCACATCTCAAGAATGGAAAGAAGGCTCTGCTTGGAGAACTGCTGAAGGGGACAGGAGATGCATGCAGCTGGCCGGCCCTGAGGCAGAGCCCACAGGCACAAACACTGTTGGGCAAAGGTTTCAAGCAGAAGTTGACCTACAATACCTGCAAACATCCTCTTTCTTTACCCTTTCTCCCTTTTCTCTCTCTCTCTCTCTCTCTCTCTCTCTCTCTGTCTCTCTCTGTCTACTCAGCATGCTCCCTGGATCTAAGGCAAGAAGCCAATAAACTAATCACACTAAGGTGTAAAACCCTGATAAGACAGCTATGGGATATTCACAAGGTCATAAGCCAAGGAAAAACAACAGAGCAATGAGATTTGAGGGGATCTTGAGCCAATAAGGGAGGATATAAACCTTCAGATTCCCTCACATTAATCCCTCTACTCGTTTAGAGCCTGTGTTATGCCCTATCACGGTGGACTCACAGATGGTAGGAAGGAGGACTGTTTTTATTCAGCACCAGTGTTTCCCCACAGACTCCAGATGTAGAGGAAATCTCAGCTCACCCTTTGTGCTTGTTTCTTGTGAGCAGTTTAGGTGTTCTAACCGCTAACAGGCCAGCACTATCCCCTTCAGTATGCTGCTTTTTCTGCTGACTGAAACTCAGAAGCAGTGTGTTCCAAATACCTTTCTCAATATTTTTTTCTCTCACTACTGACATCTGTCCCCAAAACTAATTGATAGGACAGATGGATGGATAGATAGATCGATAGATGATAGATAGATAGATAGATAGATAGATGCCTATCATAACGGTGAAATGTGAATTTTCAAATAAGAGAACAAAAGGAAATGAAATACAGAGAAGCCTGAAAAGATTTCCTTTCTTGAGGTTGGAAAGGCTTTCAAACCAATGCTTGAGTGTGCACACTGTATAGTACTATACTTACAGCCCTCTAGATTCCTAAACAAGCATCCTTAATGGTCTAGGCTTGAATCGTCCTGTCCTGTTGTCTGCCCTCCCCACTGTGCCAATCCTCCATATCTCCAGCTCTTAAGCAGCTCAGATCCATGTTAATGCCAAGAGAGCACTGCATGGGGGCCCCAATTTACTGGAGCCAAGGGCAAAAATAAAGCTATGAAATTGTTTGCAAGAGCTTAAAATAACTAGTCTGGCAAAGCTAAGCTACACTTTGAGAGAGACAGCAGGGCAGCAGAAGAGAGAATTGTAACCATCCCACTGCCCATAAATGACCTCCCTGCTCTGCCCAGTGGTGCACTTCCTCCCTATGAGAACATCTCCCCTAAGGCAGTGACCGTCATTCAACTTTTTATTTTTCACCCACATAGCATCTTTTTAAATGTCTACTGAATAGTAAAAGACCAGTAGCAATGAGAGAAGGGCTCTTAATGTAATTTAATATGACTTCAGAAACCACAGCCAGGAGACAAATACATCAGTGGATGTATTTTTCTTTTAGAATGCCCAAAATTTACTCATCGTGAATCTTCTGTTGTAAGCCTGTCCCAAAGGATTGCAAAACAAAAGCTAGATTCACCGGCTTCTTCCTTGCTAAACAAGACTCACCCTGTCCCTTGGGGCAGCCAGCAACCAAACAGGGTTGCCCCATAGGGTAAGTGACTGAGAGCAAAGGAGCCTAAAAAGAGGAAGGCTGGGTGGAGTAGGTTCCAGCCCTACCTGCACCATCCAAGGCACGGAACCAAGTCACTTGGTTGGAGGTCCAACAATTGAGGGCAGGTTAATCAACACCCATCTTGGCATTTCTCTGCAGTAGGCACGGAACCAACACGATGCACCATCAGGCACACAGACACTTGCCTTCTTGCCAAACCCTCAGGCAAGCTGGATCCGGTCTCCATTATCTAATTTGATTCTGGGCCCCTAGCTACAATGGTGGATGAGGTCCAAGCCCTAGTAAATCCCCATGCCCTGAATGGTTCCCAGGAACTCAGGTCAGCTCTGGCACCTCGACAGAGTCAAAGCTCAGACTATGTACCTTCCCCTCCTCCTCCACCAGCAAACAGTTTTCACGCTGGGCCCTGGAGACTTCCAAACTGGAGGGAGACAGAAATTAGATGGGATATTCTTTAACAGATATGCGTGGGAGCTGGAATTACCACCAGGCTAGGATATCTGAGATGCCAGGAGCCCTTGCACATTCCTGAATGTGCTGACTCCCAGACTGATGACCAACATTTCAAAGTTTCATATCTCCCTCAAATGTCATATTAAAGACTAAACTTGTTCTAACTAAATCTGTATTCATCGATAGCCATAAGCCATACCAGACATTTTTATTGTAACTCCGGCTGCCTGATAACCTTAGGGGGCTTAGAATCAACTTTTGGTTCATCCTGGTATCCCCAGAATCTAGCATTGAGTCTGGCACACAATGTATAAGAAACAAAACTTTACTGAAGTGAATTATTCTTGTTGGTAATACCGTACATATCACAGATCACATACTTCCTTGTGTTAAACATATTTACATATTATGTTGAATTTACTTATATACCATATTATAAGCTTGTAGAGGATGAGAGGCATCATAGGTGACCAATGAATACATGTTCATCAAATAAATGAAGTTGGAGAAATCATGAATTTCTCAGAACTATGAAATTCTTAAAAAACAATTTTGGACTTACTATTTTGAAATATCTACCACCAAATTCCTTTAGCCACCATCACTAAGAATGATATGTATTGTGTTGAAGATTGTTGCAGAATTGTATATCTTGGCTTTCACCACCTCTTCTCATCAATTTTTTTTTAATTTTTTTTCAACGTTTATTTTTGGGACAGAGAGAGACAGAGCATGAACAGGGGAGGGGCAGAGAGAGAGGGAGACACAGAATCAGAAACAGGCTCCAGGCTCTGAGCCATCAGCCCAGAGCCTGATGCGGGTCTCGAACTCACGGACCACGAGATCATGACCTGGCTGAAGTCGGACGCTTAACCGACTGCTCCACCCAGGCGCCCCATCTTCTCATCAATATTTTAATAAGCACAAGGGGGAAAGGAGGAACACCCCCAGAATGTCAGAGGCTTAGTTCTGGAGCGAAAAGGCTTATTGCCAAACAGGGTCTAAGCTGGCAAGTCCGCTTAATCAGCTCGCTGTAAAGGGAAAGGTATCCATCCTGTTGGTAGTCTCTGGGTATCAACCACTAGGTCTCTGGGCTTATTACCCAGCAGTTTGCAGCTGGGGCAACATCCCAAAGCAACTTTCCTCTCAGACACTCTACGCATTTAGCTAGTTGAACCAAATGGTTCCTATGGATACTTCTCGTATCAAGAATTGTATGATGTCTACATATTACTTGATGAATATACTTTCAGTGCTAATAAATTCAAATTGGTGACTATTACTGGAAAACAGGAAATTTCTAAGTAAAGGTGAAAATTTAATCCAAATCAGCATCCTATGTGATACAGATTATGATGCAATTTAGTAAGTGAAACAGTATTTCTCAAAGGGTCTAGAAAAATAGAACCTGGATGACATCTTAAATATAGACCATTCTAATTTTACCCAAGCTAAATAATTGTATGTTATTATAATAATACACACAATTACCAGGTAATAATAGGGTTGCATTCATATACTAAGCACTTTACAAACTATAAGTACAATGGTATTTGCTGTAATGGTTACCATCAAGTTTGCAAAATCCTTGTTGCCTCCATTTTCACATGCTCACGTGCCCTAGTACAACTGAATTTTCCAAAATCCTTGCAAAAGTCACAAAGGCATAAGATAACTGAGAAAGAAAAAGGTGAAGGAGATTTGCTGTTTGCAAAAGGATCTTGCTTTATGAAAAAGAGCATGAATCTAGCAGTCAGACTAATCTGGATTTGAATTCTGGCTCTTATGTACAAGCCATGTGACTTTGGGCATGTGATTTAACTACTCTTTCCTAATCAGCAAGAATGATGATTAAAAAAAAAAAAACCTTCAGAAAACCGATGCAAAGATGAAACCATAGTAATGTATGTGAAAGTACCTTGCGTCACTCTTGGAAGATAGTACATGTTCATAAATATTTAGTTTTCTTTTTTATGTAACATAGAGTGAATTCTTTGCTTAAAATTCACAGCTGACACTGGGGAGTATGAATAGCTTTGCCTCCCCTCCCCCCTGCATTTTCCCCACATTCTGTGAGGTAGCCAGGTCCCATCACATTTCTACCTCCATTCTCCCCTTATTCTTCAGGTAAAATGAAATCTTTGGTCTCAAATAACTGAAATTCCAGTGAGCTAAATCAGGATACCTTCCTATAGACAGGGGAGGTTTTGGGCAGTGGTCTAGATTTTTGATTCACCTTGGTATCCTAAAGCAGCATCGGATAGAGAAAGTCGTCTGTGAGGTCTTTCATCTAAAATAGAATAGAATAGAATAGAATAGAATAGAATAGAATAGAATAGAATAGAAT
>NW_024412407.1:11522837-11670871 GCF_014898765.1 Herpailurus yagouaroundi
ATAGAATAGAATAGAATAGAATAGAATAGAATAGAATAGAATAGAATTCCGAAAAAATCTGAGTTCCCCTGTCCTGGAGACAGGCTGGTAACTAGTTCAGTGGAGACTGCAAGGAAAATGCTGCGTGTTAACTTAACTGGGTAATTGTATAGAGTCCCTTCCATGCAGGGAACTCAGAGCCCTTTAATATCAAAAGTTCCACTTGTGCTGAGAATATATATGCCCTACTTTAGAAGTTCTGGAACTCTCTCCGACCACTAAAGAACAAAATGTTTAAAACTGAAAGCTCCTCATATGGTTTCCCTTTAGGTTATATTTAGTTCAATAAAGGAAAAGTAATTTACCTGGAAGATTTATTATGCATTTCCAAAAGGTGGACATTTACTCTCTCCTCATCACCAGGATTAGGCACAATTATGTCATTAACCTTCCAAACATTCCTTTTGGATGGTGGTGAATTTCCTAATAACCATTATGGTCAAGCTGAGGTCAGAGGTAAACAAAAGGTTAAGTATCACAGACTCTAGGGTCATATAACTTCAGAGGCAAAAACCATGATTAGAATCTTGGTTCTCTGGCTAATTACCTCACTGTCGTCCAGACTGGTGTGTCTCTTCTGATGCCTACAGAGACTTTTCTGATGTTCACAGGTCATGAGGAAAGCTCAGAAGGGATGGAAAAAATGATCCGGTAACCAGGGACAGAAAGAGAGGCTCTCAGCCTGCTTCATCATGGTTATTTATGGCCTGCGTATCAGGGACACAGCTTACACAGCTAGGGCTTTATAGAGAAAAATCTAGACCAGATGAGCGAATGTATTTAATGTGGTCAACCAATCTGGGACAGAGCAGCACCAGCCAGTTCAGAGACAAAACAGGGTTCTTGCAGCTGACCTTTTTCATGCTCTCTACTTAGGACATAAGCACAAAATTCCTTATTATTATCTAGTTTGCAGCTTAGATCCTAAGTTTACAAAGTTCAAAAAGTTAAAATAACTGAAATTTATTGAGATTCTATTGCATGCTCTACACTATTTTAGATGTTTTATATACATTTTCTTTTCTTTTCTTTCTTTCTTTCTTTCTTTCTTTCTTTCTTTCTTTCTTTCTTTCTTTTGAGAGAGAGGGAGAGAGAGCGCTCAAGGGTGGGTGGGCGGCAGAGGGAAAGGGAGAGATAGAATCTTAAGCAGGCTCTACACCCAGTGTGGAGCCCAACGTGAAGCTCATGACCATGAGATCATGACCTGAGCCAAAATCAAGAGTCAGACGCTTAACCAACTGAGCTGCCCAGATGCCCCATATTTTCTTACTTAATCTTTACAAGAACCCTACAAGTTATATATTATGCTCCTTTTTTACCACTGAGAATACCAAGGCTCCAGAAGACCAAGTAATTTATCCAACTGAACCAACAGAGCTTAGACTCTATTCAGGCAAGGTTTAGTAGACTCCAAAGTCTATGATCTTTCTGCTATGTTTCCATTTTCTTACAGAGAAACTCTCTGTGGGTCGCCTGGGTGGCTCAGTTGGTTGAGTGGCCTACTTTTGCTCAGGTCATAATCTCGCGGTCCATGAGCTGGAGCCCTGTGTCGGGCTCTGTGCTGGCAGCTTGGAGCCTGGAGCCTGCTTTGGATTCTGTGTCTCCCTCTCTCTCTCTGCTCTCCCTGCTTGTGCTCTATCCCTCTCTGTCTCTCAAAAATAAATAAATGTTTTAAGAAAATTTTTTTAAACAAAGAAACTCTCTGTAAGGTGAAGGCCAGATCAGACCATTCCTCTCTCTGTGGACCACTCACCAACAACTTTTGACAAGTGTTTTTAGCTGGGATTGATTTCTTTGAAGTAAAATGAGTTCAGCCTCAGGAATCAGTTTGCCACCTCCTATGTGTGCCAAGAAAAGACTGTACGTAGATATTGACCACAATACCTGGTTAATCACAGAATCCCTGTAACCCAAACTATAAGCTTCCATAAAGGGAAAATGCTAGGTTACATGGCTGCCTGAAATGGCCATAGACTCCATTGTCCCCTAGGATAGTACTATTCAATGTTATACTTGCTAGAAACATAACAAAAGCATAAAAGGTAACCTTTAAAATAAACATGACCTCTGTCACACCCTTCTCTTGTTGCTTTTTTCCCTCTAACCCTGATTTAGGACCTACCTCTTCTCTAGAATCTAGAATGTCTAGAGCAGAGCTTCTAACTTCAGCATTGTTGACATTTGGGGCTGGATAATATTTTGGCACAGCAAATGGGGACTGCCCTGTCCATTGTGAAATATTTAACAGCATCTCTGGCCTCTATACTCATTTAGATGCCAGTAGCAACACCCTCCCCAATCATGAAAATCAAAAATGTCTCCAGATGTTGCTGAATGTCCCCTAGAGGACAAAATTACCCCTGATTAAGAATCACTGGTCTCAATTATGGACTTAGTTACCAAAAAACTCTAGGAAGCTCTAAATAGAATGTTATTGTACAGCCCTGAGATCATTTTCAGGACACAACAATGCTTGATCATTGTAAAAGGCTGATATTCTAGACTCAAAAGAAAAGTAGATGGCATTCTCCAGGTGTTATCTGCAGTGAAGGAGAATAAAGAAGTTCTAATCTTGGAGAATTTTTCAGGAAGCTATCATCCACTTCCTAGGTAGTGAGTGAACCAAAAAAAAAAAAAAAAAATGTTTTAACTCTAGTATGAAGAGTCAGTCTTCAAAATATGTGCTTGTGGAGGCACCTGGGTGGCTCAGTTGGTTGAGCATGTGGCTCTGGATTTCAGCCCCGGTTATGATCTCAAGGTTTGTGGGATTAAGCCGAGCATCAGTCTCAGCACTGACAGGGCAGAGCTTGCTTGGGATTCTCTCTCTTTCTCACTCCCTGTTCTCGCTCTCTCCCTGTCTCTCAAAATAAGTAAGTAAACTTTAAAAACAAAACAAAACAAAACAAGGGGCACCTGGGTGGCTCATTCGGTGAAGGCTCCAACTCTTGGTTTCGGCTCAGGTCATGATCTCACAGTTTGTGGGTTTGAGCCCTGTGTCAGGCTCCTCACTGATAGGGCGAGACTGCTTAGGATTCTCTCTCTCCCCCTCTCTGCCCCTCCCCCACTCACATGTGCACACTCTCTCTCAAAATAAATAAATTTTTAAAAACATAAAAATAAAACAAAAAAATGTGTGCTTGTGTATGTACCTTTTCAATTGAATCTTCTTAAACTAGAATAAGTTATGGCAATGAGAAAAACACAATTCTCCACTTCTGCCCACAATGTTATTTACTTTTTCTTTAGTGCAAATAAGTCAGAAACCCAGACTTAAAGATATTCACAGGGCGCCTGGGTGGTTCAGTCGGTTGAGTGTCCGACTTCAGCTCAGGTCACGATCTCACGGTTCGTGAGTTCAAGCCCCACGTCAGGCTCTGGGCTGATGGCTCAGAGTCTGGAGCCTGCTTCCGATTCTGTGTCTCCCTCTCTCTCTGCCCCTCCCCCATTCATGCTCTGTCTCTCTCTGTCTCAAAAATAAATAAACATTAAAAAAAAAAAACATATTCAGATGGCCACCCTTCTCAATTACACTTAGTATAAATGAGTAAAAACAAATTTTCTAAAAAAAAAAAAAAAAAAAAAACTAAGAAAAAAATGTCTATGGTCAATATGTTGTTTGAGTCTTGAAAAATTCTGCAAAGTTTTTGTCTTTATTCCTTGCCCTTAATAAACTTATGAGGGGAAAGTGGCACAATTTAGCAATATAAATATTGATTTAGCTATGTTTGATCTTCTTTCTGCCTTTTTCTATTTTAAATTTTTTGTAATCTGGCTTAAGTCAGTTTTACCAGGAATTTTTCACTGAAGTCCTTGTTTGGCTCTTAGATTTGTCTGTGAATAAACACTGTATTATATGTGAAATACAAGCAAATCTCTCCAAGTGTTGTAGTACAGAGCCAGCAATGGGAGGGTTGGATTGGAAGGGGCTGGAGAGGGAACGATTTGAAGTAATAGGACACATGAAATATCTAATCACCAGAGAAGTCACTCCATGTTGTTAAATAGAGATAGAATGTTCTAAACTCTTGAAGAGGATTCAGAGGAAAACAGAGTATGTGGATAAAAATATGAACATACATAATGATTTAACCCTCACAACAACCCCAAGAGGGAGATTGTGATTATCTCATTTTTCTGGTAAGAAGGGTTGATGGGGGGTGGGAGGGAGGAGAGGGTGGGTGATGGGTATTGAGGAGGGCACCTTTTGGGATGAGCACTGGGTGTAGTATGGAAACCAATTTGACAATAAATTTCATATATAAATAAAAAAAAATTTTAAGGGCAAAAAAATAAAATAAAATAAAATAAAATAAAATAATCCAAAAAAAAGAAAAAGAAATGGAGGCACAAAAAAGTAACTAGCTCAAAGCCAAATAGTAGGAGGCAGAGGTGGAACTTGAACCCTGGCAGTTTGACTCCCAAACTCACTCTACTATGCACACAATTCTTTGGGAGATTTAGAAGCAAGGATCTAGGAAGGAAACGGGATCATTTGTCCCAGAGAATTGTAAAGTGATAGATCATTAAAAATTTGGCCACACTGAAGGAAGATCTAGCAATAATTCTGTTAATTTCATCACCATACAGAGAAATTCCTTTGGAATTGGGAAGAAAGGAGCCTGAACCAGCCCCATCTGCTAGCCATACTCATCAAATTAGGCACGTAATTGCCAAATGCCAAACTTACTTGGAAGGTTCAGCCATAATGTTATTCTTTAAAGATAAACAGTTTTGTAAATAAACATCTGCCCACTCCCACTCCCACTAACAACTAAAAAGCAGCTCTGTGTAGGAGGCTGAGTAATTACCTCAGATGTGGAATGATGGACTCCAAACCCACGAGGAGATTATTCATGATTACCTCAGAAATACTGCCGTGTTCCCATCTGCTGCTACTATTTCTCTTTTCTCTGGTCTTGCTTTCCCCATTGTTCCCCCCACCCCCCTCAGTCTTTCCTGCCTCCACCTGCCTTCTGAACATGGACTATCCAAGGCTCTGTCCTCAGCCACCATCATGAATCCAACCATCTCTCATAAGCAATCCTAAATCTAAGCCTCCATCCTGACCCCGCTCCTTACTTCCAAACCCACATTCCTATCTTCCTAATGAACAGTTCATTCATTTGTCCAAAACAGGACTCACATACTTCCCTCACACACACACACAAAAATAAAAATAAAATAAGGAAAATGCTCGTGCCAGTGATCATAATAGCCATTGTGTCAGTCACCCAGTTCTCTCTACTATTCCTATCACATCCCAACATTTACCTGATGCTGGTTTCAAGGTTTGTCACTTTTGCTTCCTTCTCTTCATTTTTATAGCCCTCCTAGATTTCTTTAATGAGCTTCTAGCAAATTACCCTGGCTCTGGATTGCACTGCCTAATACTGTAGCCATGAGCCACATGTAGCTAAGGAGTACCTGAAGTGTGCCTGATCTGAAATGAGACATGCCCTAAGTATAAAGGCATGCTCCATTTGAAGCTTCCGTCGGAAAAAAAACAAAAGAAGAAGAATAGAAGATATCTCATTAATAATTTGCATAGAGATCACATATTGAAATTATAATCTTTTTATGGATTATGTGAAAATATTGAATTATTCCATGTTTCATCATATGCCTTTTTAATGTCGCTGAATAATGGCATCCCAAGGTGTCAACATCTGAATCTTCGGAACCTGTGAGTACGTGATCTTACAGGGCAAAAGGAACTTTGGAAATGTGATTAAGTTAAGGATCCTGAGATAGGAAGATTATCCAGATAAGTCCAGTGTAATCAATAGGGGCCCTATAAGAGGGAGACGGGGAGATTTGACTGCAGACGATGTTATGCTACTAGCTGGGAGGAAGGAGGCAGGGGCCCTGGACCAAAGAATGTAGGCTGTCTCTAAAAGCCAGTGTTGTCAAGGAAACAGATTCTTACCGGAAGACTCCAAAAGGAAAACAGACCAGCTAATACCATGATGTTAGACTTGTGGCTTCCAGACCTGTGGGAGAGTAAATGTGTGTTGCTTTAGGCCACAAAGTTTATGGTAATTTGTTACAGTAACAATTGAAAACTAACACATATGGCTACAAGGAAATTTAATTTACATGTGGCTCCCCTTTGTAGTTCACATTAGCTTTCTGTAGGAGAGCACTGCTTTAGGATCTTCTCCCTGTCCATTCCCCAGCCAGAGTGATCTTATGCCATCACTCCCCTGCTCAAATGCTGTCCATGGCAAAGCAGGTGGATAAAATGAAGCCCAAATTCTTGTTTGGCTCTCAGGTCTCTCCGTCACCTCCATCACTTCACAGTTGACAGCCTTTGCCATTTCATCAGTGCTACAAACCCCCGAATATCTTATACACACACACACACACACACACACACACACACACACACACACATACACATATATATATACACATATACATACATATATAGTTGACATACCCAATGTTACATTAGTTTCAGGTGCACAACAAAGTGATTCAACTTCTCTGTACCTTATGCTGTGCTCACCACAAGTACAGCTACCATCTGTAACCATACAATGCTATTACAATACCATTGACCATAAACACTATGCTGTACCTTTTATTTCTGTGACTTATTATTCCACAACTGGAAGCCTGTATCTCCCACTTTCCTTAACCCACTTTGCACATCCCCATTCCCCTCCCCTCTAGCAGCCATCAATCCTGTATTTATAGATCTGATTCTGCTTTTTTAAACATCTTGTCTTTCAACCAGTTTGGTCTACCTCTGTTGCCTCACATTTTCTTTATTTCCCTATTTTTGCCCCCCCTTTTTTAAATTTTTTATTTTATTTTTGAAAGAGAGAGAGAGAGAGAGGGAGAAATGCAAGTGGGGGAGCGGCAGAGAGAGAGAGAGGGAGACACAGAATCTGAAACAGGCTCCAGGCTCCAAGCTGTCAGCACAGAGCCCGACGTGGGGCTGGAATTCTGAGAACATGACCTGAGCCAAAGTCAGACTGAGGCACCCAGGTGCCCCTTTTCCTCCTTTTCCAAGATGTTTCCTTACCCTAAATGCATTTTATTTTTATTTTTGACCATCAAAATCCTGTCTATCCTTCCAAATTTAATTTAAATCCCAATTCTTCCATGTAGCCTTCCACAGCTCCCAGTGGACTTAATTTAGCTCCACTCTACGTACATCTCTTAGTGTGTGTTATCACTTGCCCACAGCATTACTGAACTCTGACTCAGGGATGGTCCAGTGCTGGAGCACTTCCAGAGGCAGGAGCCCACCTTACCCATCCTGTTCTGTGTTCACCAATGGTGCCCTTACTGTGCCAGCAACATAAGTGCAGAAGTTGTGGAGGTGGGTCTTGAGGGGCAACTCTGGGTTTCTGCCCCATTCCCGTAGTTTGGGTGCTAAGGATTGATTTCTGGGCATAGTGGGACTATTTAGAGAGGGGGCCTCCAGGAAAAGACTGGACTGTCTTTGTGAACTGGTGTAGTTTCAAAGCTGGTAGGATTTGAGATTAATGCTTCATTGATACAGTCGCACTTGTGCTTATAAACTGGTGAAAGCTGAAGACAGAGATAGGCAAGAGAATCTGTGATACCAAATAAAGACTTTAAACAGAAAAGATGGGTTTCCCAAAGAGCTTGGATAGTATTTATGCCAACCTCCTCTTTTCTGGGAGAACCACAGCCAGCAGGCAGGTGTCAATGTCAAGGCTCCTGATCCATCATCCACTCAAGTAGTCTTCCTTGCCCAGTCATTTTTCTGGGGTAAGGGCTTTGAAGAGATATTTTCTATATATATGAATAAAATATTTTAATAAGCCTTCATTTTAAACTTCATTCATTTAAAAATCTGTGCTGGGAAAAACATCCAGATGAAAACTGTTACACAACTTCCAACATTAAAGGTCCCTTGATTATATTTGTAGGTGATGACAATTCTCTATACTTAGTTCCCTGAATGACACCAGCTGTCCACCATGAAAATTCTGAAACATTTCCCAAAGAACAATGTGTTAAATTATTCCACTTTCACCGCCTTGTGAAAGGCATAGCCTACTGCCCATGACCTGAAACTTCTGCCTTCAGATGGATCAGGATTAAATTGGACATAAATGTAAGAAAAGTGTCTTTCATTCATAGAGTGATATACAGGCTGCATTATTTTGGTTGATCCACAGACTAACTTTGAAAGGTTGGTAAAACAGGTATTTCTATCCCTATTTTATAGCTAAGGAAGTTCCTAAAGCTTGGATGTGTTAGAGAGGAAATTCAAACTCATGTTCTCACACATGATCAGAAAACATATCTTAAAATGTACCAACTCATGGATGTTAGATTTCACTGTTAGACTATACCAAAATAAAAAGCTTCTGCAGAATGAAGGAAACAATCAACGGAATGAAAAGGCTGCCTACGGAATGAGAGAAGATACTTGGAAATTACATATCTGATAAACGGCTAGTGTCCAAAATATATCAAGAACTGGTACAACTTGACACCCAAAAGAACAAATAATCCAATTAAAAAATGCGCAGAAGACATTTCTCCAAAGAAGACATCCATATGGGCAATAGACACATGAAAAGATGCTCATCATCACTTATCATCAGGGAAATACAAATCAAAACTACAGTATCACTTCACACCTGTCAGAATGGCTAAAATCAAGAACACAGGAAACAACAGGTGTTGGTGAAAATGTGGAGAAAGGGAACCTTCATGCACTATTGGGAATGCAAGTTGGTGCAGCCACTCTGGAAAACAGTATGGAGGTTCCTCAAAAAGTTAAAAATAAAACTACCTTATAATGTAGTAGTTGCGGTACTAGCTATTTACCCAAAGAATACAAGAACGCTAATTCAGACAGATACATGCACCCCTGTGTTTGTCGCAACACTATTTGCAATAGCCAAGATACAGAAACAGTCCAAGTGCCTATTAACTGATGAATGGATAAAGAAGATGTGTATAATATAATGGAATATTATTCAGTCATAAAAAAGAATAAAATCTTGCCATTTGTAACATGGATGGAGCCAGAGAGTATAATGCTAAGAGAAATAAATCAGTCAGAGAAAGACAAAGACCACACCATCTCACTCGTGTGGAATTTAAGAAACAAAACAAGCGAAGGGAAACAAATAGACAAAAAGCAAGAAACAGACTTTTAACTATGGAGAACAAACTGATGGTTACCAGAGGGGAGGCAGGTGGGGGGATGGGTTAAGTAGGTGATGAGGATTAAGGAGTGCATTTTTCATGAGAGCACAGGGTGATGTATGATGTATGGATGTTGAATTACTATATTTTTTTAATGTTTATTTATTTTGAAAGAGAGTGTGTGCATGCAAGCAGGGGAAGAGGCAGAGAAAGAGGGGGAGAGAGAATCCCAAGCAGACTCTATGCTCAGCATGGAGCCCAACATGGGGCTTGATTTCACAACCATGAGATCATGACCTGAGCCAAAATCAAGAATCGGACGCTTAATCACTGAGTCACCCAGGCGCCCCTGAATTACTATATTATACACTTGAAACTAATATAACACTGTGTGTTAACTAACTGGAATTAAAATAAAACTTAAAAAGAAAAAAAGAAAAAAGAAATCACGGGATCTTTTAGTTCAATTCCTTGGTTTTACTGGTAGAGGTAAGACTAGGAAGTGCTTGCTCCTCTTATCATTGAGCTCTTGGCCCTGCCGGTCCCACTTTGTAAAAATACCAGTTATCTGGGCATTTGGGTGGCTCAGTCTAGTTGACTGTCTGATTCTTGATTTTTTGGCTTATGTCATGATCCCAGGATAGTGAGATCTAGCCCTCTTCAGTTCCACACTGAGCATGGAGCCTGCTTGGGATTCTCTCTCTCTCTCTCTCTCTCTCTCTCTCTCTCTCTCTCTCTCTCTCCCCCTCTGCCCCTCTCCCCCACCTTGTGCTCTGTTTCTCTGAAATTAAAAAAAATTAAAAATACCAGCTATCTTGGGGTGCCTGGGTGGCTCAGTCGGTTGAGCATCCAACTTTGGCTCAACTCAGGTCATGATCTCATGGTCCCTGAGTTTGAGCCCCACATCGAGCTCTGTGCTGACAGCTCAGAGCCTGGAGCCTGATTTGGATTCTGTGTCTCCCTCTCTGTCTCTGCCCCTCCCCTGCTCATTTACTATCTAGGTTACACACCTCCAGCAAATTTCTTAACCTCTCCAGACCTTGATTTCCTTGTCTATTAAATGGGGATCAAAATACCTATCTCAAATGGTTAGTGTGAGTAATAAAAACAAAATACGACATTTAAAATGGCCCAGCATAGAGAAAATAAAACAGACATTACTGCCCTATCCCCTCACTCTCAAAGACATTGAAACTAGAATAAATAGAAGATGGGGACCCCTTTACAAACACAGCATAGAAGGAAGAGTCAAGGGCCCAATACTAATGTCCATTGATTTACTCAGTACAAGAATTATTTCTTCCAAAATATATTCCTGCCTCACCATCAAGTCGGTACTCATGCTTCTGAGGACTGATTAATGAAGCTGCTGCTGTCAAAGTATTCTTGAGAAAATTGAAGCACAGAGGAAGGGACCTTCCAGGTTCATCTAGGAAGTCATTAGAAGTGAAGTAAAGCCAAAGTAATCATAAAGTATAGAGTAAAAATATTAAGAGGAACAATAATTTTAGACTTATTGGAGTTTTAAAAAAAACAAGATAAGGCTCTTTACTTAGAGTCTACTGCCTATCACATGCTCTGCTCAGTGCTTTATGCAATATTTCTATTCAACAAATATTTGTGGAGCATTTTCCATAATCCAGGCACCATCCTAGACACTGAGAATGTAATGATAAGCAAAAAGAAATGCTATCTCCATTCTCATGCAGTCCCCCCATGGAGTCTCATGGAGACAGACACCATCAAATAATCCCACAAGTAAGTGAATAATTATACACTGTGGTAAGCACTAAGAAGGAAAGTTATGCAGTGTGAATAGGGTGTGCAATGATGTGTAAGAGACAGCTTCCCAGGAAAAGTGGGATTTGAGCTGAAATCTAGAGGATGGATAATAGTGAACTAGGGGACCAAGAGGGAGAGAAGTCTCCAGGTAGAGGAAATAGCAAGTACAAAGACCCTGGGGCAGGACAGAACAGGTGACATTCAAGGAGTTAGGTCCAGGATGGTTGCTTCACAGACAGAGAGGGAAGAATGAGGTGCGATGAGTCTGGAAAGACCATGCAGGGCCTAGACTACAGTGGTGAAAACTTTAGACTTTGTCCTAAAAGCAAAAAGGAGTCATTGAATCGATCAATTAATGTCTCTATTGAGTGTTTCAGGATTTTGTGGAATATTATAATACCACAAACATATCTGTATAATACGTAGTATAGAATTCAAATCCACTAGACCACTAAATACTTTCTGCATCTGACTCATAATCCAATAGCCCTTGTGAGCTAATAGCTGCCAGATACGCCTAAGCCTTTTTATGCACAAACTGTGGTGCAGACTTTTAGAATCAAACAGGCATGATGTTATATATGCGATGCCATTCAACACATGGGTTCAGTAGAAATGGAAAACGTATTCATGATGGTAAGGCAGATCACTGCTTCTCATATCCATTATTATAAAAGTAAGACATTTGAGGTAAAAGCTGAATTTTGGCTTCAAAGGTTCTCAAGACAGCTACATCTGCACCACTCAACATAAGCAATCTGGAAGTTCACATGGTGAGAATTAAGCATTTCTCACTCAGTATAAACTGTGAAATGTATTTGAAAATAGCGTTTTCTGTTAAAATTAGCATTTTTTCATACTTGGCCAACAACTGCCTTTTTTTTTCTTTTTTTTTTTTTTTTACAAAGTCACATTATTTATAGCATAAAGATTATTGGGAGAGCTGCTGCTCTGATCTCCATGAGCTGTCCCAGGCTTAGGAAGGCACATCAAGTGAGAACAAGTTCCACTGGCTCTGAGTACAATGGTGAGGTGGTGTAAGATCAGAACACAGTTCATCAGAAGACTGCTTTAAGGCAATGCTTGGGAAAGTCGAAGTTTAAGCTAAGTAAGGTTTCCAGATGCAAGAAATGTCACAATGAGTCCATAATTTTTAAATGCTTCTCATCTCCCACCCATACCTATGCCAAGGATTGCAAATGTTTTCAGTGTTTCCAAGCCCATTTTGGATTTAGCAGTATCTCTCTTTTTTCCTTGAACTCACTTTATTTCTCTTAAGTTCAGTTTATGAATAGCATGCCACTTTTTAAATTAAAATAAGTTTAATTTAGGGGTGCCTGGGTGGCGCAGTCGGTTAAGCGTCCGACTTCAGCCAGGTCACGATCTCGTGGTCCGTGAGTTCGAGCCCCGCGTCGGGCTCTGGGCTGATGGCTCAGAGCCTGGAGCCTGTTTCCAATTCTGTGTCTCCCTCTCTCTCTGCCCCTCCCCTGTTCATGCTCTGTCTCTCTCTGTCCCAAAAATAAATAAACATTGAAAAAAAAATAAAATAAAAATAAGTTTAATTTAAAAATTTTCCATTAAAAATTTTTTAATGGAAAATTTTTTAAATTTTCTTTTAATGTTTATTTGAGAGAGAGAGAGAGAGAGAGAGACAGAGTATGCATGGGGGAGGGGCAGAGAGAGAGGAAAACCCAGAATCTGAAACAGGCTCTAGGCTCTGGGCTGTTAGCACAGAGCCCAGCATGGGGCTGGAACCCATGAACCACAAGATCATGACCTGAGCTGAAGTTGGACACTCAACCAACCTAGCCACCCAAGTGTCCAATTAAAAATGGTTTTAAATATCTGTAAGGTAAGCAGAAGTACCCTAGGTTTTTTGCCAAAGTGTAGTTAAGTAACCACTGCTCTCTACCTTAGTCAGACTAAGGATCCTGGACCAAATATACAAAACTTATAAGAGATGTGGGCGGGGTGGGGGGGGCAGGAATCTGCGTTAAATATTCAGGGTCAATTGTTTTTAATCACTAATATTTAAGTTATGAAAAATACATGTCATTGTTTTAGGTAATTCCTAACTTCTGAACTGGCAACTCATCTATGTCCTTTACTTTTTCTCGTCCACCTATTAGCATTATGATGGCTATTACTGTTTCTCTCAGCATATTGTTAAGGGAAAGGAGAGCAAAAAGATGGAAACAAATCTCTGTGGTATCTTGTTGGCTTCTCTGTGTCAATTTAGTCAGCTAGACACTGGAACTCTCCAATCCAGTGAGATTTCTGCTTCATCTGAGGATGGTCTGTTTTCATGTTCTCCCTGTTCATTGTTAACATTTCTAATCAAGACCTTGACCCACATCTCTTTGGGGTTTAGAGAAGAACACAACAGCACAAGAAATTCTAACTGCTGAATGCTCAGCACACTCAATCCACAACATAATTCCACATAAAAAGTTGTGTGGTGTCATGGAAAGGGCACTGAGTCTGAGTCAGGAAGGTTGAGTCTGTGGCTCTGCCTCTGCTAGGAACTTGACTCTTGATCTTTTGTAAGTGGAGATTCAGGGCAAATGTCTCCACCTTTCACAACTCTCCCAAGTAGCATGAGACATTCTGTCATTCTCAGCACTTCTCAAGCACTGTTCCCATCTCTACCATTGGGTGTATAGTAGTAGCTTGTAAACATATAGATGTCCTTTTATCCACCTCCAATCTTACCCTCATCCACCGCCTTTAGTCTCCTTGGAAGCAGAAATAAATCATTCATTTTTATCTTCTCAGTGATGTGAACAGTGTTTACACAGAAGGCATTTGACAAATGTTTGGTGTGTAAATGGATGCCCATGAATTCTCATCTCCGTTGTATCCAAAAGGAACTCCTTTTTTCCTCTCTGAATATCACTCAGCACCCCTTCTGAACTTCCTTTCCTATAGGTTGTGTTCTGGTTGTTACTGGATAATAAGTTTTAGGCTGTCTTAAACTAGAAGGAAATTTAGCACTATGACATATCAGATTCGTCTTGATCATGTAATAAAAATGGGTTCTTAAATGACCTTGGCTGAAATTCTCTCACTCCCCAGCAGAATAAGTGTAGCAAATAGCCACAACAATATTTCTTGCCCCACATGTTCTTCTAGAACCTTGCCATCCTCTATCAAAAAGTAAAATCTGTGTTCTCCCCCCTTGAAGCTCGGCAGGCTTTTGTGACTACTTTGAACAGAGCACAGGTGAAGTAATGCTGTGTGTTTCCAAGTTAGTTTATAAAAGGCAATATAACCTCCAGCTGGCTCTCTTCTTTGACACTTGCTCTTAGAATACAGACACCATTCTGTGAGGAAGCCCAAACCACATGGGGAAGGGCATGTGTAGGAGAGCAAAGCCGCCCACCCTAAGTCCCAGCTAAGCTCCCAGCCAACACGTGCCTACTTGCCAGGCATGTGAGTCATCTTGGAAACAGATCTTTCTGCCTTCAGTCAAGCTGGCACTGCATGGAGCAGAGACCAGCTCTGCCCAAATAACAGATTCATGAGCAGAATAAATGACTACTGTTGTTTCAAGCCACTAGGTTTCAGGGTAGTTTATTATGCAGCAAATGTAACTTGACCAATAGTGCTCTGGGGGGAGCTAGCCAAGATGGGTAATTTTGCTTCCCAGTTGATTCAAAAGGAAACTTCTGCATTCAGACACTTCACAACTTAAAAATGTTTGTGACAATAAAAATTTTAAGATCTTAAATAAATACACCAACTTGAATCCAAATTCACTTTTGAATAGAGCCTTTGGCATACAAAAGCTTTTCCTGTCTTATTTCCTGATATTTGGGGTCCTAAAATGGTAAACTTTTCCAATTTTACAAGTGTCCATATTTTTCAACTCAATTTTTATTTATATTTATAAACGCATCCTGAGTTCATCTCTTATTTTCTAATACTTTTTAATCACAGCCAGTAATAAACAGTAGGCGCTATCTACCATTTGTTGTTGTTTTTTTTGTTTGTTTGTTTGTTTTTTCAGCCAATTCCCCAGGAGGTAAGGCTGTGTTGGGGCACTTGGTCTGCTTTCCAGGTTATCACAGATAATGGTTTTACCAAATGTTTTGCCACCACATGATGAGTCACTGCTTTTCCAGTCTCTGATACCCATTTCCTTGCTGTCCCAACTCTTGCCAACTTCCATCCGACTGCTAAGCCAGCCTCACATCTTTTAGGCTTTGTTAAGGCAGAACATCACTTTGAGCAGTATGTATATTATGATAATACAAATATACAAATAAAGCTTAGCAGCTTAACCAGTGGTGTGCTAGTAAAATGACTGTCTAAAAAGAGCCCTGGTTTGTAGCACTTGCCATTTCTGTATTGTAAAAGCTCCAATTATAATAACTTCAAGCTATCAACTTGATGTCAGTTAGCTTACAAAATTCCCTAAGACTTAGCATCAGCTCTTGCCAACCAGGACAAGCCAGAGAAGGCACACTAATGGACTTAACCCAATGTATAAAATCCAGTCAATAGTGGAAGAGGCTATAAAAGGGAGTTTACTTCACAGGGACCCAGGGTGATGAAGGATCTACCGTGTTCAACACATGGTTTTCAAGGTCATCTTAATACCAGCATCCAACCAGAAGACAGAGAAGAAGGAGAGTAGAGGATCCCAAGGGAAGATTTTATGGGTCAGGCCTAGAAATAATACAAATGCTTCCAGTCACATTCCATTGGCCAAAGTTCAGTTTATGGTCACACCTAACTGCAAGGGAGGCAGGAAAATGTTGTCTAGCTGTGTGTCCTGGTGGAAAAGAAAACAGGTTTGGCAAACACCTAGCCAGTCTCTGCCACATTCCCCTAGACACAAGCTCCAGACAATCAGTAGTATCATTAATATCAACAATCACTTGAGAGTTCAGTGTCATTAGCCCTACAGAAGGAAATTATGGTCACCTTGGTATAGAGTATAACCTAATGTTGTCAGGAACTATGCAATAATTGTCACTGCAAACGCTAAGCAAATATACCCCTGGTTGGCATTGGAGAGAGAGGTATGCAATATACCTGTGTGGCCAATGTTCTACCAGATTCATGGTAGAGGTCACTGGTCCAAGTTACAGTAACAGAACCACTGCCTTTCTTATCTGCTCACACAATGTTGGACAGCCAGGATGACAAGAAAACCACTGAACTTGGAATGCAGGGGAGTCCCAACTCTTTAAAAACAGATAGGGTTTGAGTGGTCTGAGATTCCCACCTCAGCTTTGTCACCATCAGCTCTTTCTGATTCAAGTTCTTTATGCAAAAATTGTATAATTACACCTCATTCACAGAGTAATGATAATTAATTTAAATAATTATTACAAAATACTGGCACATAACTTGGTAAATGTTATGTTCTCCTCCCCTCCCTACCTAGCAAGGCAACTTGGACATGTTCTAGCAGGCAAAATTAGTTGCTGGTGCTCTTTTTATTTTCATTTCTTTAAGTTTATTTATTTATTTTGAGAGAGAGAGAGCACACGCACGCAGGGGAGGGGCAGAAAGAGAGGGAGAGAGAGAATCCCAAGCAGGCATTCATGCTGTCAGCATGGAGCCGGACAAAGGACACAAACCCACAAACTGTGAGATCATGACCTGAGCCAAAACTCAGAGTTGGACGCTCTACTGACTGAGACACCCAGGTGCCCAGCTGGTGCTCTTGTTAGTACCCATTCCTCTTGACATGATCTACCACATGTTCTGAAGTTTCCCTCTCTTCTCTTTCCCCGAGAAAATCTCTATGGACTTTCTGTCTGGGTTATGCAAGGCTCTCTACTAACCTGGTTAGTATGTTTAGTAATTCTTGAACATTTTGGAGACATTGTTGTAGCCAGCGCAACTGAAAGGAGAGAGTCAGAGATATTAAACATTTTGCTATACCCAGGAAAGTCCACACAACAAAAAATACCTTCCCATAATGTCAATAGTGCCTCCTACTGTAAGGAATTTTTGAACAGCAGAAATTTCAAAATTCCTTACAATAGAGACATGGAGAAAAGACTTTTCTGAGACTCTGTAGGATGTCCACGGATCTGCCCCTATATATCTCCCTGAAGGATTTCTGTGAGAGAGTCTTGTACTTCCTTCCACCTTCCCCCCAAGTAGCTGCATCATGTCCACCCCCATCCCTACTCCCAGAGTATTCTGCCCACTCTTTCTATGCATCTGACCTCATGGTCTAACTACATATAATAAACTCTGTGGGAATCATCCCATGGGTTAAGGCCATTTCTTTCCACTTAAAATGGTGATGATTGACCTGGGAAGCAATAATTAAGTCTGAGTGTAGATAAACAATGGGTAAACTTGCACAACCAAATTTTTCATTACAACCCGGTCAAAGTTAAAACTAATGACAAGTTGTGTCAAAAATAATGACACACAAAAATCCCTCGCTCAAGTGTGTTTAGTTCAAAGACAATCACTTCTAAGCATAAAACAGGCCTCCTATTCATTTGGATGTCATGAAATTATAAAGTTTATGCTGCCTAATTTGGAAAACTGTTAGCTGATGCATATTTATATTTCTGTTTAAAAACTAGAGTGTTAAATCTTTTCCCCTAAAGAGATGTTGAGTTGATCAAAGATACAGGATTGTCCTAATTCTTTTCAAATGTAGAACATCTTTAAAAAGTTATAACAGGAAACGTGTCTATGATTAAATAAAATTAAAACCCTTACAATGCTTACAATTTCAGATTTTTATCTTTTCGATGGGACTGATCTCAAAGCATTTTATTACTGGGTCAAGTCCCTTTTTCCATAGCATGGGTTCTATGTCCAGGATCCAGCAGGTCACAGGTTTGCCTCTCAAAATATACGATTTATGAAATAAAACTCCTCCAATACTGAGCTAAAAAGCACAGAAGGCTCTCAAGGGCAGCAGTCTGCCTTAAATCCTGTGTGTTCACAGGCACTGGGCATCTGGCCCTCTGGCTCCAAACCAAGGAAGTTGCTTCAGAACTGGCTGGTTCATCCCTGGGGTCATTTAACCTTCGCTCCTCAGGCTGAGCTTGTTGAAGTGTTTTGCTCTTCATATCCAGTTTTTGGCCCCCTCGTTCTTGAGGGGCTCTCTAAACCTCTTGCTTCTTGTCTTATGACCCACAAAGGACCTTTCTGCTTAGAATGAAGGAAACAGATGAAGCCCCACCTAAGTGCTTTTCCATGAGCCCGAAATCTCTACTGACATCTCCTCTGCTTCTCAGCCAGGACATTTTGAATCAGCCAGAACTGATTTGATTTCCCCACTTCATGTGATTACCTAAACAGAGTGCATCAGGAACCCTAGACAAGATACACCAGGAGGTTATAAACTAAAACTACTTATTTTCCTTAAGATTAAAAGATATATGCTAATTCTGCTTCCCAAGGCCTGAGGCATCAAATTTCTCTCAATGCAGACTTCCCCTAAATTGGAAGGGAACTGTCATTAAAAACCTCATTAAAGATATTCTGTTTCCAAGCAGGGCCCAGAAGCCCTTGAGTCAGATACAACTGCTTTCCTGTTGCCCGAAGACCTGTTATTTGGAACTAGACAGCATCCCAAGGGGGAGGGATGTCCTTGGTTGTATTCTCCCCCTGTCCTTGCCCAACACCAATACCCGCCATGATCTGTCCAGTAAATGGCTGGCAAACATCAATCTTCTCAGTGCCAGTGACTTGATGGTGAGGACCTCACAACTGTCTATGAGGTCCACATTGTCTCTCCCATTTGATGTCTGAGAAAACTCTGGTGTGACCTCCATAAGCGACCAGGGGTTGAAGGAAGAGGAGAATGGAACCAAGCCAAGTGTCTGGCCCCAAGACTGGCACTCCTGCCACAGCCCTGCGGCTGAGCCTCTCTCAATGCCTCCCTTTCTGGCAGCAGAGGTAGAGCACCCACTGTGATTGAATTCTTGTTTACTGAGTGGTGCCGGTGAGTTGACTGCAAGAAGCCAGCAAGCATTAACTTGCAACTTAACGCGGGTCTCATCAGCTTTGTATATGAGTTTTTTTAATCACACAAGTCTAAATAGGACACGAGAGTGCGTATTTATTTTAATTCAGCCTCCAGACCACAACTGGAGAGCGTGTTGATGCTGGTTCTTAGCAGGTCAATTAGTGCACCCTCCAGGAGCCACATCCTGCTTTGTAATATTTAGCCGACACATATGCCTTTCAATTACAGGGATTGAAATAGAACACATTACATGCCCGGGTCCACACAATCAAAGGGAGCCACCCCATGTTCCATCAAAAATGGCTCAACTAGGCCCTCAATTGTGAAGGTGGTTAAGGGCAAACCAAAGCTGTTTGTCAGAATTATCCAGTTGCATGGATTTTCTGTGCTCTGTAGACAAGCCCTATAAACCTAAGTCACTCATTGGAGTGCTTTGTAGACTTTTCATACATGTTATCTCTACAGGTTTATGTGAATTTTCATATTTTATGGGTTCAGTACCTTCCTTGGATATTTCCAGTCCTAACTGAAATGGCTATTTCACAAACCTCAGTTTCAGCAGTTGTAAGAAACACCACTAACGACAGGAGTGGACCTACTTGAAAACAAGTTGTCAGTTCACTCTTGTGCCTGAAATACTAATGACACACACGACCAGCAGCATGTGCATCCCGTGTCAGCCCTGTAGAAAGAGACTCCTCCAGCAGCAGCAGGAGACCCTAATTGTTATCTAAGTGGCCTCTGCCCTTCATTCCATTTCTCTTGCCACCAAGTTGCAATTTCTTCCTTTCCCTGCAACCAAATCTTTCTGAAAAGGTTATTCTCTGGGACACTGATACCATTTACATCCATTGGAGGGGAGAAATATACTGAGCTAAACGTGAATGGCTCTGTTCTTCCCTTCTGTGTGAAAGTAACAATGGGATGTGTTAAATATTATTCTCTGGCTCTTTTTACTGTAATGTTTCCCTGCGTCTAATCACTTTTCCTTCTGCTGTTCTGCAGCTGAATAGACAGCTGGAAGTCAGCTGCGTCGCGTCTAGTGCAGTAAGTTTTTAAATGTTTCACTGTTAATTGTGCGACACTGCCCCTCATTCTGCTTTGTGGATGGACCACACGGTCTGCTGGACCGAAGCAGACAGCTCAGCGATCTCCACCCTCGCTTTGGTAGACAAGCAAACTTTCCCTGTCATCCCTACAGTCAAGGTTAGAAGACCCGGAAGTAGAGAGTTGGAGAAGCAGAGAGACTTGGAGGATGTCCCAGTGCTGAAGTTCTGCCTGTGGCATAGCCGTCCCAAATCATGAGAGCTCTCTCCAAAACCAGTGTCCAGTCTCATCCTCATTAACAGTTTTCATCACCCACATAATTCTTTTTATTGCCAGAGGGGGAAAAAAGGTCTCCATTTTTATGATTTTATAACCCTGTCATTAGAAATGTTTGAAACAGCATTCCACCCTCAGGTTGCATTGTGTGGTTGGTTATGAACTTCATTTGATCACTGTTCCATCAATTTGACATTAACTGCTGCAATTTACAACTGCTCCAGCTTTCTGTCTATTATTGTACCTTCTGCGTGTGGAAAAAGGAAGGGGGGGTTGGGGGAGACCTCTGCTGCCCAGGGGAAGTTTAAAAGAATGTGATGTCTTGTTAAAACCTGAAGGGGCAATGAAGGGAGGGAGGGGGAATCTCTGAAGACAGCAAACCTAAGCCTGGTAATGAATAATGCCTTGCTCCCGCTGTGAACATGGGTGACCTGGCGTGTCCTGCAGGGCCCAGAGTGAATAATTCACTGTGCGAGTCACAGGCCTCCTGGTAGGCCACAGCATTGCTTTGTCTTACAAATATGTTCTCCCACAGAATCAGACTTGATGGGCGGGTTCGCTCAAGAAATGTCGAAACAAAAGCCTTGTGTGACGGAAGGAGCACCTTGTGATTTTGGCACAAGGCTCCCAGTGCTGAGGTTCCCGGGAAGGGGAGCTCTTGGCTGGCTAACACGGCGGCAAGCATCAAAGGAAAGGTAATCAAGAATGCAACAGGTCAGAAGACGCCAAGGCCTTGTTCATGTCTGATGAAAGTGTGACGAAGTCAGACAAGAATCCATTTGCACCACACACGCAAATTGAAGTCACATTCATTGCCTAACTTGGACCCACAAAATGAAGAAAGTATAATGCAGCTGGGAATCCCAGATGACTTCTTGACCTTGGCTGCAATTAAATTTAAAAGAGAAAGAAAAAAAAAAAAAACACACAGTATTTCTCCTTGAATGAAGAACCAGAAAGTCATCCAGATTGTTGGGCTGAAGTTAACTCTTTCTGGTGGCTTGAAAGATTACAGAGGGCTTTTTGAGGCCAAGGCAGTCATTAGTTCTCTCACGTTTTGGAAGAAAGAAGGAATCAGTGTTAAACCCAAGAATAAGATAGTCCAAGTTCTCAACCCCTCTTTCTCCTGTATGGGGACCAGGCAGTCATGAAGAGATAAATGAAACAGGAAGAAGTTAGAGCCGGCCTCAACATTTCACAGGCTTACCTCATTGGTTATGTTCTCCTTTCTGCTGGTCTGAGGAAATGTCATGTCACAGAAAACTGGAAAAGTACAGAGAAATTGCCCTCAGAAGCATTTTGATACTCCCTTCCTATAGATCAGTGTTTCTGTAACTTAGCTGACTTTTAAGTACACGACTGAACACGTATCATATTTGAACAAAGTTTACTCAGCTCTGAATTAGTGCTTAACCATAACTAAATTGCTTATTGGTACATATCATAAACTGCAAACTAAGCTAATCCAGCCTTGAAACACAGACTCCGCAGGCAGCACTCCCAGGACTTTGAGCAGAGTCTCGGTCCAGTCCCATCTCATGAGAAAGGGCCCTAAAAACCCTAAGACAAAGTAACACAGCCTTGGTAAAAACAGCCACCCATCTTCACCGCCCCAGATTGGCTGAGTGTGGAAGCTGCTCGCATCAGCCACAGGCTCTTCCCACCATTCAGTGTGTAAGAGTTATTATCGGCCCACATCTTTGCAAACCTTTGGCATTGCCAGTCTTTTTAATTCTGATGTGTAGTGGTCCCTCAACGTGATTTTAATTTCTATTTCCCTGGTAAGTAGGACAACCACAAGATGTGTCATCTAAACCAAAAGTGAAAGGGGGTATTTTTAAAATTTTAGCAAGTAAAGCAGAGTTAACTGGGACTGTTACTAGCAAACCAGGATATATGGTCCCCCTATGGCCGACTAGCAAGGTTAAATGCTTTTTCATATGTTCGTTGGCCATTTGGGTGTCCTCTTTGAGAACTGAGGCTGTCTGTCTTTTTATTGAGGATAATAGGAGTTTTTAATCTACTCTCCTCACGCTGTAATGAATATATTCATTTTTATATTTTCATATATATTTGTATATGTTTCATAAGGATAGATGTATATCCTTATGAAATAATTATATCAATAAAATACCGCTCATCTCTTTAATACGTTGGAGTTTGGCATAATATATTACTAACATGCTTAAAAATCAGTACTCTAGAGTGTTAGTTAAAATGTGCTATCTTTTGTTTTTATCATAATAAACCTATCAGTCCATGGTGTGCCATACTAAGTTTTTACTTACAGTCCGTTTTTTCTCATTGACAGTCTTTCTTATACACAGGGTTATACTTTATTTTAACTATGAGATATTTTTATTGAAATTGAAATTTTGGGGGGTGGCTGGGTGGCTCAGTCAGATAAGCGTTTGACTCTTGGTTTCCGCTCAGGTCATGATCTCACAGATCATGGGCTCAAGCCCCACATCAGGCTCCAAGCTGACAGTATGGAGCCTGCTTGGGATTCTCTGTCTCTTCCTCTCTCTCTGCCCCTCCCCTGCTCATCCACTCGCTCTCTCTCTGTCTCAAAATAAATAAACTTAAAAAAAAAAAAAAAGAGATTGAAATTTTTTTCTATTGAAATTTTTCTACTGAAATTATGGAAAATAACAGTGGACATTCTTGAACATTTGCTGTATTTGCCTCCTTTGTTATGCTTTCCTTTGTTTGTTTGAAAAAAAAAAAACATTAAGGATACAGTTGAAAATGCCAGCATGTCACTTCCCAATCCCATTCCATTTATTCCACTCCAGAGTAAGCTCTATAATGCATTCTATGTTTTTCATTTTCATGCAGCTTTAATAATGTTACAAATTTTATATGTATCTATAGTTTTTTTTTTAATATTTATTTTGAGAGAGAGAGAGCGAGCAGGGGAGGAACAGAGAGAGAGAATCCCAAGGAGGCTTTGAACTGTGAATGCAGAGCCCAATGAGGGGCTCAATCTCAATAACTGTGAGATCATGACCTGAGCTGAAATTAAGAGACGCTTAACTCAGTGAGCCACCCAGGCACCCCTGTATGTATAGTATTATATGGCGATGTTTTACAATATATGTAATGTACATATTGTGTTTTATATATATGGTAACCACTCTGTACTTTTTTTGCTAAGCAAATTTTTATATACATCCATATTGATACACATGGTTTTAATTAATTCATTTTAAACTGGTAGGTTAGTAGTCTCCATTGAATGACTATAGCACAAGCCATGCACCTCCTCTGTTGAAAACAGTGCAACAGTACGGGAGACTCCTTGCTCGCAATGTAAAGCTTCTCCAAGGGGTGTATGAAGCAGAAGAGCTGCTGCACAGAGCGTGCTCAGGTGAAGCATTACAAGATACTGCCGAAGTACTCTCCACGGCGTCGTCCCTAGCCCCATGCGTTCTTCTCTACATAGTGTGAGTGTCCCAACTGCTCAACATCCTCCACCCTGCTTGGATTTGTTCATTTTCACCAACCTGATAGGTGTGACATTGTATCTCACTTTGAATTTATATTTCCCAGATTACCACTTAGTGTGAACATTTTTTCATATGCTTATTCTCCAATTCATCTGGCTCTTAGAATTCTTTCTTTTGCACATTTTCTTTTAGGCTGTCTCTCTCTCTCTCTCTCTCTCTCTCTCTCTCTCTCTCTCTCTCTCCATTAAAAGAGAGTTTTATAAAGTCTCTTTAATAATTTTTTGTCAGTTATATGCATGACAGATATCCCCTTCCATTCTGTGCCTTGTGTGGAAACTCAAATAGTGCCTTCTGCTGAAAATTTCTTTTTTAAATTCTAATGTAGTCAAATATATCAATCTAGTCCCTCATGCTTTGTGCTTTTTGTGATATCTCTACCAATTCCTTCTCTAAAGTTATACAGGAATTTTCTTATATTTTCACCTAAAACGTTCTGGTTTTTTTTTTTTTTTATTTCATATTTAGGCCTTGAGTATACCAGGAATGAGTTTTGAATAGTTTGAAGTAAGGACTCACTTTTTTACGTATGGCTGATTCTCTAGCAAAATTTATTCTCTTCTTTCTTCTACTTGATGTGAAATGTAATCTCCTATCATATACGTATACACACACACACACACACACACACACGTCTGTGTCTGGGCTTTTTATCTTTTTCTTTGGTCAAACTGTTAATTTTTACAGTGTGTAATAGGCCTTGAAATATGATAGGAAAAGCCCTTCCATGTTGTTAATCTTTAGTTTCTTTATTTTTCACAATTTGCTGTTTAATGTTCATTTTAGGATTGAGCACCACAAAATATCCTTACATTGAATTAGAATTACACTGAATATATGGATTAATTTGAGGATAATTGCTGTCTTTAAAATATTGAATTCCCTTAGTCATGTATATTATCTGTCTCTCCATTTATTCCATTTCCTTTTGCATCATTCAGTGTTTCATAATTTTCTCCATGAAGATTCTGCACATTCTTTGTTAGACTTTTCTAACTACCTTCAATTTTTGGTTCTTATTGTAAAAGGGATCTATCAATCTATTTCATTTTCTATTTGCTACAGAATGCTATTGATATTTTTATGTTGATCTTATGGCCAACAACCAGTGTTGTAAAAATTTACTTGTAAATTGTTTTTGATTTCCTAGATAGTGAGTCCTATCCTGCAAATAAGGATAGTTTGATCTCTTCTTTTTTATTCATTTTTCTTTGGACTGTCCTATCTCATTGGCTAGAATCTCTAGTACAAAGTTGAAAAGAAACATTGACAAAGGGCACCCTTGGATTCTTCCTGACTTTAATGAGAATGCTTCTAAGGTCTCATTATTAAGTATGATATTTACTACAGATGACTAGTAGGTACAATTTATTAGGGAAACAAAATCTCCTATCCCTATTCTACAATAATTAGAATTAAGAACTGTTATTATATTTCATTAAACACTTTTCCTCCATCTTTTGAGATGTTTTTATTTTCTTATTTAATCTATTAATTTATGTGGCTTATAATATATTTTTGGCTGATAAGTTATTTTTATATTCCTTGCCATTGCCTTGGTTTAATTTTTACTGATGGAATCAACTTATTTATGCAGTTTGTTTGTTTTTCAGTTTGAAATTCTTTGCATAAGTAAAAGTGACCTAAAACTTTTTTTTCTTATGCTTCTCTTATTACTGTCAAACGTCTACTGACATTACAAGGTGAACTAAATGGATTCACTGTTTTATCAATTCTCTGAAACTATTTATACAATATAAAAATGATCTGTTCTTGAACATTTTGTTAGAAATTGTCTGTAAAATCATCTGGGCCTGCTTAAAGAGAAGACTTTTGCCTTGGCACTGAATATCTGTAGTAATTGAAATTTAATCAGGTTTTCTATTTCCTTTTATCAATGTTTATAACACATTTTTCTAAAAAATACTAACTGTATCTAAATTTTCAAATGTATTAACACAAACATGTTCATGGTATTTCCTTATTATTTTTTTTTAAATCATAGTAACTAGTTATGTTCCTTTTTGCTCCTAATAGCACAGTGGTTAAAAGTGTAAAGTCCGGGATCAGACTACTTGAAATCAAAGCCTGGCCCTACCATTTATTAGTTTTGCAGCCTTGACAAAATTACTTAATTTTTCTGTGTTTGATTTTTTAACAATATTCTGTTTCAATCTCAATCGAGATCGATAGCTACTATCCATTCTCAGTAAACAGTAGCTCCTGCTCCCTTGTCTTCTGGAATCTGTTGTCACTGACATAAAATCTGCTGCTAGTCTGAAGGCCCTACCTTTGTGAAAATCTTTCCTCCTTTGTAGCTCTTAAAATTTTATTCCTTATCCTTCTGTTATGGGCTGAGAATTTTATATGCCCCTCGAAATTCATATTTTGAAGGCTAACAGTACCTCAGAGTGCAATAGTTGGAGATAAGGCCTTTAACAAGATGATTAAGTTAAAAATGAGGCATTAGGAGGAACCCTAATCCAGCCTGACTTTTATCCTTATAAGGAGATTAGGACACAGACAGGCACAGAGCAAAGGTCATGTGAAGACACAGTGAGAAGGTAGCCATTTGCAAGCCAAGAAGAGACACCTCAGAAGAAACTAACCCTGCCAGGATCTTGTTCTTGGGCCTACAGCCTCCAACATGGTGAGAATTAATTTTGTTTGTTTGTTCAAGCCACCCAGTCTGTGGTACTTGTCATGGCAGCCCTAGCAAACTAATAATAATATGTCTCCACAGTTTCAATAGCATGTGGAAGATGAACTTATTTTTATTCATTCTGTAGTACAGTTTTAATCTGAAGGCTCAATTCTTCAATTACGGTATGTTTTTAAATCATCATCTTTTGAGGTATTGATTCTCCATGACTTCTATTTTATTCTCTCTGTATTCCCTTTAAAGATAATGTGAAGCCTTTTACTCTATTCTCCATTTTTCTTCACTTTTTTCCTTCCTGCTCTTCTTTTTCCTTAAGTTTTTTTTTTTTTTCATTTTTACGAGATCCTGTTTCATAATTCCTTGCCACTTTTAGTGAAAACACCTCTTTTATTTCTCTTGGAGCGTTCTTTGTTGATGTCTTATTCAGACTCCATGACATAGGCTCATGTTCAGTTCGTTGCTTGCATGACTGTATTACTGAGCTTATGATTTCTTTCCTTGTTTTGGAAGTTTGGTGTGCAGGCTCCTTTTCAGTGAGTAGATATCTCTACCCACCCTCCTCATTGTTATGTGTCCAGGAAAGAGAGTGTATAGCAAAGCTTCACTACATTTGAATTCATGAAATAAATTTGTACACATAGCATATATATTTTAACAGTTTACATATTAGAGTTCTAAGCTTTATGCCTGAAAAAAGTACCTTATCGTGAAAAAGAAAAGTTTGAGAACCACTATAATCCCCTAGGATCTCCAGCCCCAGGAAATACAACTTTCCTTAGGGAATTCCTTCTGAAAATGCTATAGGTAGTGTGTTAGTCTCATTTCAGCCAGGGAGAAGTTCAAGGTTCCTCCCACTTGGGACCACTGTCTTCTGAGGAGGGGACATGACAACATTGTGCTGAGGAATTTCTACACACAACAACATCCAACAGTGGCAGCTAGAGATTTCTGTAGGTCCGGTCTCGTTTCTCTTTCATGAGCACAGCACTCTCTCCCTTGTGAGCCCGTCGTTGGGATTATGCTTTCTTGGCTCTTATTCTTATTTGTACTTATTCTACCTTGAGTTGTCCTTCAGCTTTTCATATTCCACCTGAACCTAGACCAGCAAAGGGCATACTCACAGCTGACACCTGTGCCGGCCCACTGGGATTTGCGAGCAGAGCCCTCTGGCAACAAACAGGGTCCGTTTGCCCATACTCTCTGCTCTTCTCTCTTTAAAACCTACAGGAGGAATTGTGATGGGGGTTTAGACTTAAATGTTCAATTTTTCTTCCCAGCCATCTACGAAAGTCTTATCCTAAGCAAACACATTTGCCTTAGAGACCGAACCAAAAGTCACCCGCTAATTCCCTGCCTGCTCACTTCCTCCCTCAGGGATATAGCGGAGCACCTGAGGAGCACTTGGTCCAGAACTTTTCCAGGTCGTGGAAAAAAGATTTCAAATCCCCCACACCCCATTGCAGGGTTCTGGCACGGCCACCGCAGTGAGATGACTACGGACAGGCTGTGAGGCTCCCTGCCTCTTGGTTCCTCACTCTCAGATCAAGGAGTTGCTAGGAGCTTCTAGTCCTTTTAAAGTGCCCTCAATTATTCATCCCATGAACAGAACTAAATAAGTTACTTTCACAGGAGTACTCTGGTTTTCATTAACATTATCCCACAATGCTCTCCAGCCCCCTAATCTCTCTCTGGACTCCAACAATCTTCTCTTCCCAGAAAGTATCCATGAGGTATACACAAATCTCTAACCACACTGCCAAGAACTTCCCGCATTCCTCCAAAACACTCAAAACCTCCTACAGTTTCCCCATAGTCTGATCCTGCTCCTCTGATCTCATCTCACGTGAAAATTCACAAGACACTCTGCAGAACCACACCTGCCACCCCGAGCAGGCACAGAGACAGGGAGGACACGGTCAGGGACATGGTCTGTGAGAAGCAAGGGAGAGAAAAGTACTGTCTGAACCCCAAACTGTTCATTACCCCAAACCTATAAGTAGAGGTGGTAGCGTCTCCCTGTCTGGGATTCCTGGGAGAACTGGTGACGTGACATAAGTGCTTAGCGGTGGGACTGATGCAGAGAAGGAGCTCAGAAAATGGAATTATTGATGATAATGATGATAATCATAATCATAATCATAATATTGATGATAATTGGTAATAATACCAATAATAATGGTATTATTAATGGTATAATGGGCCCCCCCCAACCAGGGGCCCTTTGCCATATAATAGAATGGGGGACTGGACAGTCCTCAGAGCAGAGCTACCTGTCTGTGCTGGAGAGAACATTTAGCCAGCCTATGTTCCACGCTTCCTATCTGCCAGTCACTCTTGTAAGGACTTTGTGTAAGTGGTTATTATCTGCCACCTTACAGGCGATGTTTTCAGGGCACAGAGTGGTGCAGCCAGAGCCACCCAGCTAGAAACTTCAGAGACTTGTCAAGGTTAAGAAAATGGGGTGCGGATGCCAAAGTACATTAAACTATGTGCAGAAGATTACCAAAAGTAGAACTATGTGAGGGGCTGAGTTTCATTTGGAGACAGAAAGGAACTAGGGCTAAGGAGTGGCCCAGATGGTATGACATAGAAGACTTAGATATTTGGGTCAAAAATCAAGCGTTGTAGGAATGTATGTAAATGTGAAAAAGCAGCTGGGAATGTAAACACAGGAATACACATAGGTACAATCTGATCAGAGCATAAGTAATGGAAAAAGAGTTCAGTTTTGAGTCATTCTGGGCTAAATTTGCTTTAACTGTAAGACAAGGGATGATATGTACCATATTCAGTCTGAGAAAATGCAAGTTTTGCAGACCAATTAAAATTTTTACAACATAATCAATTTCAGAAAACTTATGAGATTACTCATGAATATTTATGAAGGATCTCTAGAAGTTGTATTCCTGAACTTTAAAAGTTACATCACAGCTTTTAATTTTTTTCTAAAATGCAGACAAACTACTCATTATTCAATGTGTTTTTCTTCTCTGTACGATCTGAATGCTGATCTCAAGTCAAACCTCCAAGTGTTTTCCCATTACCCTAAGTCCCCAGCAAGCACAGGATCATGCCAGGCACAGCTGAACCGACACGGCAGAACCAGGCAGACTCGGGGGGCTGGGCTGGAACTGGCCCTGCCAGGTGACGTGGGCAGTCACCCTGCCACTTGGGATGGGGAGACGCTCATTTCAGGAGGCAGAGTGCGGTGTCCAGAAGGCCAGGCAACAGACAAGGGTGTGGTTTGTAGAGCTACCAGTATCGGGAAGCCTCATCAGGGAGGCCCAACGCGGAGGTGCCCCAAGAGGAGACAGAGCAGAGCTACAGGGGACCAAGAAGGAGTGGTGGGTAGCATTTGGCAATCACGGCAGGCATTGACCATAAGAAAGGACTGCCTTCCCACCCAAGTGTTGTGTCTAGGAGCCAAGACCCAGATGTGACTGAACTGACATCTCAGCAAGGGGCTCCCTGATCTTGGGCAAATTACCCATTCAACCTCTTTGAACCTCAGTTTATCTACTTATAAATGGGAATATTATCTATAAAGTGTCTGTAAAGATTAGGTAGGATGATGTATGTAAAGCACTTAGCTTCCTTGCACATAATAGGTACCTAATATATGTTAGCTCTATCATCATTATTATTGCTATTATTATTATTATTATTATTGATCATCAGAGGCTCTGTCACCTGTCTGTGATTAGTAAAAGGCCCTGGGCACTGGAAAGTAAGCCAGCAAAAACAGGAGAGAATTCAGCTTTAGAGGAACCAGGGTTCTAGGCAACTTTGATCAGGAGTCAGGTAAATGGGAACAAGAAGGTCTGGAAATAGTTTTCAGAGCTGGGACACAGGCTCGAAGCCAGACTCGAAGCCAGACCAGCCGAAACGGTGACTTGCTACCGAGCCTCAGAGCCTGGGGTGGATCTTCTTCATGCCTCTGTCTAGGGTCAGGGTTAGTTGTAGAGAGGCAGCAACAGGGCTGGGCTGGCAGGGGGTGGAGAGAAGCCTTAGAAGACAGTAAAGAATAGAAATGGAAGCAGATGGAACTGAGCAAGACACGTACCTTCCCCAGGCTATTTTACTTCTTCTGCACAGTGCACTCACTGTGCAACTGGATTCGATTATCCACAATTGATAGAACAATAGACGTGCAGCATTTGTTTCCTCTGGGGACATGCATCACAGGATTTCAGATCAAGTTTTACAGTAAGGAAGTAACCATGAAAATGTGGGTGTCCCAGATCTCTGCTTTCCAAAAAATGTTATGTCTTCCAGACATGGTAGATTCATGAGTGGACATCAGAAGTTCATTTTCAAGTGCGTATTTACTTGATTCTGTGCCCACAGGAAAGACTGCAATTAACTTAAAGTGAAAAGTTTTGAGGAGTTCCAAGGACATAGCATTTCTCTTAGAAAGGCCTGTGTCTTTAACAGAGTAGGCTCATAAACAGCCCCAGGCCAGTGCCGAGTGCTCCAGAATCACAAGACTTTCCTTATGAAGTGTCAGCCTGGTTAGGTCAAGTCCTCAAGACAGACATAACTATCTCCAGCACAATGCTATTTCATACCAATACCATATATAGCTTTGGGTTTAGGCTCAGGAAAGAGCATGCCGTGGTTTGGGGCCCCAAGGAGAGTGTGTGATTACAAAGACCACTCCCTTACACCTTTTATTTATTTATTTTTTTTTTTTTTTACAATTCCCCAGAACAAATATATAATGGTTTTCTGGCTGTCTAGCAAGAAACCTGGTGCCCCCTAAGCTTTCCTGGCATAGCCTCTGAAAATTTTTAAGATGAGCTGAAGTCAAGGAAAAACCGATCCGGGTAATTAAAAGACACATAAACAAAAGATCACTAACCAAAATGACTTGAAACCCTTCAGTAAAATCATTATAAACTCTGCTTTGGGGAGAAAAAAAAAACAATAAAATATTATACCAAGTAGACACATTATTGCATTAAATGTAATCTCAGAGCTGTGAGCTTTCCCAATTCTGTTTCTATAATTCCCTCTAACTTTGTTATTTTTAGCTTGACAAAAGCCCTGACAAGCCAGTCTTCAAAACAATGATCCTTTTTACAGTCAGGGAAAGTGACACAACGTCACAAGTTAAAATGGGACCCACCCCACCACAAAATCCAAAGAGAACCCGCTCTTTCGCTCTTTCTTGTACACCATGTATACGCACACACGTACACACACACAATCACAACAATCTTTCACCTTTCTCCACTGAGCTGAGTGTATTGGTTTGTCTAACAAGGGCAAGTTCTTGAGCAGGAATAAAGAGTTTGCTTTTTGTGGAACAGAGGAAGAAGCTATCATGTGGCAAGAGAGAACAGCAAGGAGGTCTCACGTATTCTACCAGCAAAGGAAGGAATACACAAAACTCTCTCATTCCCACCTACTGCGAGGGCCCCATAGTCCCTGGCCAGGGAAAAGCCAGCCTTTGAATCCAATATTGCCCCGGGTCACCATTGCCTCAGTCCACCACTGGGAAGACCAAAGCCAGTCCGAAAGTTAGTAGGGTGAGGCCAACGGACATCTCACTTATGACTAATAGGAAGAGAAGTTTTCCCAAACTGTAAAGTTTCTCAGTGAAGCCAGATAGGAAAATCACCAGTAACAGAAATAGTGAACTTGGTTTGGGGGGTTTCCAAGGAAAGTCAAATATTTGCTGAGATTCACTATGAGCTGTAGACTATACTTGTCCCTTTACATGACTATGTTATTTGATGGCTACATTATTCAATAGTTCTATTATTTAATTCTGAAGGAGAGAACCTATCTGAACTCCATTAGAAACACACACACACACACACACACACACACACGCACAAAGTGCAGACTTCCTCAAAGATAGGCTAACACCACACCTTGCTCAGGAAATTCCAACCCAGTGACATTTTGGCAGTCAAATCATGTGTCAAAATCCCCTACACATGGGTTATACTTACTCTCCACCTTTCTTTTTGTGGGGTCAGAACTAGATACTGGAAGTCAGGATATAGTCAAGATCAAGGAATTCCTCCTACCATCAAATTTTTTTTTAATTTTTTTTCAACGTTTATTTATTTTTGGGACAGAGAGAGACAGAGCATGAACGGGGGAGGGTCAGAGAGAGAGGGAGACACAGAATCGGAAACAGGCTCCAGGCTCTGAGCCATCAGCCCAGAGCCTGACGCGGGGCTCGAACTCACGGACCGCGAGATCGTGACCTGGCTGAAGTCGGACACTTAACCGACTGCGCCACCCAGGCGCCCCCTACCATCAAATTAAAGAACCAGACTTCCTAGGTGAAATTATCATAGTGCCTTACATTTGCATTATGCGTTTTAGTCATTCAATAAACATTTATTGAGCAGATACAAAAAGAAACATTTCTTGATCCCTCTCAGAGTTAACAGCTTGACGTGAAATGTGACAGACAAGTTGGCAACTACAGGGCCTTGAACTGGAGGAAGGAGAGGCTGCTGGGAATGAACAGAGGAGGGTACCCAACTCCACTTCCCCAGGGGCTCCCTGTGCGTTTCCAAAAACCCTCTAACACCAGGTGTCATTGTCAATGTTATAGATGAGGAAGCCCAGATTCAGAAAGGCTAAGTGCCTTGCCCAAGTCAAACACATGTATTCAGGAGTGGGATCTTGATTGCCTTACACCATACAGCATCTAGGCGTGAAATTTCTGATCTCTAATGCAATAATTTCTTGAATTTATTACTGGAAAGCTCTGATGGAACTTTCAGAGGTCCCTAACTTAATCTCAGGGACTAGTTTTAGAACCCAAGGAATTCGATTCAATATTTTTAAGTCTCTATTTTAGTCTTACCTTTTAACCCCACAAAACTATGAACCTGGTTCAAATTCCCTTGCAGAAACCACTGGGGATTCCACCTCCTTATATAAAGGATCTTTACTATTGATACAGATTGAAGTTGACCTTAGCATTCACAAAAGTTAACATCAGGAGAAATCTTAAATAATCATACTTGCAAATACCTCTACAGTGTGTAATTTTCTGTATAAAAGGTAGTCTTTCATTCACTCCTTCATTTAAGAAACTTTTTATTGAGAGCCTGCAACAAAGCCAAGCAATAAAATGTGACCAGACAATTTAAGTGTTTTTAGAGCAGAAGACAATGCAGCTGGGTTGAGATTAGATACAAAGTGGTCAGCTTGGCTCATTCACCAGTGAAATGACTTATTTCGATGTATCGGCATCACTACACGAGCATTCAAATCCCTGCTTTAGCAAAATTACACTACATGTCATCGATTTTAGGTCACTGGTATGTAATTAAAGCTGTAATCTATATCTGTAAATGTCAGAGGTTCCTAAACCCGATGCTAGAGACTTGAATTCTAGTGCTGTGTGGCACTGGGCCAATCACTTGACCTCTCTGTGCCTTAGTTTAATCATAAAGACTAGAGTTGAAGTAGATCATCTCTAAGATTTCTCCAGCTTTAAATACTAATTCTGTTGATTAGGGCAGTTTTGAGTTGTGAATTTTTATTTTAAGCATTGTCTTGGTCTGATCAGGCATCTATAGCAAAATACCATAGACTTGGTGGCTTGTCAACAACAGAAATTTATTTCTCACGGTTCTGAATGCTGGGAAGTCCGAAGTCAAAGTACAGATCTGGTGTCTTGTGAGGCCCCTCTTCCTGGTTCACAGATAGACTTCTTTTCACTGTAACCTCACATGGTGGAAGGGGTGAGGGAGCTCTGGGGGCCTCTTTTATAAGAGCACTAATCCCATTCATGAAGGCTCCAGTCTCATGACCTCATCACCTCCCAGAGACCCCATCTCCAAATATCATCAGATGAATTGGGGGTGGAGGGGTGGAGGAGGAAGGCAAACATTCAGTCCATAGCAAGCACTTTATTTGTTAGAACTAGTATGCACATTATCACCTCAGTTCATTTTCATAACAACTATATTTTTCTTCTCTTCAGGGAATAATCTCTTAAACTTTGTTCTACAATTATAAAAAAGCAAGTGCTTATGATTGTGTATATAACAGAGAAGCAGCTGCAGCAGCCATACCAAACGTGCAAATAAATATTTCACTGCTTCCATGAAACCAAGTAGCCACGATATATATCCACTTGTACTAAGCCTTCATGGAGGGCAAGGTACTCAATTCTTCAATCTATAGAACTTCAAAAACGATTTTGAAACCCCCCAGCCCTTGGACCATACTGTAATCATATTCCTCTCTCACTGCTTGTAATTGCTTTTAAGTGTGTGCGTGAAATCTAATTCTAGATCGTCCTTTTCCAAAGTAGCCCCACAATTACCGTCGCAGGTTTGCTGCTAGCTGCTCCACGATGCCTTTGTCAAGCTTGCATAATGGTGGTGATAAAACTGCTGCTGCTGATTAATATTCATCGGCTGCCCACAATATGTCTACAAAACCATATGTGCAGTGCAAGCCTTCCAGCACCACGGACTCAGAGACAATATGTTTCTCATGGCGGGGCAGTCAACGACAAATGCACGGATCGCATTCAAAGGTTAGTTTAAAGCACCGGTCACAAACTGGGCTTTCTGCAAACAGGATATAGCTCACAGACGTGGGCTTTACTTTTTTTTTTTACTTAGCTGACAGCATTTAAACACTGGGATATGCAACATTTAAAACTGGATTTAAAAAAAAAAATAGATTTTTCACTTCACTTGATTTAGGAGATCTGGCACCAAGGCCCATGGGGTAACGATGGACTGGAACCGGCTGGCCTCTCAGATGGGCTTCCCCAGCTCCCTACTTCATTAAGTTACAATATTTTCTGATGGACATTATGTTTTCAACCCTTGTTGAAACCTATTTTTAAAATAAGCCGTTACAAAGAAATATGAACACTATGAGTTAACAAGTTAACTCAGTGGAGCATTCCCTTCATATGGGCTTCACAGCCTCTGACTGGCACAGAGTAAACATGCAGAAATATTAGGGAGACCAAACTGATCTGAATGTGATACACAGGAGGCAAACTGGATACCTGGGTGTAGCATTTTGTGACCTATGGGAAAGGTGAAAACAACCAATTTCTTTTTTTTTTTAATTTTTTTTAATGTTTATTTATTTTTGAGACAGAGACAGAGCATGAACAAGGGAGGGTCAGAGAGAGAGGGAGACACAGAATCCGAAGCAGGCTCCAGGCTCTGAGCTGTCAGCACAGAGCCAGATGCGGGGCTCGAACTCACGGACCGCGAGATCATGACCCGAGCCGAAGTCGGACGCTTAACCGACTGGGCCACCCAGGCACCCCTAAAACAACCAATTTCAATCAAGGGATATTATAACTGGGTATGGGCTCCTTTGCCACACTGGTATTGGGTGGAAGTGTCCTGGTGCCCCATCTCCCTAACATGTTGTGCACTGGGTATCAGACCCAGGACAGAACACTCTCATTAAACTAATGGCCTCTCCCAAACATCCAGAGATCTTCAGTCAACGCTGGTATCAGAGCCATGTTGTTGGCAAAAAGGTTTGGGATTGTACGTATCATCTGCTCCCTACAGCAAGTAGCACCTACCATCATATGGGATTCCTAGGATGTATTCCAAGCAGGGTCCCCTCAGCTACAAGGTGACCAACTTGATCCCTAAGTTCTACAGACTTGTTTTTCCCCCAGCCTAACACAAGTGAGCCCGTGCACACGTGCACATGCATACCAGGCTCATTCATACGTGCTGAGGTTGCAAGCTTGCAAAAGTGAGACAATGGCACAGAAACGAGCCATATAGATGCTCTGTTCATGGCTTTCCAGCCAAGAAGTTTTGAGAAAAGGATGCTACATTTATTACGTACTGTCTAAGAAAGAAATTCAAGTCTAGGTAAAATCTCCATAGTTGCAACTGACATTGAATTAAGATATAACATCTCTATGGGCCTCTATTTCCTCATCCGTAAAAAGACAGGGTCGGTGGTTTTCAAATATTTTATTGGGGAAATAATAACAGAACACTTTTTCCCTAAAGAAGTCCCACTCAGAGCCACAATATATAAAGCAAAACCTGACCTGTTCTTTTTGAAAGGGACTGAGTCTTCTTTCTGGCCCCCTTCCCCAACACACATACCGTGGGGAAACTCTGAAACCCACTGCACTAAGTGATCTCAAAAGCTCCTTCCAGCCCAAAGCTTCTGTGAATCTGTAAGCTACACTTGGTTATGTACACTTGAAGCCCGTGTGATACAGAATACGAGAGGACTAAACAGTAACACCTTTAAGCTGGTTTAGTCAGGTATTGGTGGAAGGCTTCTTATGCCTTTTCATAGAAAGTACTAGACCTTTCAGGTTTTTGTTCAGGATGGAGGACATGTTTCATCCCAGCTACCTCGTGCCAAAAGCAGTGGATCATAAACCTCCCGGCACCAGAGCATGGGGGGAAGGAGGAGCTCGAGGCACAGGAGCCCCATGTGGGCCAAGCACAGAAAATGGGATGAGAGGGCAGAGCCCAGGAGGAGCCACACAGGGAAACAATATGCCATGCCACACGTTACTTTATCAAGACCTTTCTGCCTTTATCTGCGCCACTCACATGTTTACCTGTTTTCTGTGAAAACTAAGAAAATATGAGGGGAGTTCATAGCATATACTTTATGTTCTTTAAATTCCAATCTGAATTTCCCACTTTTGAAGTCTGGGTAGAGGTGCCGCGCTGTCGCTTTCATAGGAAAATGTAAAAATTAACCATCTGTTTACTCAACCGTGTGAAGAATCAAAGGTCAGCTGAGCAGAGCACATTAACATAAAGATTCTAATTAATTTTTTCTGCAAATGAAGAAAGTACCCTTGGAATATCACTGAATGCTCCTTTCCCTTGACAGTAGCTTGGACATGAAAACAATGAATGGATGAATGTATTCTGAGAACACATTTGAGTAGAGAATTTTAAATGTAAAACCATCTTCACATCAAAAGTGGATTCCACATAAAATATTCATTTCACATTCTTCAATGTATTATAAATGCAAAGTGGAGTATTTTCAAATAATTGTATTCCTGATATTCCTTTTTATACTCAAAATACACTGTTTTTTGAGACACCCCCCCATTTAATCATTTGAAAACGAAAATGTGAATTTCTAAAGGTAAAAATGTTCAAGTATAATTTTTGCTATCATTTAAAATATGCTTTGTTTAAGCTCTAAAAATTAGGAAAATGTAGATTGTACTGTATTTTGCAGTAGACTAATAACCAAAACAATCTAACTGCAAATATTGTAATTAAAGTAACAACAGATTATCCCCTTTAGAAATTGCACTGTCTTCACATTGCTGCTTTGCTTATCTGCTTAATAAGACTTCATACTCATTCACTCTGGAAAATGTTGCACTTTAAAAGGATAACAAATAGAGGATATCATTAATGATTAAAAGCAAATAGGAAATTTCGAAGATGGGCCTTAGCTTTGAAGTGTAATTGCAAAGACCTTACAAAGTAAGAACATTAGTTTTATGAAGACTGTCAGGCAGTTAATTCTCACTCTTTTACCTTAGCTCAATCACTTCTTCTACTTCCTCTGAAACTTTTTGATAATACTTCCAAAAAGTTTCCCTAAGATAGGTCCCAGTGCTGTGATTTTCAAGATAGTGGATTTGTTGAAAACCCCCAGGCACAGACGTTAGAAATTGTGAGCAAAGTCAGCAGTCTAGAGGCAGCGGGCCACGCCTCCACCCTGATAGCCGCTGGCTCTGCCCTTGTGGCCTTGTCCTCCAGGAACAGTATTCAACTTCCTGCTGAGGGTACTTGCTATTAAATGAAACTTTCAAACTCACAGAAATAATATCACAGAACCTATTCTGCAGAAACAGTTGCTCCATCTTCTCCAGTTCACCTGGGTGGAAAGCAGCACGTGGCCAGCATCGGTGGCGGGCAGTCTAGAGCAATTTCAGGGAACAGGTGGGTTAATGGCACTTGGTTGAAGTTAATGCTGTGAATTCCTTCCAGCTGGTCATTTATCCTCAGGAAATGTCCTGATTCCCTGTCATTATCTTCTAAATCTTGGAAGATTATCTCTCTTAGAATCTTTGAGCCGTCAATACATGGAGGTCTTTATGCTAGTACCTGGGAAACAGTGCCAAAACTTTTCAGATCTAAGAAAATCTCTGTTTTCTTCTCCAGTCTTGCAGGCACCAAGAGAGAGTCACAGCAAATCTCATCAGTTATATTTTATCACTCAAAAAACAAAATGCATGAACAGTCTGACAATTATTTGGTTCTGTATTTTTTCTTTGTTTCTGTTTTTGTTTTGTTTTTCGCCAAGGTGATTGATCACAAAGACCTTATTCTGAACCATCTGTATGGCTTTGCTTATTCGGGACACATATTGTAGTGAGATCCTCCTTCTCACGGGATAATGGTAGAGAAGTTCATGAATTTGGTGTTTTTTTTTAATTTTTTTTTCAACGTTTATTTATTTTTGGCACAGAGAGAGACAGAGCATGAATGGGGGAGGGGCAGAGAGAGAGGGAGACACAGAATCGGAAACAGGCTCCAGGCTCTGAGCCATCAGCCCAGAGCCCGACGCGGGGCTCGAACTCACGGACCGCGAGATCGTGACCTGGCTGAAGTCGGACGCTTAACCGACTGCGCCACCCAGGCGCCCCAGAGAAGTTCATGAATTTGTACCACTTCTAGTGACTGGCTTATAAGAAACCATTTGAGGGGAATTCATGAGCCTAAAAAAAAAAAAAAAGATTAAGGAAAATTTAATAAAGAACAAGTTAGGATGTTCCCAAGATGCCTGAAAACAAGTCAAACGTTGTTTTTACACCAGAAATGTGACAGCCGGTACTTTGTGATTTTTTAAGTATTTACTATCAACGGCATTGAAAGTAGACTTCACTTCTTTCTTCTCTGAAGCACTTTGGGTTTCTAATAAATGTCACTAGCACCAAACAGCAGATTCTCTTACTAATGTGACATAGGTGCTGTAGGATTAGGGCATAAGAATATGGAGAAGATGGACTTCGAGGAAACCAAAAATTGCTTAGAAAATGATCACCATAACATCATCCCTAGAGACCATTGCATGAAGACTCCTCACTACCAGTTTCTATTCAGACCTCACTAACATATTCTCATTGAATTAGATCTGTCTTTTGTAATACAATTCCATCTTTCCCACATCTAGAAAATAAACGGTGGCCTTGTTTCATATAAATCCCTACATTTTCATTCTGTGCACGTGTATTCTATATGCTTCGTTTGCTAAACGCTTTCATCATCATGGTTCTTACCTTTGCCTCAAAGGGAAGCAGAGGTAGTCTCCCTAACTCTCTTGGAAACCCATGCAAGGAAGAACAGCTTTCCCTAAGGAGCCATGCAGCCTGTAGGAATACCAAGAAAGAGATTTACCTTCCAAAGCATCCTCAGAAGAGCCTAAATGTGAAGCGCACTGACATGCTCTTTCTCATCAAATGGTACCTTGGTGAGAATTCCTAAACTCAGCTGTCCAGTCTTTTTTTCCTTAACAGAACTGGCTAGAAGGTGAGGAAGTCCAGGAAGAAAGCTGGCTGCAAATGGTCAGGAATCTTCCTTGAGACCTAGAAGAAACCCAGCGCTGAAGAGCTATTTTGGTCTTGGGCCATCTCCGCCACAGAACACGCTGGGGCTGACTGTGGCATGGGGGTGAGGACTATTCTGTTCACTGAGTGCATCTGGGGAGACACTGTAGCTGAGAGGTAAAGTGTCAAAATACCTTCCTAAGATAGATGGTGCTCCTGCCAAGGATAAATGCTACAAAACCCAGGCTGCAGCACACTGGGGCTCTAGACAGTTGCTGGAAGCATCTGCCTGCATCTCAGACAGAAATACCAATCCTGCAGGGTGTGAATGTTCTGATGAGTCAACCTATGACAGGAGCATACAAGTCAATTATAGCTATCACAGATTATTCCATATTAGCACTGCAGCAAACCTGTTAGCCTGGTCTTTAGCTCTTCTACTAACAGGGAAAGTAGTCCCTTTGCGTATTATGGTTATACGAGCACACTGAGGCTTGCCAAAAGATTTTAAAGAAAAAAAGCCAGTGCGTAAAGCTGGTTGATTTTTGATAGCTGCTGTCTAAAGCTTCAACAAAGTCTGCACTAGTAAGAAAAGATTGTGTTCAAAGTTGCAATTTGGAAACCCAAAGAGGAGACATGTCCTATGATTTACAAGAATCAGTGGACACCTTTCATCCAAGTATCATACAACAGCAATCAGAGCTTGAGATGCAATGCTACAATGTGATTTCATTACAAAGAATGCCATTACCATTGTAAAATATAGAAACCATACGTTAGAGTACTAAATTCTAAGCACATTCAAATCAAGTTGCTGCCTCTGATAGGGACACAAAGGGATAGTTAGCAGAAGTCAAGGATCACTTTCATTTAAAAAAAAAAATCATGAATCGTGGAATCACTATGTTGTATATCTGAAACTCACATTGTACATCAACTACACTTGAACCAAAAAAAAGGTTAAATAAATAATCATGGTTGGAAGGGAGAATAGGAGTCAACTAGTGCAGCCCTTGACCTCCCCCCATCACCTCTGACCTTACTTTGCAAGTGAGGAAGCTGAGGCACAAAGAAGACAAGGGAATTTGCCCGCTGTCAAACACCGACTTCGTACCAAACCAAGAACCAGAGCTCAGGCCAGCTGATTCCTGATTTACTGCTGTATCCAACCTCCACACATTAGAGACGCCACCTATATATTCCTAGCTTTTTCAAAAACGTTTTACAAATGAAACTATTTTGTAAAATATGACACAAACCCAACTTTAATTCTTTCAAACAATAAACCCATTAATAGTTTTAATGCATGTAATATGGATAGCTCATTATTATATGTGACTAGCCTGGATAGAATAGAAAATGGAACACTAATACCAAAATATTTTTTTTGTACCAAAGTCCAAGGTTACAGTGAAACTAAAAGCTTCTCTGACTCTATAAGATCCCAGATTTAAGTTTGAGAAGATAACAGTGATTTCAAAAAGTATGACCAGTCAGCAGGTGTCAAAATCACACTAGTAGGGACCTGAAATTCTGGGATTGGTGGATGATGAATGAGCCCTAGTTTTCTCCCAAACCCAATTGAGCTCAACCCCAAATCACAAGGAATGAAGCCATATCCCACTAATCCCAGCCCAAATCAACCCAAAGAGCTGAGGGAATGGAGCCACGTCATCCCGCAACATGTAATCCCATCCAAGCCACAGAATAGCCCAAGCAGAATGGGTCCAAAAGTAAAAGTAGTAGATTTGCCAGGAGTGGGGCAAGGCTCAGATTTTAACAAAAATTGAAAAGCAAATCAACAACGTGGAATCGTAAGCCTGGCGTTCACTGCCGTCATTGCTGTGACACAGAGAAGTGTCACAAAGACTGGTGCTATTGTTGTCAAGCCATAGTTGAGTCAACACGAGCCAGTAGAAAGGACCGCACTTGGCAAAACTGTAATGTTGGCTTTGGTTCGCCACCATCTCCCATTCTGAGGGGCCTCTTTCCTTCCCCGGGAGTTTCCGCTTTCCTCTCCATCCCAGTTTTCCAGAGCCCTTGCTAAGACCTTGCCCTCCCAGCCTGCCACAGTCTCCACACTAGACACACATTCTCCCGCCATCAGAGGTTAGCTTCTCCGTGTTCTGCTTTCAGCAATCCCGCACCCATGGAAAGATGATGACAGACAGACCCATTCTGGCTTGTTAATGAATGTAAGCTGGATTGACAGCTTTCTAAAGAAAAAAAAAAAAAAAGTGGCACATTCTCCTGTGACATGCCCAGGTACTTGCCAATAACTGTCAACTCTCATAAATGAGCATAGGGAAGGAAAAGCACAGCAAGTCTATAGCAAGTGTCCCAAAAGGCAAGAAGAGAAGGTCACAAGCATCAGGAACCAGGCGGGAAGAAGAAAGAGCTCTGGTGGGGAGAGAGGGAGGTTGATTATTTTGAGCTTTAGTGTGTCTAAGGCCCCTGCACAGAACTAGCTCTTCTCATCAGGGAAACAGAAGAGTCAGGATTCAGAATCAGACCTTGTAAGTGCGAATTGGATTCTACCACTTACCAGTTGAGTGACTGTGACCCAGTTGTTTAACCTCTCTAACCCCCAGCTTTTTCATCTGTCATAGGATCATTTGGGGGATCACATGAGCTAATGAAAATAAGTGCTCTGCCTAGTGCCTCGTGGGGAGCAGGCGCTCAGTACATCATTACTATCATACTTTTTAATATTGGCCATCGTTGTCATTGCAACAAGCCTGTGCAGTTTCCATTTCATCGTGCTTCCCCTGCAGTCAGCGGCAGCGGCCTCATGCCCCCAAAGAGGGAAATCACGTAGTGCCAAAGAGTGACAACTCTGCCATTCCACGGAAATGAGTGTGATTGCCCACGCTGCCATTTGCTGGCCGTGTGACCAGAGCAAGCCAATTAATCTCGCTGAGCTTCCTCGGCTTCCTCATCTGAAAGTGGGAGCCATAACATCTATCTCCTGGATTTCCTGCCAAGATTGAATACAATAGAGTACATAAAATGTTTAACACAGAGCTGACACACAGGAAGTGCTCCTAAATAACAACAGTAGTTCATCATCATCATCATCATCATCATCATCATTCCATTGTAGGCATGTGCACTTCAAATGATTCCTCAATCTTCCCCAATTGCAGTCATGACCCAAGACCTTCATCCATCAATTCTCAGCCCCAACGCCACCTCATGGGATGGCTTTGCCTATCCCTCACCCTTTGAAGTCCGTCTCTCCACACATTGCTTTGGTTATTTCCTTCACTGTAGTTGTTATAATATCTGCAATTAACTTGGGGATTACTTGTAAATCTTTTGGTTTACTTGTTTATTTTCTTTTTCTCCTTACTATAATGTAAACTCTGTGAGATGGGAGAGGTCCTAATTTGTTTTGTTCATCATAGAACAGAGTCTGGCTTAAAGAAGATACTCCTAAAATATCTGAAGAATAAAAAAAAGAAAAATAAGGAGAAGATGCTGATGAAGAGACTATTTCCAGGTTCCTTAAGTTATATGACTAGACTTGTATGGTCCACGGAGGCAGAACCTGCTTCTGTCTACCTACCTCCTCATCATATACCTGTGCCTGGAAGAGTAAGCTCATGGTTACCATTCATTACATGAACACAAGTATGAATTCTACTCTTAGGCCCAGCCTTGGTAGAGCCTGTGGCCCTGAAGGACTTGTTCTGAGGGTAACGGAAGAGTATCAATAAGTGGGAAGTTGTCTAGGCCAGTCATCAAGCATCTGCTTCATGCTGACGAGGCTGTGGTTCTCAAACAGCAATGCATAGGCGTCACCTGGGGAGACTGATTTTTTTAGTAAAGTTTCCACCTTGAGAGGTGCCTGGGTGGCTCAGTTGGTTAAGCTTCCGATTTTAGCTCAGGTCATGATCGCACAGTTCGTGGGTTTGAGCCCCGTGTAGGGCTTTGTGTCCACAGCTCTGAACCTGGACCCTGCTTTGGATTCTGTATCTCCTTCTCTCTCTGCCCCTCCCCACTTGTTCATGCACACTCATGCTCTCTCTCTCTTGCTCTCTCTTGCTGTCTCAAAAATAAACATTTTAAAAAAATTAAGTTTCCACTTTGAGAGACAATGTTTAAGATGTCATTTCTTCCCACAAGGTGAGCTGAGATAATCTAGTTGAGGAAATTAAAAAGTAAGCCCTGAGAAAGTAATGCAAGACACATTTAAGGGTTCAGATGAGTAAAGGAACTTGTAACACTTTGGGAGTGCAAAGAATGGAGAGGTCTTAGTGGGCTCTGGGGCTATAGTTCCCCTTTGAGCTTTAAATGAAGAGAAGAAAAGACCATTCCCTCCCTGGTGCCAAAAAACCTGCAACTAAAGAAGTTCCCCACCCCCGCCTCTGTGTATTAAGCCATTTGCCTGAGCAGTGAGTTACCAATACTGTTGATTTCCTCAACATCCTGGGGGAAAAATGTGTCCTGATTTCAGAAGTCTGACCTCTTTCCATGGTGTGACCCACCCAATAGGCACTGCTAAAAGAAGTTTCTGGACAAATGAGTTGATTTTCAAAGTTGTTCTGTTCTACCACTTTTGCTTTTAAAGAGCATTCTTTAGAAACATAAGTGATATAACAAAACAACTTCAAAAATCTCATTTCTGTCTGTTTTTTGGGTTTTTTGTCTTTGGCTTATTTTCAAGAGCTGGACAAACATAGGAGACGTGGAATCAGGATGACTGTTTAATAATTACATAAAACTGAGAATAAACTGAGGGTTGATGGGGGGTGGGAGGAAGGGAAGGGTGGGTGGTGGGCACTGAGGAGGGCACCTGTTGGGATGAGCACTGGATGTTGTATGGAAACCAATTTGACAATAAATTTTATATTACAAAAAAAAAAAAAAAAAGAATTACATAAAGAAGGGGTCCCTGGGTGGTGTAGTTGGTTTAGCAACCGATTTTGGCTCAGGTCATGATCTCACAGTTTGTGGGTTCGAGCCCTGCGTTGGGCTCTGTGCTGACAGCTCAGAGCCTGAAGCCTGCTCTGGATTCTGTGTCTCTCTCTCTCTCTGGCCCTCCCCCACTTGCATTCTCTCTCTCTCTCTCTCTCTCTCTCTCTCTCTCAGTCTCTCTCTCTCAAAAACAAACATTTTTTAAAACATTTTTTAAAAAGAATTACATAAAGAAAAGACAGATTTGAGGGGAAGTTAACAAGTCTTACTTCATTAGAAGAAAAACTGTAAATTCAATTAGTATTTATTTCATTTCTGCAGGAGGAAGGGCACTTGCTCTATGCAATGAAATCCTGAAGAAGAGGTTTTTATTTCATAAATTAAATTCAAGCTAATTAGCAATCATGTTCACTTCCTTCCAAAACTGTATCATACTATGGCACAAAATATATAACAATGTTGTATTCCACAATTGGAAAGTCCCTTGTGAGCTCCAAAGATTATGTTACCATCCAACCTCAACACTTAGGAGAAAAATAATTTTAAAAGTTCTGTGCAAAAGTTTTTCTCTGCATCTAACCATTTTACTTCATTTTGCACACTTATTTAAAATTTGAACCATGACAGGGACGAGGGTGGTCTTTCTCCTCTTCCATTTTCTAGTAGGTTATTCTAAAGATATTTAATCCATGTTAGAGAAAGGAAATAGACAATGTTGAAAGTCTGCCTGGTCAATGTGAAGTGTTGGCAAAATTCCACTCTCTGTTCTGCAGGATTCTAAAAAGATGAGCTCATGTATTTAGTGTAGGCTTTAACTCTCATTTCTGTCCCCTAAGGGATTCTTCCATTCATGGAGTTCCTTCTGAAATCAGGACAGAAGATGAGTTTGGGCAACAATACCTAGGAATGTGTGAGGGTGAAAGTGGGTGGTATTGAATAATCAGCTTACTGAGATGCAGGGAGGAGGTATTCCCAGGATTGTACCAAAGCTGGTTAAGTCTGGCTTGAAGGGACATTAATTTAAAACAGGTCAGTTTAGACAACTTTGTGCAGTTGCCCTATAATCTATAAATAATGTCAACCTCATTGTTGGATACTTAAAAGGTGGAGGGGCAGCCAAGTGGATTTGCTGCTTTCTATGTGATTTCAATCAACAAGGAAGAACTGATTAGCGATATGGAAATGACTGGAACCTTGGAAGAGAATAACAGTGTTTCTTGAAATTGAATAAAAACAAATGAAGAAGGAATATGTATATGCATATTCTCGTAGACTCTACATAGGATGTTTAAAAATCAGAGAAGAGTTTATGCAAGACAGAAACTATAAAAAGAAACACATCTCAAGCAACTCTAAAAATTACAATCCTTGCTAAAAAACTCCAAGTGAGCTTGGTGAGAAAAAAAGAACTGAATTAACAATTACGATTGCACAGGCTGCTCTCAGAGAAAGTCCAAGTTGAGAAGAGCGTGAATACGAATGGTGCAGCTGACCCCACAGACTGGCCCATGCTTGCCCTGCTGCATGGCCTCCTCCATCTCCTGCAGCCCCACAACACAATTAAGGACTATTCTTTATTGAGCATCTATTATTTGTCAGAGAAAGATACCTAACCTCTCTTTACACATCATTTAATCTTCGCCACAACTCTGCAAAGTATTATTGTCTCTAGTCTAAAGGTGAGACAACTGAGGTTCAGAAAGACTAAGTTGTCTTAAATCACACAGCTAATGAGCAGTAGGGTTGGGATTCCCATAAATGGGGTTATAATATGCTGTAAACAACCTATGAGGAAGGTGTAATGGGAAAAAGGGAGGAAAAAGGGAGGATAATGTTAGCAGGTAATAACTATAGTGATGAGAATGAAGACTTACTATGGCCTTATGCTACATATTTCATCTCTGCATATCTCACCCACATGTATTTCCCTACATATATTACTTCACTTAATCCTCTCAACAACCCTATGCAGTAGGAACTCTTATTACGCCATTTTACACAGGAGGAAACAGACTAAGTAACCTAGCCGAGGCCGCACAGGCAGGATTTCCAGCCCATACTCTTAAGCAGTAGGCTATGAGGTTATAATTCTTTGCAAAAAGACGCAGTGCTAGCAATTCCTCTCTACCTTCACTTAGTCATCCAACAAAGATTTGTTAATCATCTACTGGGGGCCTGGCACGTTTCTAGAAACTGAAGATACAGCAGTGAGCAAAGCAAACACAAGCAAATAAAAAGTTCTGCTCCTGTGGAACTTAAATTCTCGCGGGAGAGTCAGATTTTTCAAAAGGTAATATAAAATATATGTTATGTTAGATAGCAATAAATAGTACCAAGTAGAAAAAACTGAGAAGAAAAAGAAGCAGGGAAGAGACAGAATGTATACACAGGAGAATGAAATTTTAGATAGGGTATCTATAAAAGACTTCACTGAGACTTTTAAATGAAGATCTGAAGGAAACAAGGGCATGAGCCATATGGCTGTCTGGATAAAGAGAATTTGGAACATAGGAATGGCAGGTGCAAAGGTCCTGAGACAGTAGGCTAAATTCAAGGAAGCAATGTGGCTGAAATAGAGGGGAAAAATCATAGGAGAGAAGGCCAGAGAATAACTGAACATAGAGGCTATTACAAATATTTGATAAGAGATGATAGAGGCTCCTCTAGGGTGATAGGGGGTGGCATGGTAGGGTGATGAGGTGAGGAATGTTTAAATTCTGGATATATTTTAAAGGCAGAGCCAATAGGATTTGTGGATGTTGTGAGAAAAAAAAAAACCAATGACTCCAACTAAAAGAATGGAATTGCCATTATAGAGATAGGGAAGACCATGAAAGTAACAGGAGGAAGGGATGTATATTGGGTGCTCACTTTGATCTTGTTCAATTTGTAATGCCTATTTGATATCCAAGTGGAGATGCTAAGCAGGCAATTTGACTACCAGCACAAATTGGAACTCCTGGGGAGCATCTGGGCTAAAATATAAACCTGGAAAATGTTACTTGAAGCCATGAGACCAGGTAAGATCAAGTAGGTAGGGAGCAATAGAAAAGAGAACTCCAAGGATTGACCCTGGATTATTCCAAAATTTAGAGGTTAGAGATGAGGAAGAACCAGTGAAGGAGAAAGTCACTGTGGAGAAAAGTAGGTGAGAAGAAACCAGAAGAGCAATTGTTCTGAAAGCTAAGTGAAAATGTATTACAAAAAAGAGACACCAACGTGCTATGTGAAATACTTCCTATAGCCAAGGAGAGGAAGAATGATCATTGATTGCAGGATTTAGCAATGTGGGTGACATTGGTGACCCTAAAAAAGCAGGGTTGGTAGAGTAAGGAGGCAAAAGCCTGATCAGAATCATGGAGCTGTCAAGTACAGACAACACATTCAAAGATATTTCCTATGAAGAGAAATACAAAGATAGAACAGTACCTGAAGAGGGAAATGTGGTCTGTGAAGGGCTGTGTTTAAGATGAAGCAAATAATGTCTGTGTTCTGCTAGGAATGATCCAATGGAAAGGCATTATTCTGTGATAAAGAAGAAAGCAGGGAGAACTCCTGCAGCAATGTCCTTGAGTAGGCAAGAGCAATGGGATCCAGGACCCAGTGGATCCCAAGCACAAGCAGAAGAGAAGGCACAGTATATGGACACAGGTGGGAGGGTAGGTGTGCCGGGAAGGATGAATCAAAGTGCTCTTCTGACAGCTTCCATTTCCTCAGGGAAGTGGAAAGTGAGGTCATCAGCCGAAACTCAGTGAGGGAGGGGGGTGTTAACATTTAGAAGAGAAGGAAGAGGAAATGAAAGAATTGTCTAGGATGATAGAAAATTTGATAAGCAAATACAGTATAATTGATGGGTAGAATCATGGCCAACTTAAGGCTAGTGCTCATGAATTTGAAGTGAGAACAGGTAGCCCAGTTAAGTGTTTTTTCTTGGCCATGTTAGTAGCACAGCTATAGCCATGGAGGAAAAATAATTAGTTGGATTTAACCAGGGTTAGAGTTTGATTAAGAGAGTCCAATGAAGAAAGAGAGTCGTGGGAGTTGAGGTTGTATGCAAAGGGGTGATAACAATGATTTATGGAAATAAAACTAGATGAAGACAAAAACTAGGTCCTGGAGATGCGGGAACAGACCAGTTAAAATGTGGCAGATTGAATGGATTAAAACAGAGCTTTCACGTACACTGGTCAAATTTGTGCCCAGCTAAGAAGAGTGAATGGGGACTGAAATCTAGCCTGTGTCCCAAGCCATGAGCCCTGGCATGGGGCTTCATCACACAGAGAGGACAACCCTTTCTCATTAATCCACCCAGAGGGGTTGCCTTTCGTGTCTGACTAGTGGATACACTAGGTCAAAGGTCCTAATGGAGTTGGGATGCTACAGGAAGTGGGCTATAGAGATGAACATGGTGGTAAGAGAGTTGAATGTTTGAGATTAAGATTCTGACAAGGTTTAAGTTAAGGGTAAGAGCAAGGTCTCCTGGACTATGACTGACAATGAGAGGGAATTGTTGAGATAGGACAGCAGACTAGATAACTGGATGAGAAAAAGTCGAGATTTCTCTATGTGTACATTTAAATTGCCAACAATTAAGAAAGAAAGAATGATGAGGGAATGGCAGTGATCCAAAGCTAACATCTTCAAGAAATCAGGCTGAGTGATCCTAGTTGTGCTAATTGACTTGCAACAAGACAGTGGGGACTACTGGGTGAGTTAAGTTGATGACATGAGATTCACAGCTGAGTTATTTTAGTGATGAGAGTGAGTGTGGTCTAGAGGTAGAAATGAGGAGCCAAAGAATTCACCTGCCTCACCTCCAGGTCCAACAAAGCAACAAGAAAGGGAGAGAGGTGCCTGGGTGACTCAGTCAATTAAACATCTGACTGTTGATCTCAGCTCAGGTCTTGATCTCACAGTTGTGAGTTCAAGCCCCACATTGGGCTCCATGCTGGGCATGGGGCCTACTTAAAAAAATTAAATTAAAAATATATAAATTAAAAAATTAAATTAAATTAAAAATAAGAGGAGAGAAAACAGCAATCAGTGAAGCCTTGAAGATATGGGGGATTATGCTGACAATTGACCTTAAATTCCAAGAGGTTAGTGAAATCCTTTACAGAGAAAGAGGTTGAGTCACAGGGAATTAAAGTCTAGGGATGAAGATTCCCGAGGTAGCCCTGCACTTCATGGACAAGTGGCATAATGAGAGTAGTCCTGGTGGTCTCAAGGTGTCAAAGGAGGTAAAGACGTGTTGGTGGGGAGGTCAGGAAGGTAGCTATAGGAACCTTAAGAATTCTACAGTATTCTCTTGACTTCTGATGGAGACTTCTAATCCAGCAGAGAGACCTTCTAACCCACAGCTGTACAATAAGGCTTTTGTACCATCTAACCCTTCTAACCCTTCTTTCGACCATCTAACCCACAGCTGTACAATAAAGCTTTCTCCTGATGATGGAAAGTATCTGTATCTGCACCATTCAAGATGGTAGCCACTAGCCACATGTACCATATTGGAAGACACAGATCTAACCCCATCCATATCCCTGACCTTTTGACCATTATCTTCACTACCAAGAGGAAGCATACTTATTGGCCACCAAAGAAAATACTCTTTTAAATTATAAAGCATACAGTGAACCGCATAAAACAGATTAGAACCCCAAGAGACTCGGCACCTGTTCCCTTTTAATAAATTGAAGTCTACAGTTCCAGAGAAATTATTAGAGGTGTTGATTATAAATGCACACACATTATTACAAGCTTCAGCTTAAAACTTCTAGAATAGATTCTTAGGTGATTTCTGACCCCGTACTAGAGGACGTTCACCAGAAGCCAGCATTGGCTCGCTAAGAAGATGCCATGGTAACCTGTCCAGGGACCATTTTTCAATCACTCAATAAACATTTTCTGCTGATGATGACAGCACACTTTCTCCCCAAGCGTGCACATTGGCTCAGAAACAGCCTGAGTTCCCTGGGAGCCAAAAGAGAGGAAAGGTAACCTGCACCTGGGAGCTAGCAGAAGAGTAACTAGCATATGAACAAAGTACTTCTAGACTCAGTAAGCAAAAAAAGCAAAGCACATCAAAAGAGATTGGGAACAATTCAGTTGGGAACATCAAATGGAATCATTTCCATTCCCATCACTGCATACATGGGACACCAGAGAGAGAAAGGAGAAAATAAAACCAGCTATTCCCAATGCTTCATTGAAAGAGAGAATAACATCGTTTTTTTTCCTCCTCCTTTCCCAGTGGGTTTTATTACTGTCTCAGCAGTGGCCACTGCAGCACTGCCTCTAGGAAGCTTACCATCCGACATGCTGGGTGTATTTAACCAATACAGAGATTAAAGCCAGAGGACAAGGGCTAGAATTTTGAGATGTCCTACCAAGAAGCCACACAGAAAAAGCAAAGGGTATTATTCTCTTCTAATCCTTTAAGAAAACACATCTTTTTGTCCTTGTCTCTAGGGAACCATGGCCATCTGAGGATAGCGTGTGCGTTGTATCACCTGTCTTTCTCTCAAATGTGTCGTCTCCCTTTGTAAAGCTCCGGTGACGGCTGCTTGCCGAGGTTAACACAAGCGTCGCCACCGCTGACCCCCAGGCAGACACGGCTTAATGAGTCAATAAGGGTTAACCTTCAGGAGCTATTAAGTCCCAGAGAGGGGAAGCCAAGAAACATCTGTCTCCTCTGCTTGACAACGGTGACATGTATGGGACATGTTTTCCTGGCTCTAGGAGTTAGCCATGCAGCTAATAAGCTGAATTCCAGTGAAAGGGAAATCAGTGGGCTGCTGATAGAAAGCACTCTCTTTCCGTCATTCAGTCATGGTGTCATACCCTTGACCAGAGGAAAAAACGCATTCTAGACAAGGCCCCAATTAAAATTTTCAGTTACAGATGAATAGTGCTTTGTGGGCAGTTCCTCTGTGAAATTTTCTTTCAGCATAATTAAAATCATAGCTACCATTTATTGAGTCCTTACTATGGATTGGGAACCATAATAAGCACTCCAGATGCCCTTTCTGCTACAATCCTAAAAATGTCTTATGTTCTTAACAACGTTTAAATGATGAACAAACTGAGATTCCGTATAAGATTTCATCTGTGACCTTCCCTAAGGTGACAAATGGTCGAGCCAGGGCAGTCTGACCCCGGAAGCCCTTAATCATGATGATGCTATTAGATAAATGATGTCCAAGGTGAAGCCAACAATCAGCCACCACACTCTCAGTAGCGACCCAAGTCCTGCTGAAAGTTCTGCAATGTAATCAAATAAAAATGAACCTGTATAGTCTTGAATTTCTGCATTATCTAATTTAAAAAACTATCATCCGACTTCCAGGTTTACCTCTCGGCTCTTGTGGAATCAGATTAGTCTTCCCTCTCCCCCATACCCAAATTAATGATATTATTTGTATTTGTCGCTAGGCTAATCTAGTGCTCTCCAGGAAGTCGTAATTGCTCTCAGTTGCTACTTCAAACAACTCTCTGGGCTCATTTCAAAATCACTGCCAATTAATCCTTTAAAAGTCTTCAGAAATGAGAAAAGCACCAGAAGACCAAAGATAGGAAAATATGGTAACTGCGATAATGAAATTTCAGTCTTTGTGGTATCTAGTGGATGTGGTGGAGAGATGAAATAACATATTAAATAACTGACATTTATTAAGTGCTTACCATTTGTTTGGCACCGGCATTAACCTTTTACATGGTTTATCTTATTTATCCCTCACTTCAACTCTAGGAAGGAAATATTCCGCCCCCTTACAGTTGATGAAATGAGGTTCAGAGTGGTTCCACAACTTTCCCAATGTCAATCTGCTGGTGAGTGAAGAGCTTCAAACGTGGGTAGCAATTCAAGTCTCTGATTTGTAGGAAGAACCAGCTGGTTGAAGCCAGAGGGCCTTGATTATTATCGTAGTGGGGTGCTGGAGTGTGTTCTTTTTGCCTTATACAGTCTCATGCTTATCACAATTACAGATGGCACAAATACCTCTAATTGGCAAATTCAAAATTAAATCAAAGAATAGGTGAGCTGAAGTTATATAAAATAAATTCATGTAAATTGTTGCTCGTAGGTTCACAAAGCCAACTGCGTAACTATGGGGTGGAAGAAACCTGGGTGGATAGTGGCTCATTTGAAAATTTTCCTTTAGAAGCCAAAATAGTCTTAGGTTCCTTTAGTGAACAGAGAGCATCAAGGAGTCTTATGCTACACGTAGTGAGTTGCAGCTTAGTCTTTGTGTGGCATTTGAAAACGAAGATTCGAGACTGAGATTCTTCCCAAGAAAAGCAATCGGGATGGCAGAAAATGGGGAAGTCATGTCATGTATATTGAATGATGGGAATCTGGAACAAATGAGTTTGAAAAGAAAAAGATTTAGGAAGATAACATATGTCATTAAATACATAAAATAGAAATCAGACTTTTTGCAAAACCAGAATAAGAACCACCAGCTACAAATTGTTCGGATAGATTCACCATGCTCTCTGATAAGACAAGTGGTGAAGTCTCTGTAGCCCAATGAGTGACTGAATGAACAAATGAATAAAATGTTAGAGCAGAAGCTAAATGACTTTCTCTCCAAAAAGTCCTGAATTTGGATGAAAGCTTAGATTTTCTGGGATTGCGTAGTCCTCACGCTGAAAGGCTGTCTGGTGCTAAGCATTACAGACTCTAAGATGTGGACTTTGAAAACCCCACACTCATGTGCCAGCATTCTTCTCTAAAACATCTCTTCCTGGGCCAGACGTCTTAGACCCTCACAGGCCCAGCATATCAGGAGAAGACCGTATCTTATCACTCTTGATCTTTCACAGCGCTTAGCCTAGTGCTGCACCAATCCCCCAGCTGAGGGACAGGCTGGGAACTGACCACAGGCAATGTCTTCCAAGAGCAAGGTCAGGAAGTCACAAAAAAGTGGAAGCTAGAAAATCCCTGCAGATGCAGGGGACACACTCCAATAGCAGGCTAAGTAACAATGCCCCTGGTTACCTCCACCCCACCTAGGAGGACCTTGGCATTAGAGAGAAGCCACAGCAGCAAAGCAGATGTCCCATGTCCTAAGCTAGTGTTTCCAATGCATTAGAAATGGTAATTCATCTAATTCTCCTACCAACTCCCTAGGATTTTACAGCCTTTCTACAGACTAAGAAACCGAAGTTAAGGGATGCAGAGAGTAAGCGGTAGAGCCGCGGTTAGAAGCCAGACAACCCAATCTGGGCTCCTAACCAAGCTCTGTATTGCTCACTGAGTTGTGAGTTTGTACCTCCACCCCTCGTTCAGATGAAACCTCCTCTAGGCAGCTTCTGACATTGAACTCCTTATATGTGACCAATAAATAATTATTGAATTGAATCTGTACTTTCCATCATCTGGAATTTGTTGAGGGTGACCAGGGTATTCAGGACTGGAGATGTCCAGATACATCCTCACGCTACAGCTTAATCCCTGGCATAAAATCTACTTGTTCTCCACATTCCACTTTGTCTTTGTGGTATTTATTTTATGGGCATGTTATTGTTATTTAGCTTCGGACACATAGTCATTTATTTGGGCTTAGGCAAACCAAAGACAAATGTTGAAACCTACGGTCCTAGCCCCTTCTCTTTCTGAACAAAGAAAAAAAAATTAATCTAAACTTGTCAGTTGATAGTTTAGTAAGGAAAATGACTTCTATTACCCAAGCCTTTCCTTGAGGCCAGGTTTAACCCTCCAAATGGTTTATTGTTTGTGAGTTTAGTTAAAAGCCCCAAAGTAAGAAAATCTCAGTTTTCATAAGTTCAGAGTTGAGGAGTCCTGAGAACTTATCCAGGAAGATCTGGGACCAGAAGGACCCACCCCTGCGCCTTTGTCCAGCTGTGGCAGCGCCTGAGATTTGGCCCGGCACAGTTACACAGCCTCAGTAGAGCAGCCAGCGGATGTCCTGGGGGAGCAGAAATGGACTTCACGGGAATCCACACGGCCCTGGCCTTCACTCTTGGTCCAGCTGGCTCACAGTTGCAACAAGGCAAATTCCACCAGCTGAATGACCCCCAGCAGCTGTGGTAGCCTGAAGGCTCCATCCTGTACAATTCATCAGGCAGCTGGCCAGTTCTGAGCCGACTGCCTTCTTGTGATGAATCATCCCTGGCCCTCAAAAGGGAGGCGTGTCAATATGTGCAAGATCTTTAGGCTCTGCATGTCCCTTAACACAGTCATTCCACTTCAACCTCACCCAGAATGCCCTGCTCTGGGCACTGAGAATTCATCAGTGGATGAACCAAACAAAAACCTGGCTCTCATAGTAGTTACATTTTTAATCTATCCTAAAGAAAAAAGAAAAAATACATTCCAAAACTTGGCATAGAGAATTATTACAATAGCAAAATACTGGAAACAATCTAAATAAACAACATTGGCAGACTGGTTAAATAAGTTCTAGTACACCCACTTGAAGTGATACAAATAACTATTTAAAGATTATGTTCTACAAGAATACCCAATGGTTTAGACAAATGTTTTCAATAGATTAAATGAGATATTACTTCTTAGCCTTTTGGCTAAGATCAAGTGTAATAGATTAAATGAAAAAAAAAAAGATTACAAAACAAAGAGTACGGTATGACTCCAAAGTTGTGAAGGAAAAAAATGCATATATGCATATGAATACTAGAAGGATATACACCAAAATGTTAACTACAGTTATCATTGGATACTGGAATTAGTGATGACTTTATATTCTTTGCTGTGCTTTCTACAAAATTCTCCTCTGGCCAAATTTCTGTAATAAATACACGTCTCAGTCAGAGTCCACCTAGGAAACCAGCCCACACCAGGTAGTTCAATGTTGGGAATTTAATATAGGAACTAGCTTCAAAGGCTTTATAGGAAATGAAAGGTACATAGGGAACAGTGAGCCCAGCAATTAGCATCAAAAAGTAGAAGGGGAAAGGGAGAAGGTATTGTCACCAAAGCCAGCAGCCAGAGTCATTCAGTGGGATCTGTGGCTCCAAGCAGAGAAGACATGGCTTCTTCTGGAACACCTTTCAAAGCAGAGAAAAGAAAGAAGATATCCTGGTTCTTCCTCATTGTACTTACATCCTCCTATCAAGACTGACCCTCTCATCCAACCTTTGAACCCCACTCCCTCAGCCTCCCCAAGAAACCTCACTCCATTCTTTCTTCTTTATTTTAATCTGTCCCTTTCTAGTGACTACTTTCCCTAACATGAAAAAGTTGCTCAATGTCCTCAGTTTACAGGAAAAAGGGAAAGAAAAAAAATCTCTTAGGATCTCACAACCCCTCTACCTGTCCTATGGTCTTTCTCTTCCTATCACAATCAAGGTTCTAGAAAAGTTCATCTTTCCGTTTTGCTTTTTGCGTACTACCTTTACCTTCTCACCTCCCTCTAATTTCTCAATCCTCTGCAACCTGACTTCCACCCAAAGCAGCCACTGAAATTGCTGTCATCTTTTTTTTTCAAGATATAGTTGACATATAACATTATATTGGTTTCAGGTGTCCAGCATAATGATTCAATACATGTATATATTGCAAAATGATCACCACAATAAGTCTAGTTAACATTTGTTCCCATACATAGTTACAAATTTTTTTCTTGTGATGAGAACTGCTAAGATCTATTCTCGTAGTGACTTTCAAATATGCAACACAGTGTTATTAACTGTAGTCACCATGCAGTTCATTACATCCCCATGACTTATTTATTTTATACCTGGAAATTTATACCTTTTCACTTTCTTCACCCATTTCACCCTTCCACCTCCCCACCTCTGGCAGCTACCAATCTGTTCTCTGTATCTCTGAGCATGGTTTTGCCATTTTGTTTTCTCCTGGTTTTTAATTTCCACATATAAATGAGATCATACAGTATTTGTGTTTTTCTGTCTGATTTTTCACTTAGCCTAATGTCCTCAAGGTTCATCCACACTGTCACAAATGGCAATATTTCCTTCTTTTTTTATAGGTGAATAATATTCCATTGTTTGTGTACACCATATTTTCTTTCTCCCTTCATCCACTGATGGACACTTAGGTTGCTCCCATGTCTTGACTATTGTAAGTTGCTCTCATCTTTTTGGGGCCAAATCTAGTAGACACCTGTCAGTCCTCCACTCATTTGTCCTTTCTCGTCCATGTAATGTATGTCAACCTTCCTTTCTGAATGTAACCCTTCACTTTTTGCCTTTGCATCTCTAACTCCACTCTCTGCTGATTTTCCCCTCTCTGCACACCTCACCCTCCTCCAGCTCGTAATCCTGCCCTAAGTCCTTATCTCTTCCCACACCACATAGTTTTCCTTGCTAATTTCACCCATCCCCATGACTTCTATTATAATGTATATATGATTCATTTCGAGGTCTACCACTCCACCCCACATCTCTCCTCAGAGATTCAGGACTGTACATTCCACTGCCTGTTTGCATGAAAAGCACTTCACACTCCTTGTAACATCTCTTCATCTCTCCTCCAAACTTGCTCCTGTATTACCTATCTCTGTAAAGGGCTCTACCTTCCATTGTTAAACCAGATACTAGAAATCATTCTCAATTCCTCCTTTTCTATCAGTCATCATCCAATCTATCCTGCTTAACTTTTCAACATGTCATATATGCATGTCTTTGTGTCCAGTCACACTGCTATTACCCTAAACCTAGATGCCAGCATCTCCTTACTACTCTCCCTCTGTCTAGTGTTGTCCCCCTCCAACCCATTATCCATTTGTGCCAATGGTGGTCTTCATAAAAAGCAACCCTGGCTAAAACTCTCAGTGGCTTTCTTATATAAACAATATAAAAGCTTTTTGTTAAATGCCAAAGCTGTCTGTATCTGTCCTGCCCTAGCTCTCCGTGCCTGTAATCTTACCTCCATTGCCCCCACCCAAGCTTCACTCTTTGGTGCTTTTCTCAATCTCTGGTGAACTATGTGCAATTCTGAAGGGTAACAGGCTCTCTGTCACATCTGTCTGGACTGCCCACCCCACCTTGTCAAGCACACAACAATTATAAGATCAGGCCCCGGAGTGAGAAAGCCTGGATTTGGAACCGCCCCACCACGTATTAGCTGTGTTACTTTGAGGAAATCATTTAAATACCCTGTGCCTCAGTTTCCTTATCTGCAAAATGGTGACTATAAGAACAATACTTTGTCATAGGGTCACTTATATATACAACACACAATTGTTCCTGACATGTGCAAGTACTCTATACATGGTGGTAATTATTATCAATATTTATTCACCTAATTATCTGCTGTTTGCCACAGCCTCTAGAAAGATTTTTCTGACCCCTTAGCTCTGGGTTAAAGGCTTTCCAACTCATACATTCCCCTATCATAGCACATCTCATACTCTAGTATTTGTGTGTCTATCTCCCCCACAAAACTATGAGTCCTGTGTGGATAGGAGTGCTCTCTTACAAGTTTTAATGTCCCCAGCACTAGTTCAATGCTTGACAAATAGTTGGTGCAGAGTAAATGTTCATAGAAGAAACAGATGAATGAATGAATGAAATAGCATGTCATTAACATTTGCTCATAGACTTAGAGTGTAAGAAGTACCTTCACATGTTTTTTTTTGTTTGTTCCTCACCTCAGCCCTATATAGTGGGCAAGGCAGGCATGATTTTTATCCTCATTTTAAAATTAAGACATTCAAGGTCAGCCATATGAAGTAATTTCTCAAGGTTTCAAAGCCAATAAATAATGCAGCTTAACCCGAAACTGGGTTTCAAATTCCATGCCTTCTTCTCTCCAACAAATAGAAAATTGCTGCTGGAGAATTATGAAGTGAAGGGGTTTAGGCCTGGGCTGAGCAGAGCTGTGGATGGCATGGTATCAGCCAATGTGTACATATCAAAGACACAATGTCCTTAGAGAATGGAAAAGGCTAAATTTTAGGAATATCTAATCCTACTCCACCACTGAATCAGTCAGGAGTTGTTTTCAGGTGCTAATAAAAGGACTGAATACAATGGCTTCAATAAACCAAGGGTATGTCCCTCATCTAAAAGAAGTTCATCTTACAGAAGTACAGCCCACAGGTGGTGAGCAGGCTCTCTGGTCATTGAGAATCAGACTCTCTGGGGCATCTGGGTGGCTCACTCAGTTGAGTGTCCAACTCTTGATTTCAGCTCGGATCATGATTCAGGGTCATGGGTTCGAGCCCTGCGTCCAGCTCCACATTGAGCATGGAACCTGCTTAAGGGTCTCACTCTCTCTCTCTCTCTCTCTCTCTCTCTCTCAAAATAAAAAATAAAATAAAATTTTTAAAAAAAGAATCAGACTCTCTGCATCTTTTGGTCCACTCTCTTACTCTAAGATGATCCTCAAGATTCCTGCCCCTGGTGTTAAGCCCAGATTAACCCCATCTCTGTAGTGAGGGCAGTACCTTGAATATGATGGATCTCATTGTTGCAATTAGGTTGCATTTTATGACAAAGGCAAAGAGGTTTTGCAGATGTAATTAAAGTCCCAAATCAGTTGATCTTGACCTAATCAAAAAGGCCAGTTGGCTATTGAAATTCCTACATTTGCATGCCAGCCAGGGCAGCTGGGAAAGAAAGGAAGAAAGGCAAAAAAAAAGGGGGGGGGGAACTCCTCCCATTCAGTTACCTCCCACTTTTAAGTAGCCTTCCCATAGGTCAACTCTGCTCAGATCTCCAGACTAGATGCGTGGAGCTACACCTCCTGCAAAGAAGGCCGAGAATCTACTCAGTGAGGCACCTTGTCACCCACAAGAATATAATGAAGGAACATCGGCCACTGGATAGGCCACTCTCATAGAGAGACTGAAGTACTGAGATGTGGGTGATTTGCTTGCCCAAGTCTTTCAGCCCTCTCTTGGCCGACACTACAATGTCCTCACCCTGACATCATGTGCCAGGGCTCCCAGTAGCAGGCAGGCAGTTCTGTGGGAGGCCAGAGGCCTTGACTGACGCCCTATGCCCCCGTGCTCACCCTACTAACATCCTTTCCAATTGCCTTGCCTTGCCTTCCTCTCCTATGATCCCAAGCACAAGTGCGGATCACAGGAGTTCTGCCAACAAAGACTAGGAAATTGGGTGCTAAAAAAGCCTGAAGGGGAAATCCGTCATGCTCAGCAGGAGCCAAAAGCCATTCAGCCAGGCAGAGGCATTAGAGAGATACAGCTAGAAATGATGCAGTGATAGGGAAATTGGGGGTAAAAGGGTAGATCTGAGAATTGTTCACATATAGAAACATGAACAGTGTCTGGGGTGCTGTAAACGCTAATTGCTTAATCGCTCTGTGGGGTGAAACATTTTGCAAATGGAAGTAAGATATCATTGTTCTATCTATGCAACTGCAGAATATCATTTCCCCCACCTCTAATGAGAATTCTGGGTGAGCCTCCACAAGATTTGTTACATTTCCTGGTCATTGGTGATCTTGTCACACCGGATCTTCCTTTGACTCTAGGTATTTCCCTCAGAAAGTAAATTCCTTCACATAACAAAATCCATTCCAGTATATATGATACAATGAAATGATGCCACTGTTTGAGGTGGCATGAATCTAGAGAGGTATGCTGCAATATTCAAGAATAAAATGGCCCAATCATATCCCCATGACCTGTCTTCATAGAAATTATTATGTTTATGAGTGCCCTTATCACTTGCTAGGCACCAGTAATAGGAATTACAAAAGACCAGTAAAGTCAATACTTTGTAATAACCATACGACTAGCTCCCTACAACATGACACCTCCCCCAACAAAAGCAAAAACTAAGAGAAAGGCAGCCAATGGGTGTTTATGAATCCAGGTTCTGGATTCAAAGAGCCTGGGTTTGATTCCAGCCCCAGCACTTAGTAACCTGGTTCAGTGACTTGGTCCTTTATTTAACCTCTCCAAGCCTCAGTGTCTTCATCTGTAAAATGAGGGTAATTATAGTACCTGCCTCATAAGGGTATTGTGAGAATTAAATAAGAATACATTCCAGGCCCTCAGCACAGTGCCTGGCTTAACAAATGTTAGCAGCTATTATTCAGAGTTACCTCAACTCTCTCTTTTGCTGTGTCTCTGAAGCATTAACATATAATTCCAATACGCTCACTTCCTTCCATCTAACTCCACAGGCCAAGGCAATATCCAACAACCCACACATATTTCTGGAACCGGAAGGCATCTCATCAGTTGTATATCCATCCGGATGTACAACCAAGGATGTGCCAGACCCTCTGGGCACTGGTGGTATTGAAAAAGCACACCCAAATGAGAATCATTGACCTACTCTACTTTTCATTTTCTAGAGGAGGAAACTAAGGCCCAGAAAAGTGAAGAATCTTCTAGGGTCACAACACCATTTTCAGGATGTGCTTATTGGCAGACCTGACTCAGACCTGAGACCGGGAGCCAAATGTCTCAACTCCGATTGCACAATTTTGGCACTACCTCAGGCTGCCTTGTGGGATTCAACAAGTATTTCCTGAGAAACCACAGTAGGGGTCATGAAGGAGAACAAGATGGTGACCCTGCCAAGAATGGCATCTAAACCTAGTCAGGAAAACAGGCACTGGCGGTGTTAAGAAATCTAATTAGAGAAGTGCCAACAAAGTGCTAAGAAGTTTTAAGTGCTGCATCTAATGCATGAAGCTTTCATGAAGAGGGTAGAATTCCTGCTAGACTTTGAAGGCTAGGGAGTGAAGGGAGACATTCTTGGTAGAAAAAATCATTTGTGCAATGACCCAGAGGTTTAAAGAGAAAGAGAACTTACTATCTTCTTGAACATATGAGGAGATAGAGCTGAAACATCTGGGGTCAGGAAAAGTCAATTTTCCAAAGTATCTTACAAAGCAAAGAGGGAAAACACTTCCTCTCTTCTCTTCCCCAATATCCACAGAGCATCTGCTTCCTGCCTGCCCCACGTTCTGAAAGAGGGAGAGTAGCACCAAAAACAATTCCCGTGGGATTCCACTCTGAAGACATTCAGGAGGATGAAGAGGCTCATTTCTCATTCTTGGAAAAGTAGAAGCAAACAGAAATACAGCCAGCCCCTCTATTCAAAAGCTAGGGAGATGCTGCTGGGGGTGATTATGACTGATCCTACTTGAGAAAAAGCAGGAACTCCAACATTTTTAGATCTCTGTTCTACTCTGGAGTGTCAGTAAGCAATAACCACAGCTTCCCATCCCAATGTAAAGCTATCAATATAATAACACAGTGCCAATTTTCCTTGTGACCTTATTAAAATGCTAAGAATAGATTTAGAGTAGATAAATCCTCCCATCTTGTGCTGGTTGGAGATCGCTGTGTAGCAACCTACCCTAAAACATGATTGCATGAAACAATTATTTTACTATGCCCATGGATTCTGGTAGATTAGGAATTTGGACAGGGCACAGAATTGATGGCATATTTCTGCCTCTTGAGGAGACCTAGAGGCTGGGGGATAATCTCATTTGGAAGCATCCTCACTCACTGATGGTTGATACAGACTGTCAGCTGGGACCTCAGCTGGGTTTTCCACAGGCACCCCTAATGTGCACCCCAAGAGGGGCTTCCTCCCAGCACTGGGGCTGAGCTCCAAGTGTGAGCTCCCCAAGAAGGCAAGCGAGCAGTGCATAGCATTGCATGATCTTGTTTCAGAAGTCATATAGTGTCACTCTTGCCAAACTCTCCTGGTTGAAGCAGGTCCAAGGGGAAAAAACATAGATCCCACCTCTCAGTGGGAGGAGCATCAGGAAGAGCATGTGAGACAGGACACTTTACTGCAGCCATCTTTAGAACACACAACCTGCCACACATCCCAAACAATATCCTACATCTGCCTAAATGCCTACCTGCCTGAAACTTGCACCATAAAAGGAGTTTCCTGTGGTGATCAAGTGTTTCCTCAGCAAGAGTTATTCATTGAAAAGAATAATAGCATTCAAATAGCACTTTACAGTTTTGCAGCTCCCCCTTCATGGTATTCACAGTAACCCTGTGCAGTGGGAATTATTCTCACACCATTCTACAGAGGAGAGGATTGAGGTTCAGAAAAGTTATATGAGGGGCACCTGGGTGGCTCAGTCAGTTGAGGGTCCAACTTCGGCTCAGGTCATGATCTCGCAGTTCGTGAGTTCGAGCCCCGCATCAGGCTCTGTGCTGACAGCTCAGAGCCTGGAGCCTCTTCAGGTTCTGTGTCTCCCCTCTCTCTTTGCCCTTCCCCCCACTCAGGCTCTGTCTGTCTCAAAAATAAATAAACATTAAAAAAATTTTTTTTAAAAAGAAAAGTTGTATGAGACACTTGGCAGGTTAAGGGTAGACTTGGAATTTGAACACAGAGCATTGGACTCTAAAGTCTATATTATTTTCACACTTTCTTTCAAGTAAGTGAAAATGTGTTTATCCAATAGATGATGATAAATACATCCATAGCAATCAATAAAAACCAGATGAACAAATTAATGAACAGCAAACGCTAAAATTAAATGACTGACAGAGCCGCCAGTCATTTACTAGAGCGCTAAAGAAATGGGACACTAACTAGGTCCGTTTTGATGGAACAGGAAAATCTCTTTGGAGGGGAAGCCTGGAAAATGCGACAGTAGAGAACTCTGAAAGCCATCACTGATTCTCAGATGGAAGAAGGAGTCAGTCAATGCCAAAGATGAAATTGTGAGTGCTCCCAAAATGTACAAGAAAGCTTGTGAGGGAAGGAGGTTTTATTTCTAGTTTTCTTTTCAATAACAACTTGAAGATGCCATAGACAAGTGGAATAATTCCCAGGGGAGATACATGCAATGCCTTTAGGATAACCAAATACCGCTTGAAACTCTAAAAGAGTTGGTCTTCATGTTTAATTCTTTGGGCAATGTTTTTCTTCAATTATAGACTGTTAGAGTATTGCTTGCCTAATCTAGAATTCAAAACAATTTCTTCTCATCTCTTCCCAACATTACTCCCCAATACTATGCTAGGAGACATTGCATTAAACTTTTGGGGAAAGCCATCCTGTGTCATATTGGAATTAACTAAAACTTTCTTGGAAATTAATTGTCTGAATATTCTACCTCAATGAATTACACAATGAAAGGTGATCAAATGACTTAAGATCTCAGTATTACCTTTAAAATGTATTTAGGAACTAATAAATGAGAAAGTAAATTCTCAATCCCTCAAATGGCCTAAGAGTTGGCAGAGTAAGCAAAAATAAATAAATAAATAAATAAATAAATAAATAAATAAATAAAAATAAAAACTAAAAATCTTCAAATACTACTTAAACATAAGTGAACACAGAAGACTACCATAGGAACCTTCAGATTTCCAGACTACAACTGTTTTTTTCCCTGAAACATTTTATTTCAGGATCCTTCCCATTAAAAGTTCATTAAACGAGTTGAACACTGGTCATTAATATCATCTCAGTATTTATAAATCTGTCCCAGATAGGTACAGGAGCACAGAGACCAATTCATATTTTCACATAATTCAATATGCTTCTTTTTATTTCTCTGCTGAATAGAAAAATAGTAACTCTCAGGGCTGTAATCTCCTTCTTAAAATGGGCCATTAATGGTTTACAAGGGTGGTTTGTTTTCTTTTTCCAAAGGAAGGGAAATAAAACTTTGCATGACTTCTCTTCTAGGCTGGCTTTTCAGAGTACCAGTGCGAAAAGTTATAAAATATTGTGAATAAGTAGTACCAAGTCCAACCTTGACATTCTGGGCCCTTTATAATCTTCTTTCTACTTGTTTTTCCCATCCTGTCTTTCTCCATCACCCCCTAGCCTTTCTACTCTTAAGGTCGAGAGAATCCTTATCCAAACCTTTCTGGACCCATATCTGGTTCATGCTCCTCTGCTTCTCAATCTATGGTGCCCCTTGTCCTCTGCCAAGGTCGAGATCAAATACTACCCTTGGCTGAGGCATCCTCTATTCCACCCAGGGGTCCATAATCAGTCTGACTTCATCTTACCTTGTAAAAACAATACTTCTATTTCATTCTGGTTGAGTTTTAAGTGGTAGCTCTTTACATATCTGCCACTCTAAATATATAGATTGCAAACTCTCTGACGAAGGAGCCATGTATTACTTCATCATTATATCCTGCACAGTGCCTCAAAGTAGGCTCTTGATTTTGTTCATGTTTGCAGTAGCTCATATTTATTGATCACATAGTATGTAATCAGTCTTGGTTAAGCATTTTAAGGTATCATTTCAATTAGTTTTCACAAGGACCCTGGATATAAGTACTATTATTTATCCTTCCCACTTTGGAAAGGAGGAATGAGATCATATCATTTAAGTACCTTTCCCAGTGTTACAGTTGGTGAAACTACGATTTGAATCTGAATGGTCAGATTCCATAGCTTAAACTCCTATCCTTTCATTTTACCTTCCATTTGATAGTTTCTAAATTGAATTAAATGAAATTCAAGAAACACACAGATTTGGTGAGGGGATCAGTTAAATGGGTGATGGGCACTAAGGAGGGCACTTTTTTTGGGATGAACACAAGGTGTCATATGTAAGAGATGAATCACTGGGTTCTACTCCTGAAGCCAAGACTACACTGTATGTTAACTAACTTGAATTTAAATTAAACAAAAAAAAAACCATAGATTTTATTTACTCCCTGAAAATGAGGCTTTAAAATGGGCAAAAGGAGAGGCGCCTGGGTGGCTCATTTGGTTGAGCTTCTGACTCTGGTTTCGGCTAGGATCTTGATCTTGTGGCTCTCTAAACAAACAAACAAACAAATATATATTTTTTAATAAAAATAAAATGGGCAAAAGGCAAAGCTCCATTTCCTTATGTATTATCTTTGCTGTCTACAGACTGCTAGTCTCCGGGATTTGACCTTTCATAAGCCAACACCTAGATTTTCTTAAAAAACAAGATTTTTTTTAAATCCATTAATCAATGTAAATCTATCCTCTCCTAGTATCATGACACCACTCTGAGTATAAGCAATGCATACTACTAATCATTCCACTCAGATACACGATTATGAAACATAAAAGAGGAAATATTCTTTTTTAAAAAATTTCTTACATCCACTAAATGATAAACAAGGAGATAAATGTTAAATCAAAATGAGAAGCCAGTTGTGTCTACATGGCCAGATCACTGAGTCAAACATCCGATAGGCTGATTGGTATATTTTTTAAATACTTTATTACTCAGATTGGTCAAATGAGTTGAACTATTGCTTCATGTATGCTAGCAATCCTGTGTTAAAAATGCTTTTTTGGGGGCGCCTGGGTGGCTCAGTCGGTTGAGCATCCGACTTCGTCTCAGGTCACGATCTCGCGGTCCTTGAGTTCGAGCCCCGCATCGGCCTCTGGGCTGATGGCTCAGAGCCTGGAGCCTGCTTCCGATTCTGTGTCTCCCTCTCTCTCTGCCCCTCCCCCGTTCATGCTCTGTCTCTCTCTGTCTCAAAAATAAATAAACGTTAAAAAAAATATTTTTAAAAAAATGCTTTTTTGGGTGGCTCAGTCAGTTAAATGTCCAACTTCAGCTCAGGTCATGATCTCTTGGCGTGTGAGTTCAAGCCCCGTGTCAGGTTCTGTGCTGACAGCTCAGAGCCTGGAGCCTGCTCTGGACTCTGTGTCTCCCTCTGTCTATGCCACTCTCTCTCTCTCTCCCCCGTCTCTCAAAAATAAATAAACATTTAAAAAAATTCTTTTTCCATGTACCTATTGATTGTGTGCAACACATCCTAGAACATAAGAGATAAACTAATTGAGAAACATTCACCTGATTTTTTTCTTTTCCCTTTGGTACATTGTTGCTAGAGCAGCCTTTCTAAAACACAACCTGGAATGAAAAGATATGAACCTCGTGTTTATAGCAGCTTTATTCATAATTTCCAAAACTTGGGAAAAAAACAAAAAAAATGTCCTTCAGTAGGTGAATGGATAAATACACTGCAGTACATCCAGACAATGGAATATTATTCAGCACTAAAAAGAAATGAGCTATCAAGCCATGGTGAAAAAAAAAAATACAGAGGAATCTCAAGTGCCTATATGTTACTAAGTGAAAGAAGCCAGACTCAGAAGGTTATATATTCTATGATTCCATTTATATGATGTTCTGGAAAAGGTAAGCATAGAGGAACAGAAAACCGATCAGTGGTTGCCTGGGATGGGAAAGTGGACCCCAAAGGGACAGCCTGGGGGACTCTTTTGGGGTGATGAAGCTAGTCTATGTTTGTCTGTAATGGTTGGTCCATGACTCTGTGCACTTGTCAGAACTCTACACTGAGAAGAGCACATTTTACAATACATAAATTTTTACAAATAAAATTTTTGGACAATTGCTTTTTTAAACCCATCCATGTCTCCCCATCCCTGAAAGAAAAGCCTCTATTTGTTTTAAACCAGAACTCCAGGCCCTTCTTGGCACAGCCCCTCCCTCCTATCTACTTTCTCTTCCTTCTCTTCCTTCAGATTAGCAAATCACTTGTGGTCTCCGAATGACCTCTGCACATCTCAGCTTCCTGCTAGTGTGTGGCCCCCCAGAAATGCCCCTGTCCACTGCCTCTTCAGACTTTTCCATCTCTGTGCCACACAGTAAGTAACCGAGGCTCCAATCAGGCCGAATACCTTACAGTTCTGCAAAATATGCGAAGCTACTTCAAGGCTCTCTGCCTTTGTGTTTGCCCTGCCTGGAATATTCTCTTTCCCTTCATCCTCTTTCCTATAAGCTGGATAAACGGTCATATGTCTATTAATATTCTATTAACATCACCACCTTTATGATGTTTTCCTGAGGCCTCCCCCAAAAGTCACATATAGAGTACTTTCATAGCACTTACACACATCTCAGTCATCTGTTTCCATACCTATTGCGAGCAGAGACCATTCTTATTCACTTTGTGTCACTATTACCTAGAATATCTCTAGGTAATAGAAATACACGTTATAGGTGTTTGAGGAATGAATGGATGGATGGATGAACATGTGAACCAATTAATGAGCAAATAAATCTCCTTATTTGGAATGTTCTACTATTCCACTCGGAAAACTCCAAATTATCCTTCAAAAGAATGCTCAACATCACCCCACTTCTGAGCAGCCCACCCCCAAAACACACTCTGTCCTTTTTTGATATTTATAAATTTGTGCTTTATTATTACCCTTTTACTGTACACACTTACGTAAATGGTAACTATACTAGACTGTGAGTTCTTCCAGGGCCTCCCTAAACAATAGATCCCCAGCATCCAGGAGACAATGCCTGACTAAAGTAGTTATTCAGTAAACCCAAGATTTACAGATGAGTCGAATCCATGCTTGCTTCACTCTCCTCTGAGTCATGACCCTGATGAGGCTGTAGTGATGCGTGTAATAGGAAGTGTGTGAAATGAGGGAAGTTCTAAGCATAATAGAGTAAAAAGACATTAATAAACCAGGAGTAATAAATACAGAAAATTAGAAATGACGTTTTCCTCTAGAAAAATATCCCCTCACAGAAAGCAAGAGAGAAATGAACAGTGGTAAGATAAGCAAAACTGCTTCTACCAAAAGGATACTTGGCAGATAAAACCTGAAGTGAAGGGACACACGTTAGCTCTCCTCAAAAGTCAGAATTGGCCTCAGGTCTGTTGCTTACCACTATCCCTCCTCCCACCACATGTCTGCAAGGCACATGGCTTCACCTGAGCTCATGTCCTCAATGTCCCAGGAACGATTTAGAACCTGCAACAGGGAAATGATCCCACCAATGAAGGAGGATTCCCAGTTTTCAACTTGGCCACGATACGTTCTGCGTCCAAGTACAGTAACACATGCTCTTCCAATAACTGAGAGAGAGAGTTTCTAAGAATTTGACCAAACTAAATATTTATGTTACAGAAGAGGAATTTGTGGATATTGACTTTTTCCAAAAGTCTCCTGCTGGAGGAGCACTCACAGTTCCTTGCTGAGATCACTGACTGAATGCTGACTTTTTTTTTCCTCACTCTCTTCCTCTCAGAAGGTATCACTGCCTTTTGCCCTCTTGGAGCTGATTAGTTCATCGCCCAACAGGTAGTACAATATTACAAGCTTCATGAGATGGCTCAGCCCACTGTGTGACCCCAGTCTGTACCTACAAACCCCAAGGCCTGTCCTTGAATATAAGAGTCACGGCTCCTGCTACTCATCATAAAATTTCCATTAGTCATAATATTTTAAAACACCATAATTTTTATCAGTCCTTTGACTTTTTCCTAGCTATGTGTGGCTGTGTTTATGTTGATTACTTCATAAAATGAGTCTTCATCTTGATAAGCAGTAATGCATTGCAAACCTATAATGTGTAAGTCCACGCACAGGGCCAAGACTAGGGTGAGGCAAGAGAGATGCCAAATTTAAAGAGACACTCACTCTCAGAGTACCCACTCAAAGCTTTTTTTACTGCCAGTCCAATATATCTGAGACCCTACAAGGTGAAGCTACATCTTCTTCACATATCCTCTCAAAAAAATGCTAAATGTTCCCTCCTCACATAACTGACTACCTCTCAAACTTTAGGTTCTAACCCAAATCTCTCTTCCTTAGAAAGAACTTTCCTGAACACCTTCCCTAAAGTAAGCATTCCCTATTGTCATCTATCATAGCATTCTCTTACATTTCTTCTCTGCATTTGTCAAAATCTATAATTGCTTCTTGTTTACTGTTGTTTTTCATTAGAATGTAAGCTCCATTAGAGCAGGAACTATCAGTCTTGTTCACCATTATAGCCCCATTGCCTAGCTCAGTGCCTAACACACGGTTGGCACATAATAAAATATTTGTTGAGTGAATGAAACTTTAATGAATAGCTTTTGGAATGTTTCAAATCAACTGTGACCTGACTTGCCCTATGACTTTAGGTAAGTTGCTTAATCTCTCTAGGGCTCAGTTTTCTCACCTTAATATGGGGCTATTCCTTGATCCAATCATCCACCTTGCGAGATTTTCAATATAAAGCTAAGAATAAATGAGTGAATAAATTAATGTCTGTTTTCCCATTTGGAAATGTAAGAAATTATATGCTGTTCAAGTACACGTGGCCAGTTTGCTGGTTACCTATGACCATATAACAAATCACCCCAAAACTTAGCTCTTATGAGTCAGAAATTTGGAAAGTTCTGCTTGGGGCTTCTCATCCAGTCAGAAGGTGGCTGGAGCAGGAAGAGTGGAAGGATTAGATCAATGGGGGATCAGCTAGTCATCTCTCTCTATATGTAGATGATGATAGGTTGGATGATAGGTAGATAATAAGATAGGTAATAGATAGATAGAAAGATAGAAGATACATAGAGAGACAGATAGAGATACAGACATTGCTTCTGGACTCCTTTATATCCTCTCTATAGATGGACAAATTAGGTTCTTTCACAGCCTTAGGATAGTCAGACTGCCTAACTACCAGCACTGGGTTCCATTGTAAGTGCTCCAGCAAACAGCCCAGAAGTTGCATTACTATTTATCATTTAGCCTTGGAAATTAACATAGCATCCCTCTACCCTATTGGTCAAAACAGTTTCAAACACCCATTCAGTTTCAAGAAGAAGGAACATAGATCAACCTTTTGACAGGAGGAGTGTCAGAGTATTTGCAGACATATTTTTAAACCACTGCAGCTTACTTTCTGGCACAAATGATACAAGCAAAATATATTTACCCCTTCCCAAGACCCCTATGGTTTCATTACATTAAAGTATCAGATTTGAGGTTCAGTATCTCATCATCTAAATCAAACCCAAGGGTAGATGACATTCCTTGGGTACAATTCTTTGAGTAGTTTCTCTCTCTCAGAAGGCTTATGGAATTGAGTTATAGTTGTCTGTCCCACATGCCTAACATACAATGATGGGACAAGCATAGGGTCACCATTATGGACACCCTCATTCATAAAGGGAAAAATGAGGGGCACATAGTGGTCTCTGGTTCATGGCAATCTTGAAGTCCACAGGGCACATGTTGCCAGTTTCTTCGTTAAGGCCCAGTCCTACTTCCAGAGAATGATTCTCTGTGGTTCTTGGCCTTGGTCCCTTGCTCTTGGTTTTACTCTGTAAGTCATTTTTACTTTTCCATAAACACTAGCCTTTTTGCCACTGAGTAGGCTTTGTCAGCCCCCTTCCTGCTTACATTAGTTCGAAGGAAAAAAGACCTCTTTTAATTTTGTTTTGTCTTTTTCCTTTTTAGTTCAAGCTGATACAATTCCTTTAAACTTTTTGTGGGATTTTTGTATATTAATGTATAATTCACTCCAATAAGCAGAAACTATACAAATGTCTTTAAAGTAAGCCTCTGTCTTGGGCTTCATGTAAGGTTGCTGTAGGAAAATTCCCTTAAGATTCTTAAAAGTTCTATTGTTTAACAGGGTTGTGAGACATGCCCTTAAAATCTTAAAAGATGTTTTGTCTGTTTGAAAGTATCTATGAGGCACCACCTGACATCTTTTTGAGGTCTTAACAAAGGATATTACAGTACCATCATGGATTTGATCTTTGCCCTGAAACTATTATTTAATTTGAGAGTTTTTTGCCATCTGGTTGGACTAGAAACAGTTTTCTTTTTTTTTTTTTAATGTTTTTATTTTACTTTTGAGAGAGAAAGAGAGAGACAGAGTGCTAGTGGGGGGAGGGACAGAGAGAGAAGGAGACACAGAATCTGAAGCAGGCTCCAGGCTCCGAGCTGTCCGCAGAGAACCTGATGCAGGGCTTGAACTCACAGATGGTGAGATCATGACCTGAGCCGAAGTCAGACACCCAACCGACTGAGCCACCCAGGGCGCCCCTAGAAAGAGTTTTATTTTCAAACATAGAGAGTCCTGGCATCTTAATATTTCCTCTAAATTTTTATTGAAAACTGAACAGTTGCATTTTTGGCTTTCCTCTCTCTATTTGTGTCTTAGTACACAAATCTAAAAGATGCTTCAACATTTTTTCAACATTCTACTTGCAAATTTTCTTAGCCAGACCCATCAGTTTGTTTGGTACATTTTCTCTTTTCCACATTACTATAGATGACAGTTTTTCTAAACTGCCCATCACTACCTAACAAAGGTCTGCTTTCCTCCAGTTTTCAATAGTTTTCCTCACTTTCCTTTAAACTTCTACAACTGATTCCTCAAGGTCCATCCATCGAGCTTCTGCTAACAATTTCTTCAAGGTTCCTCTGCCTGCTGCCCAGACCTGAAGCTAATGCCACATGTTTTAAGCTTTTGTTATAACAGGACCTCAGTACAAAGTTTTAAAAACGTGCTCTACTTATCTACTGACGTGCAGCAAATCTCCAAATATTTAATGTCTGAAAACAACATACATTTTATTATCACTTATGGTTTCTATGGGTCAGGAGCCTGGAAAAGTCTTCATCGGGTAATCCTGGCTTGAGGTCTCTCCTGTGGCCACCTTCAAGTATTGGCTGGAGCTGGAACAGCGGAGGGGTTGGAGCATCTGGGGGATGGGCAGTCGGTGGCCAGGCATCCCTCTCTCTTTCCTCATGTAGTCCCAGGGCTTCTCCATGAAATCTCTTTCATGAGCTAGCTTAGGCCTCCTCACAGATGACACCCAGGGCTCCAGCCTGAGTATTCTAGCAAGGATCTGCATCACCTTCTATGCCTTCCCTTTAGAAGTCATATAGCAACACTCCTCCATATTCTATTGGGCAAAATAATGAAAAATCCTGTCCAGTTTCAAGAGAACAAGCATAAACCCCAGCTCTTCATGGGAGGAATATTGGCGGGGGTGGGGGGGGGACAAAAAACTTCAGATGTATTTTCAAGCTGTCACATCTAGTAAGCATAAAGTAAGTATAAAGTTGCAATTGAATTACTTGCTTTCTATTACATTAAAGGAAATAGGTGGATAGACTCATTCACTCATTCCATTATTCCTTATTCATACTCCCTAATCCTCTGTGTATATCCTATCAGTGGACATATCACATCGTTTTCAAATGACCTGCCTTCGTATCTGTCTCTTCCCTTGCACTGTTACATCCCTGTGGGTAGATGTTTATTCATCTTTATATCTTCATTATTTAGTGCAAAATGCGACTCATATAAGATGCTCAAATAATATATGCTGACCAAATGGATGAATAAATTAATAAATTGCAGTTTTACCTTGTTTACAAATATTAAAGTGGAATATTTCCTACTAAGCAATGAGTCATCAAAAACTAAATGCCAGTTTCTATTCCCTATCGCCAGAAACTTTTGTTCCTATTAAGAAAAGTCAATGGCACAATTCACGTTTATATTGGCTTTATTTTATAAATGTGCATTTTTGCATTATTTGAACCACTTTTGATGTAGTCATTTACCCACACATGGATGGCAGAGAAGGTACACCCTGCACCGGAATCCAAACAACTGGGACAAATACCAGAAAGACCTCCAACGAGAAAGTTAACTGGATCCCTGTGCTGCACTGACTGCCCAACATGAGGGGAAAAAATGGCAAGACAATAGGCTGTTGAAAAAGCAGCAGGAGGAGCAGAAGGAGCTATCGTGGCTGAGGCATGGGCCTTGCAGGAAGGTAACAGAGCTCTGCTATAATTCTGAGCACACATCTTTCTCAAGGGGACTGAGCTGAAGAAGCCTCAGGGACTAATGAATCTTTAAACACAAAAATCAGATGGATAAGAAGGCAGGGTGGTGGCAAAAAGATGTACCGCTCCAAGACAACTGACCATTAGGAATGAGGGAGTATGGCAGAGGATAAGGCTGGGTCCCTCCTCTTCATAAGAAATTCAGGGAATGGAGGGAATGGGGAGGAAGGATACACTAATTTGCATGTTTGGGGCCTGTGCAGGGAGATGTCAAGGAGAGACAAAAACAAGAAAGGAAATAAAGGCATATACTTATCATGAGGAGCACTGGGTGATGTATGGAAGTGTTGAGTCGGTACGTTGTATACCTGAAACTAATAGAACACTGGATGTTAACTATACTGGAACTAAAAGAAAAGAGCTAAGAGAGCAAGATAAAGATTTCAGCAGAAGAAGACCAAACAGGCAGATTCCCTCTCGAAACGTCCAGACCCTCACCTAAATTCCAAGTCCCTCCCAAGATGAGGATTGGTTCAGGAGGCTGCCACATGGTCATCGTCACTCAACAGGAGAGATCTGGCTGCTCTAAGTTCTAGAGCTTAAAGGCAAAATGGAGTGTTTTATTATTGTTGTTTTTAACTATGTTATATAACAATCCATTAAGGCAGGTGGATCAGTTTGGCTAGTCACTCTTGTAACTGTTTGGGTCCCTGTATCAGCTCATCTGTTTGCCCCTGAAGAATGGTATGAAACAACTGTTAAGGAACATCACTGACAGCAGAAGATGTTTTCCAAACTCCTCTTGCTAGCAGGGGTAGGACCCTTGTGTTTTCCCAGGGATTGTGTAAAAGTTCTGGGATTGGGTGGGAGAGCCAGTAGATACACGGAGGAAGGTACTGAGAGGCTGAGAAAGAGCTAGAAGTGGACAGAGATTAATAACTATGAAATTTAAGTGCATTTTTCCACACAAAACAATCTTATTTGTTGAGAACTCTCATTTTTTCCTCACTCTTAAGAAAACCACATATATTCTTCCCTATTCAAAAGTTATATGGAGAATTATCAGAATTGTCAAGATAAAAGGATTGCATTTCTAACATTCCTTTGGGGAAAACTGAACCTTCTCTCAAAACACATCAAATGTTGATACCATGAAAAATAATTATGTTTGCCACAAACATGATTGAGGTGAGGTTAGCAGAGCTCCCTGCTGTACTCCAAGATGAGGTTACACAGGACGGAGTCACTAGAGAGGATCATAATGACCTTAGCACCCACATCATTTGATTTCAGTCTCTGATCAAAATGGGGCCTCAATCAAGTTTCCTACTTTTTCCACCCTGTTACACAATGATCCATTAAGGCAGGTGGATCAATTTGACCAGCCACGCATGCAACTGTTTGAAAACAAAATTTACAGTTCATTTGCAAAAGTGGGCATCATGTAGACACAATGCCTGAGAGCCAGTTTGGAATTTACTGTACAACACCATTTACCATACTATAAATCTTTTCTAGTGAACAAAGAGGAAAAAAACATCAAGTCTTTAACTGCATTTAAATGAGGACCCTCTTTATTCCTTTATACACACTTCAATCAAAGAACCTCAAGGCACTAATGCCAAAGGAATTCATTTATGCTTGCATATATGCAAGCAACTCGAGTTTCTTCCTCAATTTTGGAACGAGAACTTTGAAACACTTCTAAGCTTCACCATATATTTAGTCGAGATGTGCCAGACAACTGCAGAGATGGAGTGATTTTCTTGGCCAACATGGGACGGATGGCATGTGATTCACCATACCTTTTACTATAGCAACAAGCTTCGGGGACTGAAACTAGGTGAGAATACTCAATTTATGAGAAAATGATGCTAGAGTTCAGCATATCCGGAATTTGATCATTATGAGTTGGGAAGCAATCAAGCTCCAGTATTTTGAACCATAAAAGCAATCTAAGTTTAAAAGTAGGCTTTTCAATTTTATGTCTCAGTAAGTTTCCCACCAAGAATAATACTTAGACAGTGAATTTATGTACATACAATTCAAGATAAAAAGGTTTAGACTTCAGAACAACCAAGAGATATTTTTAGTCAAAACAGAAAAAAAATGGCAAGCTGAAAAGGGTACCCATATATTTCCGGCAACATGGCACAGTAGCGAAATCATTTCTGAAGTTAATAAGTATTGTGATCCATTAAAGTATTTGTGCTGTTTGGCCTAGATTTTGCAATGTAGATACTTAATCCTAAGAAATAATTTTTAAATATATGGAAGAAGATGCTTTCAACAACATTATTTATAGTAATGAGAGTTGGAAACTGTTTAAATGTCCCAAATGAAGGGAATAATTACATAATTTGGGATACAGCCAGCAACATGGAAATGGTTAAGTGAACTGTTGTACTGGTCGGGCAATAAAAGCAAAGGCATATTTTTCCTCTTTGGTAAGCTCCAAACTTGCCATAAGGTGGTTATGACATAGTTACGTTTTTCCAATAATTTTTTAAAAAGTCCTAGGAACCTCACCAATGCACTTGAGTGTCGTGAGAGTTTCAGTAGTGAGGGAATTTTACAAATAACTAAAGCGCAGCCCCGTCCATACCTCTGACACTCTGATTTCTTTAGCACTAGATGTTTTGCTCGATATGAGGGCAGCCATTGGAACAGACGTCATGAAAATAGCATATCATGGTACAGTTCATCAAATAATTGTATTTATTGCATGCTTGCCATGTGCTTGCAACCACGCTAAGCATGGGGAAGAAAGAAGGAAGGAAAGAAAGAAAGATGAAATGTCCCAACCCTTCCATCGCTGCTGACAATCACGGAAAAAGGAGCGAGGACTGAGAATGAGTATGTCCTGGGGTAATGTGGGTGCACACGGGGGCTGGATGAGGCAAAACGGGAGTGGACAGTCTCTCTGTGACCTTTCCCCAAGGACGGTACTTCTGAGTTGAGATTGGAGGGATGGGCACAATTTCATCAAGGTGAGAAAGGGCATTCCAGACAGGGACCACCAGGCAAAAACAACCACAGCATATTCAAGGAGCTTCAACTCCTCTGACAGTTGTAGGGAGCATAAGGGCATGAGATCGGAATGTCAGGAAGAAATCAGGTCATAAAGTCCCTTGTGTGTCATCGTAAAGGAGCTTGGGCTTCAGTTTGTGACTCAGAGAGTTTGGGTTTTTTCAACTATTTCTATTTTGATTAGAACTATAAGAAAACTCAAACAATAAGGTTTTGATGCCTAAACCAATGATGTGTTGTATACTTTCAGTCTCTCCAGGGTCGAACAATGAGAGAAATGGAGCTGTTTTGGTAAAGTGTGAGTATAAATATAAACACAAAAATATAAGTACAAAAATTTGAAACTGGGGTTTATGGCTAATAGTCACAATCAGATAGCAGCCTCAGCACCCAAAGTATTTCTGTATTTTATTTTGATTGGGTAGAGCCAAGAAAAATCCTAAATTCAAAAAGCTAAGAAACTTCAAATCATAGCAGGGTTTGGGTTTGGTCTGATATGATTTGCCCCCAACACTTCATCTTGTGATCTCAAATAAATGGAGCCTGAAAGCATCATATAAATTTTGTTTCCAAATTTGAGTCACTAATGTATTGACCAAGCAAGTCACATACTTACCACAAATATAAATCCAAAGACTACATTCCCCTTATCTGCAATGAGAGATTGTAGGGACTTCTTATGTTATCATTTCCCTTTTAAACTCTGTATGTGTGTGTTCAGATGGCATAGTGTGAAGGAGACTGGCCTCTATCACCTCATCTCTCTGACTTGGCACCACTGAAAGTGAGCAACAGCCTTTCAAGTAGATTTGCTCTTAGAGCAGGTAGAGGACAGGGAAAGGGGAAGGGGAGGATGGAAGGGGAAGGTGGGAGGAGGGGGACTCTTCCTTACAGTAGAGTGTCTGTTAATAAAAGTGAAGGTCATGGTAGACGAGAGAATCCACCATTTTTGTAATCGTCGTAGTAAGGACTACTCCAAGCAAAAATCATCAATGGATGCTTCATTTACCGGAGAAAATTTGATAAGGTGCTAGATTAGTACCTGCTCTTAAAGTATCTTCCCATGGACTGCTTATTAGTTGCAAGGGAAACATAGTAACTTTATAGTCAGCAAGAAACTGGATGATACCATGACCAGATGATCAAAATTAACATCAAATGCCTCTGGCTGGGATGCCCTGAGAAGGACACAGCATCCATTTTTGGTATTCATGCTGGAACTGTCCAACTGAATCTAATCATGACAAAGTATCATAAAACTCACATTGAGGAACGCTTTATAAAACTAATGGCCTATAATCTTTTTTAAAAAAATATCAATGTCATAAAAGACAAAGAAAAGCTGAGGAACAATTCCAAAGTAACGAACTAGAGAAACATGATCCAAGAAAATGCAATATGTGGTCCTATACTGGAGTAAAGAAGATTCTGTAAAAGACATTATCGAGACAATTGATAAAAATGGCAAATGGACTATAGATTAGATAGCGTATTATGATTACGTAAGAGGATATCTTCGTTCCTAAGAAGTACACACTGAAGTAATAAGGAGTAAGAGGGCAGGGTATAGGCAACTTATTTTCAAATGACCCTGAAAAAAAATGACCTTGGGGCTATGTGTGAGTGCGCATGCACACACACACTCGCACTGAAAGTTAACACGTAGAGCCAAACGTTGATAAACCAAATACTATTATGAGCATATAATTTATATAGAACCCAATTACTAAAAGAAATTGAAGAGATCAAAGAGTGTAAAGTGGTTTTCTCTGAGGAACAGAACTGGGGAGGTAAGGAGTAAGGAAAATATTTAGTGCTGTTCTGTACCATCTGATTTTTTAACCATTTAACAAAACGTTCAGAATTTAAAGAAAATGACAATTACTGCCACAAGTATGGAGACCAGGAAGACTACAAGCAAGGGAAAGATGTGACCAGACTCTGTTTTAGGAATGAATAACCCCCTGGTCGAGTCTGGAGAATGGACCAGAAGGAACTGATGGAGAACATTTGCTGAAGTCAGAAAGCTTTAATGATTATTCTTTACATTCGTGTTATACTTTGTAGTGTTCTTTCTAAAACTCCACCATCTAATCTGAATTCTCACTATTTAAAAAGGCAACAGTTAGACATCAGGTTTCCCAGCAAACGCATGTAAGTGAGAGGCATCATGCAAACGCAACCCCCACTTAAAATCCACAATAAAATACCAACAGTCTGCAGCTGCCAGGAGGCTCTGGGTCACTTCATGTTTCCTGGGAGATCTGCAGCGGACTAGGTTTTAAATGTATCTGTTCTGTCTTCTTTCCCTCAAGGTCTTTTGATACTTTATTCTTGTTGGAACAAACTTACTCCCAGTACCCAAATGCCAGTCAGTTGTCCCATGGTTATCTTTAAGCTACCATATTCCAACACCCCCGCCTCCCCCACTCTCACCCAAAAAAAAAGAACAAATGGTTAATAATGGCTTCACAGAGTTGTTCTGTATCCCCCCAGGATCTTTTTTAATCCTCTCCAATTTACCGCCCTGTCTGCAGAAAAAGAAGTCTCCACAATCCAGAATGTTCCTCCCACTCAGGCTACATCAGCTGCACCCACCCACTCCCTTCCCCAGGAAGGAGGAAAAGCAGTGGTTATGCTCTTAACCTTTCTGTCTGGCCTTGGGCCAGCGCTTTACCTGCATGGTTTTAACTATGTTTCCTACAGTCCTGTGGGGTAAGTATTATTGTTCTGTCCACTTAGCTATGAGGAAAATAAAGCTAAGAAAGGTATAGTAGCTAGCTAAGGTCACACAGCTAGTTGGTGGCAAAGCTGGGGCTCAAACCCGGGGTGTGTAACTCCAAAAGTTTATGCTTTTGCATTGTGGTAAATGCAACGTTATTCTTGGGTGGTCTCCCCAGGCCACATGTCAGGTTCATTCCTTTAGCTTTCACTTAAAGTTAAGTAGAGAAGAGAGTCTTTGTGAAGCAATAGAATGCACCTGGTTTAAGGAGGCTTTGCTTCTTGTTAAACCCAGGAGTAATGTATTCATCTTATCTTAGCAGTTGCTTAAATGTACTAATTCAATTCCTGGGTTTTAACTAGTGTATAAAGACAGGCCTATTCCTGAAATGCTACGAGATGAAGCATCTGAGTCAGATTATACCAGAGCATGTGCTGGGCTATTTTTAGAACAAGGCTGTATATAGGACATAGTTTTCTGGTTATGTCACAATCTTGCAGGTGTGCTTTCTATTCACATTTTGGATAAAAATAGATGCATACGTTGGTGATAAAAAAGATAAATGCAATACAGTTTCTGCCCTTGAAGAGTTCCAAGGCTGGTTACGGGGACAGAAAAAGTAGAAATAGAGCAAAAGAATGTAAAAAACATGGTGTGATGGGGGTAGAGGGGCACAGATAGTAGCAAATTAAGAAGACTTAGCCTGCCTCGTTGTGCAACAAACTTTATTAGGTGCCAGGCACTGGAAAGACAATGATGCACAGACACAGTCCTGGCTCTCCGGGCACTTGCACCCTCGTGGGGGGAACCAGCCCTGCTCAAACTGCAGCACCAGAGCGGAGTTACACAGAGAGGAGTGCTCAGTAGGAAAGCAGGGCTGTCTGGGAAACGCAGAACAAAGGACTTGACTTGGTCGGAGAGGACAGGCTTCCCTGCCTCCTGGCTCAGAAGCCTCCCCGGCACCCGGGGGTGATTCTTGAGCTTAGTGGTGAGGAAAGAGTTAAGAGGAGGCCTCACCTGAAGGAGAGGAGGGAGTGGAGAGCGTTACAGAAAAAGGTAATCACATGCCAAGGCCCTGTTTTAAGAGAAATCAGAGCCTTTCCGAAACACTGCCAATAACTCGTGTGACAGAGGTCCAGGCAGCAAGAGGAAGGAGGTACAAAATGATGGGGCAGGGGAGTGTGAAAATAAAGGGAACCTCACTAGAATGGAGTTGCAAGTTGAGGCAGGGGGAGTTCTCCTGCCCTACCACTGGTGGTCCACTGCAAATCCAGGACAAGATAGGAACTTGCACTTGGATTTGACTTTACTACTCCAGCAAGAGGAAGAAAGGCTTTGCTCCCACCTTGACAATAGCCCAGCCAATGAGAGATGGTCACAGCTCCACCAGTGAAAAGCCACCACGCTTCCAGCTCCCATTTTAGTCCAATGGGCTTCTTGTTCATAACAGCCTTCCCAAAGGCCCACTTTGCCCTATAAAAGAGCATTCCTCTCCTTGGTTTAGCAGAGTTGCCCTGTATCCCAGATTGTAATTCCCTGCTAGTCCCCAATAAACCCATTTTTGTTGGTAAAATAACTAGAAGTTTTATTTTTAAGGCTAACAGAACGCATACAAGGGCCAGCGGCTGCAGGAGCTGACCAATGAAGGTAAGGACATGGGGAGGGGGAGATATAATGGCCACGTCTCCATTCACCACTTAGGTAGCAGGCCACTTAGGCAGCTACCTTTCCATGGCCACTCACAGTGACAAAAGTGATGTCACAGAGCACTATAAATATCAGGCGACTTATGTAACCTTAATCTCTTCAATGAATACAAATCAACATTTCAGTTCAGATAAACATTTTAAAATCTTTTCAGTTATGTGAAATGTTTTAACACCAAAAATGTTCTGAGACCTTCCTCCCTACCAGAGTGGTAGTACTTTCTCTAAATACCAAGAAAATATAAGTAACTACTTTGCTTTCAGCCCAGGTTTTAAATGAATTTCAACAAAGTTAAGCATGGTGGCCTCCATGTGCATTTGAAAAATTATAATTCATGTGTGTGCCAGATACGTGCTTTCTTTCATGTACAGGGCAAAGTTTGTGACCTATGGATTTAAGGGCCTCTTGTAAAAACTATATGACCCGTAGCTTGGAAATCTCCAGTCTAGAGAAATTCTAAGATCCCTTTCATCTCTAAAATTCTGATTCTTTCATTATTTTCAGTAAGAATGATCTTAGGGTGCCTGGGTGGCTCAGTCGGTTGGGCGTCCGACTTCGGCTCAGGTCATGATCTCACGGTCTGTGAGTTCGAGCCCTGCGTCGGGCTCTGTGCTGGCACCTCAAAGCCTGGAGCCTGCTTTGGATTCTGTGTCTCCCTTTCTCTCTCTGCCCCTCCCCCACTCATGCTATATGTCTCTCTCTCTCAAAAATAAGTAAACATTAAAAAAAAACTTTTCTTAAAGAATGCTCTTAATCTTTTTATATAACGAAGCAAACAGCAAAAATAACTTCTCTTTTGGCTAACAGGGCACCTAAAGTCTTTCAGAACACAAAACCAATTGGGAAAATCTGCTTACGCTGACCATTATTTAGTGAGATTCTAAACATGTGTGCTCTGCAGCTGATTAACAATTCTCTTTAATGTGTTTTTTAAGCTTCCTGAACCTCTTAACCTCAGCTGTTCGGGACCTTGATGTCATCAGCCTTGATCTCTCTGCGTTCAAATTTTCTCTGCGGGCTTTGCTTCCAGAGGGCCCTTTCCACATAATGTCCCAAACAGCTCCAGGCTGGCATCCTCCAGCATTGCAATTCCAGAGAGAAACCAGCTTCATATTTGTAATAATTTCTATAAAACTCCCTGCATCAAGTCTCTTTGACCCGGATTATGCTCCCAAGCCAATTATTGTAGCCAAGGAGATGGAATCTCCCAATTAGCCAAACCAAGTGCCATCAGCCATGCACCTGAGAGCATGGGGGGGGGGGGGGGGACTAAAAAGAACCAAGAGTCCAAAACGACGTCCTTTATGTCCTTCTGGACTTTTTTTTATTGCAAAGGAGAGAAACCCAATTTATGTAGTTTTAGAAAAAAAAAAAAAAAGAGTCTTAATTGGCTCATATAACTTAAAACCTCCAAAAGTAGTTTGCCCTTGGCACAGCTAGAATCGGGGACTCGGGTAATAGAATTCTCAGTCTCTCTCTCTTTCCTGCTTTCTTTAGTTTTGCCTTCATTATCAGGCATGCTTTCTCCACACGGAAGTCTGTATACTCCCTCAACAACCCCTGATGTACATGATCGTAGCCCCCGAACTTTCCAAAGGAGAGTGACCCTTCCTTCCCCTCCATATCAGACTTTGAGGAAAGGCTTAGAATAGTGTGGCTAGGGACACGCGTCCACCCAGTGACAAGTCACCTTGACCAGCGGAGTCATGAGCTGGTTTGCCTGGAAAGCTTAGAGCCCTTATATTAGTGATCTGAGTAAACACTTCTGCAGCACTTCCAACCACCAGACACTATTCTAAATAGTTCACATATGTTAAATCACTCAATTAAAAGCATACCCCATAAGACAGGTGCTCTCAGAATTACCATCTGACAAATGAAAAATGGAGGCACAAAGAGGCTATCTCTTTCCCAAGGTTATCAGAGGAAGTGTTGATGCTGCTGGGATTCAGAGCAGGCATCTCATTCCAGAAACAGTGGATTCATAAACTAGACTCTAAACAAATAGGTAAGTGATTTCAGACAGTAACAAGTACAATGCAGAAAATCAAAGAGGAGGTATGAGCATGCCTTGGTGTGTGGAGGCTGCATTAGACGGGGAATCAAGGAAGGTCTTTCTGAGGAGGTGACCCTAGAGTCAAAACTGGAAGAATGTGGTTTGTGGGAACAGTATTCAGGCAGGTGGAACAGAAAGCACAAAGGCCATGAGGTGGGAGTGAGTTTGGTATGTTGAAAAAACAGGACAGTCAGAGTGAAGAATGAACAAGGGGTAGGGGTGTGGTGGACACCAAATTAGAGAGTCCGCCAGGGGCCAGGCCATGTAGGGCCTCAAAGGCCACAAGACACAGTGTGGATTTTACTTTAAGTGGATGGGAAGTCACTGAAGCCCCTGGAGGGAGTTAATTCAGTCATGACATAATGGCTGAGTATGAACCATAGAAATAAGAAAAGAGGGGCGCCTGGGTGGCGCAGTCGGTTAAGAGTCCGACTTCAGCCAGGTCACAATCTCGCGGTCCGTGAGTTCGAGCCCCGCGTCGGGCTCTGGGCTGATGGCTCAGAACCTGGAGCCTGTTTCCGATTCTGTGTCTCCCTCTCTCTCTGCCCCTCCCCTGTTCATGCTCTGTCTCTCTCTGTCCCAAAAATAAATGTTGAAAAAAAATTTTTTTTTTAAAAAAGAAATAAGAAAAGGGATCAGAGGGTAAGAGTCTCTGGGGTGTCCTCGAGGGTCAGATGGGCAGAATCTGGTCTCCAGCATTTATAAAAAAAAAAAAATCCTATGTAAGGGCATCAAAGTCCTTTCTGGAGTTAACATGTTTTGTAAAAACAGTTTTAATTACCCCATTTCTAATAGCTAGAGTTTCTTGACCTGTTAGCTGGGGCTAATTTTAATATTGATTGACACAGATCTGGTATTTATGTTTGTGAAAAATGGGTTGTATTGACATGGCTGCCTTTCCCGTTTTCAGGGAACTGTCCTCACTGGTGGTGGTGCCTTTGTGGCCTCTGCTGATTTTCTTAGGTCTCGCTTACATGGGAGCCTCCCTTCCTCCAGCCTTCTCCTTTCTACAGATAGAGCAGGCTTGTGTGTTGTTTGCCCAGAACGCTCTGAATCTACTTCATCCAACAAAGCCTCTTTCTTGCTAAAGTGTTAACAGATTCTTTTTCCTAGTTAACACATTTATATTGGAATAGCACGATTAAGGGAAACTGCTTTAAACCTGGGTGAGTGCTCTAACAATTTCAAGAATTATGGAAGGATAAGGAGTGGTGTTGGGGAGTCATTGGACCCCCTTCAAATAGCAGTCACACCGCACAGCTGCTGTCTGTAATACAGAAGGATGGTGGATTACCCATTAACCTGGTTCCAGGATCAGCCAGAGAACTTGTAGGACATGTTGGGATCCATTGACCCCTAGAGTCCATATTTCCTCCCTGGGCTTCTCTGTGTGTATGTGTGTGTGTGTATTTAAATTCACAAACAGTAAAGAGGTGCCTGAGTGGTTCAGTTGGTTGAGCGTCCAACCCTTGATTTCGGCTCAGGTCATAATCTTATGGTTCATGGGACTGAGCCCTACATCAGGCTCTGTGCTGACAGCATGGAGCCTGCTTGGGATTCTCTCTCTCCCTCTCTCTCTGCCCCTCCCTACTCATGTAAGGAGGCCATCTCTCTCTCTCTCTCTCTCTCAAAATAAATATTAAAAAAAAATAAATTCACAAATAGTAAAACTGACTTTTATATACATATTTTGAGAATGTCCTATAAATGGAACCGTACAATATGTAACTTTTTGAAACTGGCTTCTTTCTTTCTGCATAATTCCTTTGAGCACCATCCAAGTTGTGGCATATATCAATAGTGGCTTTTTATTGCTAAGTAGCATTCCATTGGATGGAGATTTATCCATTCACTCATCTGAAGGGTATTTGGATTGTCTCCCATTTTTGGTTATTATGAATAGAGGTGTACACAACTTAGTGTGAATGTAAATTTTCATTCACCTTGGGTCAATACCCAAGAGTGCAATGGCTGGGTCCTACGATACATGTATCAAATAACATAGAATAAAAATCATGGCAAGAAGTTGCCAAGCCATTTTCTTTTACTCTAGAATAATTGATGCTATAGAAATGGCTCTTCTAACGCCTCTGAACTCCTTTCTCTAAAAGCAAAAGAGTAATCTTTCCTCAAAGAAGCAGACATTGATCATTTGTCTTACTCCGTGCTTATTCCGACTCACTGCTGTGCGAATTCACCCCAGGGAGAAGCAAGCGCTTTGTGTGTTTCTACACAAAAGTGGGCTGACTTTGTGTTGAGTCAAGAGTGGATGTCGCTTAGGATGGGGCACTGTCTGGGTCCGTAGAATCAAGTGGAGACCAGAATGAACTGTACAGGAGCCACTGGAGACAGGTATGCTTTCTGCCTAAATCCAAAGATTCTGCAGCATAACACTGGGTGTGTATGAAGCAGTCAGCAGAAACAGTGCCTGAGTCCTTGTCTGCCACACAGTATCATAAAAATGGAAGCAGATAAGGTGGGACAATACTGTAGCATTAATTTCTGCCCTTGGTTGCCTTTCCTTCCGATTGGTCTGAGTGCCCAAAACAATTCCTGCAGCCTACATTGCTGGGGAATCAGATGACCCAGCGTCAAACCAACCCTCTAATGGAATCCATCGGCAATTACACACAGTAAGGGGTTAAGCAAATCTTAGGAAAAGCTTTTTCCTAATCACAGAAAAAGCCACACTTTACTTAAATGTTAACACATCCCACTGTGTTAAACCTACTGAAATGAATCAGAGACAGTTGTATCAAGGATATATACACATTTCAGAGGTCGTTTTCAATAACGTTTTTTAAACTTATTTTTCGGATTTAAATTCTATAATGCCACAACTTTAAATCACTCTTAGCACGATTGTGAAATAGAAAAATTGATGTATGTGTAAAGAACACAATGGATCAAGGATCACATCAGACAAACCTACAATTATAAGAATTGTGGTGAATGATAAGTAGCCATTGAAGAACCTCAGAAGGCTCTCTGGCTCATGTTGGGTGACCACCCGAAAGTTTCATTGCTCCAGGAAACATTCTGTCTCTGGAGTCTGGAAAAGCTGGGTTGGAACTCTTATGAGAACATGTATGTCCTCCTTTTGGTTTGATAACCAGTATAACCAGAACAGCTTCTCTCAGGGTATTTAGCATTTCTGCTATAGCCCCTTCCAGAAATCAGAAGTTTGGGGTGCCTACCACAGTTAAAAACAAACAATAAAATGACCATTCACATGGCTCAGCGAAATCTTGCTAGTCCTTTTTCTCTCTCCTAAAAGGTCTAGTCGCAGCTGACTAACTTGCCTGAAGTTGCTCCCCATTCCTCCTAGATGCTTTGACTTTTCTCTCCCTTTCTCTTTTTTTTTTTTTATTTTAGAGCATGAGAGAGGGGAAGAGAGAGAGAGAGAGAGAGAGAGAGAGAGAGAGAGAGAGAGAAAGCATCCCAAGCAGGCTCCACACTCAGCACAGAGTCCGACACAGGGCTCGATCCCACCCCCTGCAATCACGATATGAGCCGAAATCAAGAGTCAGATTTTCAACCACCTGAGCCACCCAGGTGCCCCCACCTTTCTCTTTTCTAAAAAGGAACGAGGGCAAGGTGTTCATTCTTTCCTTTTTTTTTTTTCTTTTTTAATCATCTAGAGTGCAAATGGTAGGTGGGTATTTGTAGCCACCCTGGTTTGGAGTGCTCTCTCCTTCCCCTAGTATCCTAGTAGCCTCTATCTGAGCATCACTCCTGTCATATTTAATCCTCACTGGCTTGTTACTCTAATTGGATCTGTCCAGGTCTTTTTCCTCTAATAGACCATCCTCATCATGGACCTAGGCACGTTCATCCACTCTTTGCGTGTCCCTTGATATCTAGCGGAACCTTACAACAAACAGGCTATCAAGAAATATTTATGGAAGGATTACATTTTATTCATTCATTCAACAGACAGTGAACATGGACTGTGCCAGACGCTATTCTAGGCACAGGAGAAATCAGCAGTGAACCATGGAAATGAGACTAGTGCCCTCAAAGAGCTTACACTCTGGTGAAGGAGAAAGTCTGAGCTCTCTTGACTTGCATACATGACACATTAAAAGAATGATTTTGTCCCAACATAGAATATTTAGCCTCAGGTGCCATTTTAGTCATAGAGCTGTAACATAGGACTGGTAACCAGTACATATTATTTTCTATTTACTACGTATGCACCATTCTGAAAAAAAGCAGTACTAGCATTGCAGCATCCTATCCGAGAACCACATATGTAGCTCTACCTGAACACTTTTGTAGATTTTATTCTATCTTTAGGTCTCTGTGACTCCTTAAATATCCAGAATTGGTGTAGATTACTCACTGAAATTTGAAATGGTAATTTTTAGTCAGCAAGTAGGGATGGAAAATGAAAATGATTGCTTCAAGATCCTGCTAGATGTTTTGCTATAATTACATACCAGGTTTAATAATGGTCAAGTCTGACACACACATTCCAACTTTCTGTTAAAATTAATTGAAATAAAATATGTGTGGGTCTTTTCCCTCTTTTCTTCCCTCTATATTTATAATTCAAAAGAATGAAAGGAGCCTGATTGCTAGCTAAAGAGGGTTCACTAGGTTGCCTTTTTTGTTGTCGTTAAAGCTGCATCACCACAAATTACAGTTACTTGTCACCTGTCTCTACCTTCGGTAACATTACCTAGTGATCAAGCTGCACGAAGAGATGCTATTTTTATAGAATGTGATTGGGCATATGCATAGAAGTTTTCCTCATCTGACATTATGTGACAGAAGGACGTTAAAACTAGTTTCAAATGAATCTTTTCGTTTCACCAATTCCTAAAGAACTCACCTTTTAAATGTACCAGCCGCCTTGTATAGTTGAACTGCTATGATTCTTAGAGGTCATTGTGTGTCCCATTTACCACATAAATAGCAGCGTGATGGTCCAGAGCAGTCCAGTTTCTTATTGTCCTTATATGCCTGACTTCTGGTGTGAAAGCATTAAGGAATTTTGACATCATGATAAGCAGCTATTTAAAGTCTTTACTTAGGATATTGGAATGCAGTGCATTCAGAAGAAATGTACAAGCTATGCATTCACGCTAGGTTACTAGGGCCGACAGCATGGAGCATTTTTTACAAGCAGGGAACAATTCACATTTAAAATTGTTATGACCTGGATTACCTTGACTGTCGAGGTGATTATCAGAAAAATTTAATACTGTCTTTAAGATGCTTATACAGTCTCATAGGAAGCAAAATGTCCTGATGATAACTAAAAACATTTCATTGTTATGCAGACGTTTTGCTCTTGTAGTGCCGAGCATCTTGATGTTAAGAAACATTAGGCTAATTGAGCGGGCTTTTAAAGTTTGTGTGTGTTTGTTCTTGTTGTTTGTTTGTTTGTTTGTTTTTACGTGAATTTGTGCTTGCTATCCTGTGGCCATAGCTTCATAGTTAACGCCAAAATGTGACTATATTGCAGTTTTATATTCTGATACTAGAACACAGTCTCCAAGTATGTGTGGAAGAGATTTCTTTCCCAGGTAGAATCCTCCCTGATTTCTGAAAAAACTGCATCCAGTTGTATAGGGAATGTTTATAAGAATAACACATGGAAGAGTAATCCTTATCTAATTGAGTTGGTATTTTATGGGTGGGACTTTGCAAAGCCAGGGTTGCACATCAAGATGGAATTGAAGGAAACTTAGTTGAAACTCAAGGAACTAGAGAGGGAGCAAGAGGGTTATCTGCTCACAGATTGCCAGGATATCTGTGTCACCTAAAACAAGCCAAACAAACTCCTGTATAGGAGTTGGGACACTTAGAAGTCATTGGCACTGAAATTTCCACTAAGGGAAATCACTATAAAAATTGGTGAAAAATATTAATCTCCTTAGAATTCTTGTTACAAAAGTAAAGCTGTATTGATCTAAAGATACACTAAACAGGAGCGCCTGGATGGCTCAGTCGGTTGGGCATCTGACTTCAGCTCAGGTCATGATCTCACAGTCCATGGGTTCAAGCCCCACGTCAGGCTCTGTGCTGACAGCTCAGAGCCTGGATCCTGCTTTGGATTCTGTGTCTCCCTCTCTCTCTGCCCCTCCCCGACTCACACCCTGTCTTCTAAAATGAATAAATGTTTTAAAAAAAAATTAAAGATAAACTAAACAAAATCAATAGAAATGTGAAGCAATTAGAAGGTATTAGAACTATATCAGAAGATATTTGCATTACATTTCTTTATATTTAAACAAAACAGTTAATGAGGATAGGATACATTTTTCCCCATTTGTTTTGTACCCTTCCTTAATTCTCTAGAGAGTTTTCTACACATCTTATATACTCAGTTAAAGGCTTCGTTTTTTTTTTCTTAAAAGTTCCCAAAATTAAACAGCTAAGACTCTAGCATTGTGATTTATGAGCTGCCTATAGAGAAAGATAAAGCATCTCCATTCTGCATACTAAATGCCTCCAGGTACTTTTTTTCTCAGTTCTATCCAGATCAAAAGATAATCCAAATTTTAAAAAGCCTCCAAAAGTTCCTATTTCAATTATTCACTTAACATATATTTAGTAAACATATGCTATTTGCAAAACATGTTGCTAAGTACAGAAAAGATCCAAAAAGGGGTGGGGGGGGGGGTTGCCTGGGTGGCTCAGTCAGTTAGGCATCGGCCTTCAGCTCAGGTCAGGATCTCATGGTTCCTGGGTTCGAGCTCCACATCAGGCTCTGTGTTGACATAGAGCCTGGAGCCTGCTTTGGATATTCATTCTCTCTCTCTCTTTCTCTCTCTCAAAAATAAATAAACATTAAAAAATGAAAAATAAGGGCGCCTGGGTGGCTTGGTCGGTTAAGCCTCTGACTTCGGCTCCGGTCATGATCTCACGGTCCATGAGTTCGAGCCCCGCGTCGGGCTCTGTGCTGACGGCTGAGAGCCTGGAGCCTGTTTCCGATTCTGTGTCTCCCTCTCTCTCTGCCCCTCTCCCATTCATGCTCTGTCTCTTTCTGTCTCAAAAATAAATAAACGTTAAAAAAAATTTTTTTTTAATCAAAAATAAAAAAAGAAAGGATCCAAAAAGTAAAAGGGGAAGGAAAGGGAGATAATACTTCCAGAAGAGATACAATGTTCGAGACACAATGCCAGACATTTCATACCTATGGGGCTATTTGAAGGACGTGGTTACTACCTTTAACAAGCTTACGATGAGTACTCTCCCCATAATCCAAGGTAGAATATAAGCAGTGTCACAAGACAAGCACAAACCCAGTTTTATTTGAGAGCAGAAAGGGAAAGATCACTTGCAACTGGGAAGGTCAAGAAATCCCACTCACTGAAAAATGGCTAGGATTTCAACAGGAGAGATGGTATTAGTGGGTAGAAGTTGGAGAATCGAAAGCATTTAAAGAAGAGTTAATACCTATCCTTCTCAAACTATTCCAAAAAATACAAGAGGAAGGCACATTTCCAAATTCATTCTATGAGGCCAGCATTACCCTGACACCAAAACTGGATAAAGACACCACACACAAAAAAGAGAACTACAAGGCCAAAATCTCTGATGAACATCTATGCAAAAATCCCCAACAAAATATTAACAACCCAAATCCAACAATACATTTAAGAAGTCATTCACCACAATCAAGTGGGATTTATTCCTGGATCACAAGGGTGGTTAACGTTTGCAAATCAATGTGATACATCACATCGATAGGAGAAAGGATAAGAACCATATATATGATCATTTAAATAGGTGCAGTAAAAGCAAGTAGCAAAGTACAACATCCATTCATGATAAAAAACCCTCCACAAAGTAGGTTTAGAGGGAACATACCTCAACATCATAAAAGCCTTATTTGAAAAATCCATAGCTATCATCGTCCTCAATGGGGGAAAACAGAGCTTTTCCTCTAAGGTCAGGAAGAAGACAAGGGTGTCTACACTTACCACTTTCTATTCAAGATAGTACTAGAAGTCTTAGCCACAGAAGTCACACAACAAAAAGAAAAGGCATCCAAATTGGTAAAGAGGAAGTAAAACTTTCATGATTTGCAGATGAGATGATATATATAGAAAACCTGAAAGACTACTAAAAACTACTAGAACTGATAAATGAAGTCAGTCAGGTTGCAGATACAAAAATCAATGTACAGAAATCCATTGCATGTCTATTTACCTAATAAGCAGCAGAAAGAGGAATTAATACAATTCCATTTATAACTGCACCAAAAATTATAAAATACCTAAGAATAAACTTAACCAAGGAAGTGAAAGGTCTGTACTTTGAAAACTTAAGACATTGACGAAAGAAATTGAAAATGATACAAACGGGGCACCTGGGTGGCTCAGTCAGTTAAGCGTCCGACTTTGGCTCCGGTCATGAACTCACAGTTTGTGAGTTCGAGCCCTGCATCAGGCTCTGTGCTGACAGCTTGGAGCCTGCTTCAGATTCTGTGTCTCCCTCTGTCTCTGCCCCTCCCCTGCTCATGCTCTGTCTCTCTGTGTCTCTCAAATAAGTGGTAAAAAAATTTTTTGAAAATGATACAAGCAATTGGAGACATTCCATGCTCATGGATAGGAAGAACAAATATTGTTAAGATGTCTGTACTACCCAAAGCAATCTACAAATTTAATGCAATCCCTATCAAAGTACCAACAGCATTTTTCACCGAACTAGAATAAACAATCCTAAAATTTGTTAGGAACCACAAAGACCCTGAAGAGTCAAAGCAAACTTGAAAAAGAAAAACAAAACTGGAGGCATCATGATCCCAGACTTGAAGTTATATTTTAAAGCTGTAGTCATCAAAACAGTGTGGCACTGGCACAAAAATAGACACATAGTTCAGTGAAACAGAAAACCTAGAAAGAAACCCACAATTAGATGGTCAATTAGTCTTTGACAAAAGCAAGAATATGCAATGGTATGAAAATAGTCTCTTCAACAAACAGTGCTGGGAAAACTGGACAGCAACATGCAGTAGAATGAAACTGGACCGCTTTCCTACACCATACACAAAAATAAATTCAAAATGGATTAAGGACATCAGTGTGAGACCTGAAACCATAAATCTCCTAGAAGAGAACACACAGTAATTTCTCTGACATTGGCCGTACCAACATCTTTCTAGATATGTCTCCTGAGGCAAGGAAAACGAGCAAAAATAAACTATTGGGACTACATCAAAATAAAACACCTCTGCACAGGAAAGGAAACAACCAACAAAATTAAAAGACAACCTACCGAATGGGAGAAGATATTTCAAATGACATATCCAATAAAGGGTTAGTGTCCAAAATATAGAAAGAACTTATACAATTCAACACCCAAAAGACAAATAATCCAATTTAAAAAAAAAAATGAGTGTAAGACACGAACAGACATTTCTCCAAAGAAGACATCAAGATGGCCAACAGAAACATGAAAAGATGCTCATCACTCATCATCAGGAAATGCAAGTCAAAACCAGAAGAAGATACCACCTCACACCTGTCAGAAATCAAAAATGCAAGATGCAACAGGTGTTGGCAAGGATGTGGAGAAAGGGGACCCCTCATGCACTGTTGGTGAGAACGCAAACTGGTGCAGCCACAAAGGAAAACAGTACAGAGGTTGAGGAGTGCCTGGGTGGCTCAGTTTGTTAAGCATCCGACCCTTGATTTTGGCTCAGGTCAGGATCTCATGGTTTGTGCAGATTAAGCCCCGTGGAGGACTTGCACTGACAGAACCGAGCCTGCTTGGGGTTCTCTCTCCCTCTCTCTCTGCCCCTCCCCTGCTCATTCATTCTCTCTTTGTCTCTCTCTCTCTCTCTCTCTCTCTCTCTCTCTCTCTCTCTCAAATAAACATTAAAAAAAAACTACAAATAGAACTGCCCTGTGATCCAGTAATCACACTACTGGGTATTTACCCAAAGAATATAAAAACACTAATTCGAAAGGATATATTGACCTCTTATGTTTATTGCAGCATTATTTACAATAGCCAAATTATAGAAGCAGCCCAAGTGTCCAATCAACTGATGAATGGATAAAGAAGAGGTAGTGTATATATACAATGTAATATTATTTAGCCATAAAGAATGAAATCTTGCCATTTGCAATGACACGGATAGAGCTAGAAAGTATTATGCTAAGTAAAAGAAGTTCATCAGAGAAAGACGAGTACCACATGATTTCACTCATATGTGGAATTGAAGAAAATAAAGGGGAAAAAGGGACAAACCAAGAAACAGACTCTCAGCTATAGAGGACAAACTGATGATTACCACAGGGGAGGGAGGTGGGATGATGCATGGACCAGGTGATGGGTATTAAAGCGTGCACTACCATGATGAGCACCGTATACCGCATAGAAGTGTCGAAGCACTATATTGTACACCTGAAACTAATAGAACACTGTACATTAACTACACTGGAATCAAAAACTTGAAAAAAATTTTTAAGTTGGGAGATCTAGAGGTCAGCATAGGTAGATAGGTGATGTAAAGTGCAGGGTAGGAAAGAAGTGGGAAATGCTTGAGCAAAAAAGAAACACCGTTTAGCAGGTGGATAGGGTACATCAGTGCCTCCCAAACGCATCAGACCAAAAGCATTACGTGTGTGTGTGTGTGTGTGTCCCTGTGGGGAAAAGGGAAAGATTCCTACGCCCCACTTACACTTGCTGATTCCAAATCTCCAGAATACATTTTTGGCAGACCTTTCTCCTTTTAAACAAATGCTGAGAGTGATTGTTAACATCAGGTACATTTGGGAAACCCTGGACTGTGAGCTGTGGAATTGAAAAGGAAGGCCTTGTATTTGGATTTGGATTTTATTCAGGAGGGAATCCGTTTGCAAGTTAAGAATTTTCACCTCTCTGGTCAATAAGCAAAATATTTCTGAATTTTCTCTGGCTGTATCCCTTTGACTCTCTCTTTTAAGAGCCTGTACTTGGGAACACACGGCTATCGGGTAAATGCGACAACAGGCCCCCACATGGGTGCGTTGAGCAGCTGAGAGACCAGTGTGGGACCCCACCGCCCGAACAGCAAGGCGGTGGCTGCCTTACTCTCGCTGCACTGAATTGGGCTGTGTTCTCCGTGGCACGCTTAAATAGTCCTCTGAAGGCAATTAAAACCAGTTTTCTATTGCTGGTGCCTCGCTCGAGATTGGCCCCCTAGCAGGGCTGGGACACATTTTGAGCAGGGCGAATGCCCTTCTAGCTTGCCCCTTCTGTCCCCGACACTCACCAGCTAGTGGGGAATGGAGGGACAAAATGAAAAGGTGCTGGTGCTGGGTTGAAAACTTTTTATTTTATGAGTGAATGCACTCATGTCTGTGTCATGACATTGCCACCAGGCTTTTTATCAAAGTAGTTTTTATTGTCACTGGCAGAGGGCCATAGGGCATGATGGTGTTTAGCATGCCCAAGGACAGGACTTTTGTTTTCACTTTGTCCCATTATTTTCTTCCTATTTTATCCTTCTGGACCCACATCCTTTTTCTAAACCCCTCTCTCCTTGGCTCTGCCTCCCAGGACCAGCATCTCTGTGCCCCTCCTCAGTCCTGGGCTTGCCACTGTTTCATCAGCTGAACTCATTCTCACACCTCCAGTGCTGGGGGGACCTCCTTACTCTCCCCCAATCACCCTGCTTCTCACTCCTGCCCATGAAGCCCACCAGCCCTGCTAGCTTCTCCTCCCATGACTCCTCGCTCCTTCCTCTTGCTCCTTTGGGTGCCTGGCTGTCCAGTCTCACTCGTCCTGTATCCATGCTTCCTTCAGTATCTCTGCTTCTTCCCTTCTTGCTCTTCTGTTCTCCATCTGCTCTCAGCTACAATAGTATCACTAAATTCTGCATGGCGGTAGAATTGGGGTGCTTAGGAACAGAGGTGAAGAAGAGACGCAGCTAGGCTCTGTGTTGATAAAAATCTACAAAAGTAAAAAAAATATATATATATATATATACACACACACACACACACACACACACACACATATACATTACATTGCAAAAAAAAAAAAAGAAGGAAGGGAGATAGTTAAGAGCATACTTTCTTGGGCTCTGTTGCCGGGCTCCAAATCCAGACTGTGATTTTTGACAAGCTGGTGCCTCTACGATCCTGATCCTCATCTTTAAAATGGATCTGTGAAGGGCACCTGGGTGGCTCAGTCGTTTAAGCATCTGACTTCAGCTCAGATCATGATCTCACGGTTCATGAGTTCAAGCCCCGCATCAGGCTCTGTGCTGACAGCTCAGAGCCTGGAGCCTGCTTCAGTTTCTGTGTCTCCCTCTCTCTGCTCCTCCCCCACTCATGCTCGCTCTCTCTCTCTCTCTCTCTCTCTCAAAAATTAATAAAGCTTAAAAAAATTTTTTTAAATAATAAAAATAAAAATAAAATAAAATGGATCTGTGAAGGGCACCTGGGTGGCTCAGTCAGTTAAGCATCTGACTCTTGATTTTGGGTCAGGTCATGATCTCCCAGTTTGTGAGTTTGAGCCCCACATCCGGGCTTTACGCTGACAGTGTGGAGCCTGTTTGGGATTCTCTCCTTCCCTCTCTCTTTGCTCTCCTCCCCCCTCAAAATAAAGAAAGAAAGAGACTTAAATTTTTTTAATTTAAAGTTAAATTAAAAATTAAAAATTAAATGGATCTGTGAGCAGTATGTAACTCCTAGGGCTACTGTGAGCATTGAATAGGCTCATATGTATCAAACACCTAGAATAGGGCCTGGGGCATAAAGATCATGTGCGTTCATTGCCATTTATTTCTTTGTTCCTGACTTGTAACTTTGGCTTTTCCATCACATTAAATATGTTTCTGCACATTTACCAGATTAAAAAATTAGCATATTATTTGTTTAAAAATACGGTTTTAAAATATTATTAATGCTTTAATTTCAGATGGGAAACTTTATGTTTGATTTTTAAGTATCTGTGCATGTTCATGATAGTATACAGGAGAGACTCTGCAATCTTTGTCTTTCGCATGTCTGCTCAAATAAATGGTGAATCCATTTTTGTGGATCACAAGCTGATGGTTGGATTAACTCAAGTGATTTCTCCTTGCTAATATACATTGAGAAGTGGTGAGCTGTTCTTTATCTTTTTTTCTATTTGTTTCTATCCATGTTCATTGACCTATACCTCGACAGTTTCTGTAATGCTCAGGGAGTTACAAATTAAAATTACACAAAATAAGAAAGAAGGAATAGAAAGAAGAGACTAGAAAGGAAGCATTGGAAGATTGCTAAAAGATAAGTGCCAGCAGCTGGTTTTAATTTTTTTAATGTCTGTTTATTTTTGAGAGAGAGACAGATCATGGGGGGTGGGGTACAGAGAGGGAGACACAGCATCCGAAGCAGGTTCCAGGCTCTGAACTGTCAGCACAGAGCCCAATGCAGGGCCCGAACCCATGAACCTTGAGATGACCTGAGCCGAAGTCAAATGCTAAGCTGACTGAGCCACCCAGGTGCTGCCTCCAGCAACTTATTTTAAAAGATGAACTGATTCTGCAGTTGGGTAGGATCCATCATCTCCTAGAACAAAAGTCCTGAAAAACGTGCAGAAAATTCCCCTGGAGCTTCTATCCTCAGAGTTTGTGATGAGTGCAGAGTTTTACACAAGTTCCCAGGTGCTGCTGATGGCTGTGGTCCTGGGATGGCACTTTGAAAAACACTGCCGTAGACCTTTCCACCCATCCCTTTCCTTCAGAACCTTTATTCTTTGCCTTTTAGTCATTAAAAAAAAAATATTTCCCTTAATTCCTTCCTGCTCTAAAAAAATTTAGCTTTTCAGTGGAGTTAATGCCATTTATTGTACTTTCTGTCCTCTCATCTCTATTTGTACAGTCGTCCTCAGTCACTAACGATGAAATGCCCCTCCATCCCCGCTCATCCTGCTGCTGTCACCTGCACACCCTAACCCCTGCTTCTCACTGGTGCATCCTGCTTGAGTGGCCAGTACATGCTGGAATAGGGACTGTCCCCTAGGCCAGTGTGTGGAAAAGAGGAGCCTTGGGGTTGGGTTAAAGCAAGAGGGACGTGACCGTGAGCCTTTCCCAGGGATGTAATGAGCCAGGAAGGAGAGAGGAAAACCACAGGTTCAGGAGCTCAAATGCCAGGTGCCAGACATGAGGTGTGTCAGGTGAAGGCTAACAGACATCTGTCACTTTTGCTTTCCTAGCACCCTCCCCTCTTTTTCTGGAATAGCATCTGACTTTTCCTTTAAGGCGTTATTTCCTTTGCGTACTTTGTGGGACTGATGATTGGGGGCCCCACCATCATCATCATTCCATCGCAAGGACGTAATCTCAGTGGGAACAAATAACCATACTGTTTGTTCACTCAGCCTAGTGTCTAGAACGGTGCCTGGCACATAGTAGGCATGCATTTACTGAGCAAATTTAGGAGTTATTCAGTGAACACCTGTTCATACTCAGGCTGCAATGGAGTCAACAGTGCATGGAACAGACTGCTGAGGGCTGGAGCCTGGATGTTACAGGATTTAAAAAAAAACAAACAGCCTTCTGTCCATAAAAATAATTAATTAATTAAACCCTAGCTGCAGGCTGTGTGTGCACTATGCATAACCAGTCCTATAATTTAAACCTGACCAATTTAAGTTCCTCAGGGACAGCACCTGGCTATTTCAGCATAGCTATCCTTCCTATGCTCCTAGAAGGCATCTAATGGTTTTTTAAATGAATGGAATGTACAAATGAATATGCAAGGGTTTACTCAGAAGTTCAGACTGATGATGATAACACTTAACCAAATCCCCTCCCAAGTTTCTCTTTCTCATTTTCCAGCTGGAAATTCCTTGGTTCACACACTTCCTCAGAGTAGAGACACCGCCTTAGAACCACGTAAACATTTCCCTCTGAGTTTACAGAGACGGATTAAATAAACAATATGATATCCTATATTTCTCTCTGTAGCTGAGGCAGTTCCTAATGCATTGCATTTTATTCCTCTTTAACCCCAGTCTCCACCTGACCTACTCTCTCACAACCATTTCTTCCCTCCCCTGAAAGTCCATCAAGCTCTCCTCAAAAAACCTTTCTCTCCACCAAGGAATAGCAAGGTTCAGAAACTGCACATTCGGAATTCATTCTCAGAACTGACTCAGAGAGGGGCACCTGGGTGGCTCAGTCAATTAAGCGTCCAACTCTTGATTTCGGCTCAGGTCATGATCTCAGTTCGTGAGATCCAGCCTCGCATTGGGCTCTGTGCTGACAGCACAGAGCCTGCTTCGAATTCTCTCTCTTTCTCCCTCTCTTTCTCCCTCCCTCCCTCCCTCTGTCTCTCTGCCCTTCCCCCACTCATTTGCATGCTCTCCCACCCTCAAAATAAATAAGTAAACATTTTTTTAAAATGACTCAGGCTATCTAAATGTGTTGACTTTCTAAAGATTGAGGTAGGTAATTGGACATGGTATTAGCATATATTTTTTAAACTTCCCAGCCGCAGGTTGGTCTTTTGTCCTACTTTTTTTTTTAACATTGGCATCAAAATATTCACTCAGTTATTACAGAGAGGCACCAGCACACATAACAGATGATTTTCTCTTTTCTTTTTTTTTTTTTTTTTAATTTTTTTTTTCAACGTTTATTTATTTTTGGGACAGAGAGAGACAGAGCATGAACGGGCGAGGGGCAGAGAGAGAGGGAGACACAGAATCGGAAACAGGCTCCAGGCTCCGAGCCATCAGCCCAGAGCCCGATGCGGGGCTCGAACTCACGGACCGCGAGATCGTGACCTGGCTGAAGTCGGACGCTCAACCGACTGCGCCACCCAGGCGCCCCTGATTTTCTCTTTTCAACAGTTAATTCAAGAAGTAATACATGGAATTATATCTGATACACATATTATCTGCATGATTTTTATTGAAGGTACCATTACTTTTTACTAAAATTATATTTTTCATGTACGTATGCACACACACACACACACACACACACACACACAGGAACTAGGACTTCTGTTTGAGAACTTATGTACTACCCAGAAGCATGAAACTGTTAAGCAGCCATTGCCGCTGCTGGCTCCAGTCACATAGTATCTCTTTTCATTAAAACAGAAGTTTTTTCAGCAGTAAGAGCATGGCAAGACCTGAAGGAGGTCCAGCCTTTTGGCACAGGAGTGCAGACACAGCTCTACTGTTTAACACTGAAATGCTATTTATTAGATAAACATTACATTGAAATAGCCAAAGAACACACAAGGCCATTACAAGAGTGGGCTTTTTTTTTTTCCTTGCCACCACTTATTTCTTTTTATGTTATCTCCTTAAAGAGGGACTTTCATACCAGAGCAACCTTGGGGAAAATGAGACCACAAAAAAGGCATTCATGGTGGTGATTTTCTGGACCCTCCATTCTATTATTTGGGGTATTTCCTTTGAACGTGGGCTCTCTTTCCCACAGCTATGCTTGGCCTCCTGGTTTGCAATGACGTTATGTCTGTGTTGGTGACTTCCCAAACTGCCACTAGAAAAATTAGTGCCACAAATTTAACTTAGCTAAATTTTCTAACCCCAGTTTTCTCCACTCTGATTCAAGGACTCTTTGATTATACATGTAGTCTTGATATGGACATTCTTTTTTTTTTTTTTTATGGGGATGGATGAGAAAAGAAAGGTAAAAATAAAACCCATATGCCAGATACATCCCCAATATTTCAGCCAATTTCTCCCAACTCTATCAGCAAATATTTATCAGGAATCTTCTGTTCCAAAGACAACAAACAGAACTAATTCCCCAGGGGCTAGTGAGACAACTAAGAACCAATGTAGTTTTCAAAAATGTACAATCTAGTAGGAATACAAAGGGAAAATTAACTACCCTACACTTCTAGATGTGTACCAAAAGAAAAAAAATACAAATAAATGGAAATTTTAGAAGAAGAGATTGCCTCTGGAGGAGAAGGAAGAAGGTAAATTAAGAAGCTTTAGGGAAGGCAAATGATTTGAGCTGGTCTTAGAAGAATGGTGGGAACTTCAAGAGGCTGAAATTGGAGAAAATAGAGGAGGAGGCATATGCAAACGTCAGAAACAAGCAAATGAGGTTCAAGTTCGAAGAACAGTGAATAGTGTGTCCATTGGCGTGGCCATGATGGAGTTGGACCGCATCTGCTGGGTTTGCAATGGCAGCACCACCCACCTACTGTTTCTGCTCGGTTCCTTCTTCCCTCTGCGTGGCTCTCCATCTCGTGTCAGTGTCCTGGGCTTGTGGGGGAGGCTTGGTTGCAATTGTTGCTGACTGACCAAGACAAATTAGTCGAACCTAATTCTAATCCAAAGGATTAGAAGATGAATGTAGAGTCCTAAATAGGAATAAAATACTTCAGAGCCCCATGCTCACTTCCGTAAGCTGTAGAACCAACTGAGGCCCAACAGTTAACTTCTGAAATAATGAAGACGTGATGGGAAGAATAAGAAAATTGGTAAAATTTTTGCAGGCTGGTAAAATTATTAGTAAATGGTCAGATTTTGGTCTAGCTGGAAATGGTATTTTTTTCAAATTTGCTGTATTTTCATTAACAGGAATACATTGAAAACATGGCCTGTTTAGTCACAGATTGTTCATATTCAAATATCTAACCATTTCCTTGGGCATATCTCTTGCTTCCACAACTCAAGACGGGGAGAAATTCCTGGAGTAGCGCCACGTTTGATTTCAAAGTTGTTCAAAATCAGAGTATGCTTTTTTTTTTTTAACTTTCTCCCCAGGCCTCCACTTTTTCAAACTGAAATTCTATGACAGTATTTATGCGTATAATTTCCTAACATGACCAAGCAAGATAGAAAATGTAAGGCTGAAAAGATCAATTGCAGCTGAAAATGCAACCCCATCACAATTTATTTCAAAAGCCCAAGACTAATGAAAAAAGTTAAATCTATTTGTTTTTAAGGAAAAGCTTTCTTCGGTTCAGCATTAAAAGATGATTAATTGCAGTGATTTTCTTGTGTGTTCCACGGATCTTGCTGGACTGCCTTCACTGAATTCAAGTGGCAGTTAGGACTGAGTGGTTTTATATCTTCTGGTATCACATGTCTTGCTTCAAATGTAATTACAAGTTTCTAGAAGCTGAATATAAAGAACTCATTTAGAACGGCTGTTCAGGTTGTTTACGATAGACCATACATACAGTTCTTCAGAACTGTAAACTCATTCAGCTACTAATAGGCTTTTTTAAAGAAATGAATAAACCTCTTGAAACAGGGAGGTTTTACTTTAATCAGTACCTCGATGTTAAATTTTGCCGTTAGACCAAAGTCCAAACCGGGGGTTTGATTTTGTGCCATTACGGTGTAAATCGTTCATCAGTCTGTGTGTTCTCATTAACCTGGTTCTCTGGCACTCACTAAACAGCCCTAGCGTCTGAAAACCAAGCAAGAAAGGAAGTGCCTCTGTCTGCTCAGGGAAAATGACAGTTGTCTCCCTGGAACTATGAGTCATAGGAACAGTTCATGGTTCATTCCACAGTTTTAAGGCATCAATAATCCCAGGAACACTCTAATTAACAGATCGGTGCCCTCGATGTGTTTTGAGTTTGGCCCGTGTTATCGGTCTGTGCTTTCATTTCTATAGTCGATATGTTGTCCCTTGCTTTTCAGCTTTTCAGCTTTTCAGCAACAACAAAAAAGGCAAATTTTCATATTTTCTGCCCTGTTTCAGGAGTTGAAAAATCCTAGGACACTAATTAATGTGAAAAGTGACCTGTCACATAGTTGAGTGCTTCGGTTTCAGTGAGGCAGTAACCATATTACCTAAATTAAACACGATTGGAACTTTCATGGAATTTTATTCATTTATAATAAGGTCTTTTTTGAAACATTAGCAAGCTGATCTGTCCTTTTTCAGTCAGCTTCATTTTTCTTCCCAGGAATAAAATGGATTATCATGGGTCTTTATTTCATCTGGTAGCTCTCAGATGGCTGTTCACCCATGCCAGGAACAAATTATGGAAATCATCTATTTAAATACAATATTTCCATATGAAATTGTAAGACCAGCTATCCTGACTGGTAAATGATTGGCAAGATTGAGTTTTGTTACACAATAAAGAGAATGTCTGTCATTTCCAATATTCTACTGTACATGTGTTCATATGGATATGTAGTCCTCACCATCATGGGCAAAAAAATGTTCAACTAATAATATCCCTAAACTACTGCTGGCTGGGGGATGGTAAACAGCGGGCACAAGAGATGTCACAGTGCCATATTGTTGCCCAATGGGGAAACTTATTTTCAGTTCTGACTCCAAGCGGAGAGTAAGTATCCTTCCTTGCCAGAGAAAGTTTAAACTCCCCTCTCAGTACCACAATATACAGAATGCTGACTTCCGGGGCACCTGGGTGGCTCAGTTGGTTAAGTGTCCAACTTCAGCTCAGGTCGTGATCCCATGGCTCAGTGAGTTTGAGTCCTACATCAAGCTCTGCGCTGACCGCTCGGAGCCTGGAGCTGCTTCAGATTCTGTGTCTCCCTCTCCCTCTCTGCGCCTTCCCTGCTCACGCTCTATCTCTGCCTCAAAAATAAATCAACCTTAAAAAAATGTTTAAAGGAATGCTGACTTCCTAAGGGCAGCATACAAGTCACAGGATACACAAATGAAGAGCACACACTAAAATTTAAGAGGGTGAGGGGGCTGCAGTTAACATGCAGCCATTCTGCTAGTAAAGCAGGCAACCAGCATTTGCAAAAACATGCTGGGCCTTGCACAAGTGGCTTCGGAGGGACCAGAACTATTCCCTTTATCGAAGGTTATTTAGCAGAAAGAAATGAGAGACTGCCTTCAAGGAGCTTATGTTGGAGAAGGGACCAGGACCAGGGAAGAGAAAATAAACACTTGAACAAGGAAATGATGTCAGGTGTTCATAGAGGCATGAAAAACACACCACAGCTTACGGTGCTAGAGATTGACTCTGAGAGATGGGAGCACTGATTTTAGTCGAGACCGGTGGGGATGGCCTCTGCGAAGAGATGTTTGCACTGAACCTGGGAGCAGAAAGTTGCTGGGACAGAGGAGGGCTTTATAATAGTTTGCTAGGCTACTGTAACCAAGACCATACCTGAGTGCCTTAAACAATAGACATTTATTTTCTTACAGTTCTGGAGGCCAAAAGTCCAAGATCAAGGTGATGTGTTGGGTACGTTGTTTATTCTGAGGCCTCTCTCCTTGGCTTCTAGGTGGTCGTCTTCTCCTGATGTGTTTATATGATTTTTCCTGCATGTGTTCTGTCATAATCTGTTCTGATAAGGACACCAGTCATACTGGGCTGGGCCTACCCACGTGACCTCATTTTAAGTGAATTACCTTTTTAAAGGCTTTGTCTTCAGGGTGTCTGGGTGGCTCAGTCGGTTGAGCGTTTGACTTCGGCTCAGGTCATGATCTCACAGTGTGTGAGTTCAAGTCCTGAATCAGGCTCTGTGCTGACAGCTCAGAGCCTAGAGCCTCCTTTGGATTCTGTGTCTCCCCTCTCTCTGCGAAAAGACTTTGTCTTCAAGTACATTCCCACTCTGGGGTACTGGGGTTAGGATGTAACCGTGAACATGGAGCATGCTCTTCAGCCCATTACAGCTTGGGGAGTTCAAGGGGCAGAAAGAACACTTGAGTGGCTACAGGGCAGGGAGCAAGAGAGAGTAGAGGGGAGGAGTAGAAGGAGAGGTGAGGACTTCCGACTGTATTAGGTGTGTGTGATTCTAGAGCTCAGCACAGTTGTAAACGAAGCCCTTTCCCTGACTTCACTTTATGCAACATGTCTTATTCCCATTAATTTTTGAACGGCTTCTGTATTGTTCCAACTTAGTGCATAGCTTTATATGTTTTCTTGTGTTATTTAGAAATCATTAGCACGTAATGATAAAATATTTCTTTTTAAAAAAATGTTTAATGTTGGGGAGCCTGGGTGGCTTGGTTAAGCATCTGACTTCAGCTCAGGTCATGATCTCATGGTTTGTGGGGTTGAGTGCCCACATTTTTAAATGTTTATTTATTTTTGAGAGGAGAGAGACAGCCCATGAGTGGAGGAGGGGCAGAGAGAGAGGGAGACATGGAATCGGAAGCAGGCTCCAGGCTCTGAGCTGTCAGCACAGAGCCCAATGCAGGGCTCGAAACCACAAACTGTGAGATCATGACCTGAGCCAAAGCTGGACACTTAACTTACTGATCCACCCAGGTGCCCCTAAAATATTTATGTCATAATATGATGAGGCTTTCACTAGATGCATGTAGACACTTAGTACAGTGTCTAACAGATAGTAACTACTCAAAAATGATCACTACTTACATAATTATCATCATCATCATTATCGAGAAGCGGGTCCTAGATCCCAGTCAGGAGCAGTGTTCCCCTTACTTACCCAAAAAGAAGAAAACTTCTCCAAAAAAAGCCTGCCCCAGACACTGCCTCACCTAACCACACAACAGGCTCAGAAGATAAGAAAACAATACACCCACCATCTTTTGCACATTGTGAGGAAACAGACTTGCTCTGTTCATGGGGACCCACCCATCTGGGACTGTGGAGGTTTGGGCTGGAGGAGAGCTCCCCCCGCAGAGAAAAAGCACACCTCCCCATCCCTCTGACCTGCCACTGCCCGACCCCTCCGCAGAGCCTTTTGCCATCACTTTCTCCTATCCCTGCCTTCCAAGGCAGCCTTTTCTGCACGAAGCTCCTTCGTTAGCACCTGTGTATGATCTCTACATAACAGTAAAAATAAATAGAAGGGAGCAGGGGAGAGAGTTTTTTTTTCCCCCTAATTTTTGGAAACAAAAACTCTCAGAAAGTCCAAAAAGGCGTTGGCTTGTGTGAACAACTATATTTTGTTCCACAGTGAGCAAATAAGGATAGAAGACTTTGTTGACTAGGGGAGGCAGCTAAAAAGAAGCCATTGAACCACGCATTTGGGCTCCTGGGGAAACTAAGAGAGAGATCCAGAATCTTCCCAATATATCCCCCAGAGATTTTCACCAGAATGAGCTCTCACAACTACCTTCTCTCACACTCCTCTAGTTCCTCCATTGTTACTCACCTCCCTGCCCCCACTCTTCTGGAACCCACCCCACAGATCATGGGAGTCACCACCTATGGCTTAGGAACAGTCCTCTCAGAATTCCCAAACATATAAGGATCAGAGAGAGGGGAGAATAAGGCTAAGGGAAAAAGAAGAGGCTGAGAAGACAGGGGAAGGGGTTTTTTACTAACATCCTATTAGGAACTCAAAATATTTTCCTAAGGAGATATTGTCATTCATGGCTTTTGCATCAAGTGGTCCCATTAGTGCTCTTAAATGGCGGTACCTAGAAGAGCAAAGTCTTCTGTTGTGGGTCACAGAAGCTCTGATGACTAGCCTGGGAACGTGACCTCTACTGGCATTGTTTCTTTTGGAAAGTACAGTATGAATTCAATAGAGATTTAATGCATTGTTATCCTGACCACATGTGGTAGACAGAATAATGACACCCTCCCCCCCACCCATCCACCCCTCGCCCCATCCCCCATGTCAGAAGATCAAGCCCTATCCCTGGAACCTGTAAATAGGTTACCTGGCAAAAGGGACTTTGCAGATGAGATTAAAGTTAAGGATCTTGAGATGGAGAGATTACTCTGGATTAGTCAAGTAAACCCAATTTAATCACAAGAATCCTTAAAAGCAGAGAACCTTTTCCAGTTAAAGCTAATCAGTGAGAGATAGCACTGTAGAAGAATGGTCAAAGAGATGTACAGTTGCTGCCTTAGAAGGTGAAGGAAGGGGGCCGCTGCTAGCTGGAAAAGGTGGGGAAATGGGCTTCCCCCAGAGCCTCCAGGAAAGAAAGCAGCACTGTCTGACACCTTGATTGCAGCCCCATGACACTCATGTGCTCTCCTAATCCATAGATCCATAAAATAATAAATAGTGTCTTTCAAGCCATAAAATGTGTTGTAATGTGTTAGGGCAGCAGTATAAAACTAAACACATCACTAAAGTAGTGTGTGTTTGAGGAACTTAGGAAATTTGGGGGAACTATATATTTTCCATAGTACTGTTATTTTAGCTACATAATGTCTTCTAATGGTAAGATCACAATTCTAGGTTTTGTTTTGTTTTGTTTTGTTTTGAGCATGAGCAGGGAGGGACAGAAAGAGAGGGAGAGAGAGAATTCCAAGCAGACTCTAAGTCAGTGCAGAGCCCAACACGGGGCTCAATCTCACGAACCCTGAGATCATGACCTAAGCTGAAACCAAAAGTTGGATGCCCAACTAGCTGAGCCACCCAGGCACCCCCACAATTCTGTTTAAAATTCTTTTAAAATGGGATGCCTGGAAGGCTCAGTTGGAAGAGCATTCGACTCTTGATCTTGGGGTTGTGAGTTTGAGCCCCATGTTGAGTGTGGAGATTCCTTAAAAATAAAATCTTTAAAAAAACTTCTTTTGAAATTGACTGTTGCGTTCACTTATATACTTATAATTATAGATTATATATGTATACAATTATATATTCTTTTTTTTTTTTTTTAATTTTTTTTTTCAACGTTTATTTATTTTTGGGACAGAGAGAGACAGAGCATGAACGGGGGAGGGGCAGAGAGAGAGGGAGACTCAGAATCGGAAACAGGCTCCAGGCTCCGAGCCATCAGCCCAGAGCCCGACGCGGGGCTCGAACTCACGGACCGCGAGATCGTGACCTGGCTGAAGTCGGACGCTTAACCGACTGCGCCACCCAGGCGCCCCTACAATTATATATTCTAATGCAGCTATGTTATATTCACTTATAAACCTATACAAGTATATATGATCACTCTTATTTTTCCATCACCTTGTCTCTTCATTTCCCATTCAAAGACCTTCCCATTTAGAAGTTGTAGGTGTATCATCATGACCTATAGTCAGTCACTCATTGGCCAGCAGGTGTCAGGATAGAAAAGGTCAAAGATTTATAAACTACCTTAATATAAGCACATATAACACACACACACACACACACACACACACACACACACATGTAGCTCTATCTAACTTAAAAACAAGGTTTCCTCTGGGAGATTCAGTTCAGTTTTCCATCAAAATATCCATGAATCCATTGAACTCTATCGCAAAGGGCCATCCAGGCTTTGCGTAAATATTCCCAGTGATTGGAAGCACTCTATAACATCAGATAACTTATTCATGTTAGGGCAGCTCTTATTAATAGAAGATATAACCAATTAAACCCAAGTCTGCCCCCTTCTAATTTCCACCTACTGGTCGAGTTGGCCCTCAGAAAGAATATACAATAACCCTATCCCTGTTCCCCGTAAAAGGAGGTTTCATTCTCCTTTTCTCTTCAAATATTTGAAGACTGCACTCATAACCTTGAAATGCATGAATCTCCTGAAAGAATGTTAGGATTTTGAGATCATTGAATGGACAATAGTTAAGTAGGCAAAATGCCAGGCAATTCACCTGTAACTCTCTTGTTTTTCTTAAAATTTTTTAATGTTTAATTTTGAGAGAGAGAGAGAGAGAGAAACAGTGTGAGTGGGAGAAGGGCAAGAGAGGGAGGGAGACACAGAATTTGAAGTAGGCTCCAGGCTCTGAGCTGTCAGCACAGAGCCTGACACAGGGCTTGAACTCATGGACTGTGAGATCATGACCTGAGCTGAAGTCAGACGCTTAACTGAGCCACCAGGGTTTCATTTTCTTAGATCTAAATTTCAAAGTTTTGGAGATACTAAAAACATTCCAAGAATGTAAGAATTAAAATTATTTTCTTCCTCAAGGAGGAAGACCAGGAGCTATGCAAGGAAGTATCCTTCTAGAGGCTAAAGGTAGGTTAGAGAAGAATGGAGCAAGACTGGTTTTTATGATGCTCTGTTTCCACCTCTTATTCACCTAGCCTTGATTACAGTCCTAATAAAATATACCGATATTGTCTCAACAATCATGTCTCAACCATTACCACCTGGCTATTCAAATAAGGCTCAAGAAGCCCTTTTGGTGGTTGAAGGACAGAATTATCATCATGGTAGCTATAATTAGCAAGAGAGCTTTCAGGTAGGATTGCAAATAAGTGTCATCTTTAATGCCAACACCAATCAATTAGTAGTGGCTGCCTGGAACATGGTTGAGAAAAATTCTGAGAACACCTCCAGATTCAGCAGAAAAGAATGCTTTGATCAATTACTGCTATAGATCATGAATATGACAGAGAGACTAGCAACACAGATGCATGATGAATACCATCCTTACCCTAAAGGAAGTTACTTATTAAAGAACAAGGATTACAACCTTGGAGGATCTGAATTTTCTTTAATTAAGAAAGAAAATTTTTATTAAGGAAGAAAATGTACTAAGGAAGCTATCACCATATAATTTCACACCATAATTTTTCTAGGAAATTTGCCTCCATTTCCTTCAAATGTTCATCCCTTGGCATGGTTTTAGATCTTTTGACATCCAGTTATCTTTCATGGGGCACATTCTGGTTTATCTCTGCACCTTCTAAAATGTTAGAAGAACGCCCTGCGAAAGTGGTAGAGTAAGGAACAGCACAGCCAAATAGACCCCCAACTAATATTGGAAACAAAGAAATAGAATGAAAACCACAAAGCAGAAAAATTAGTCTCAAACACCTTTATCAAACCCAAGACAAACAATGGAAGTGCATCTAATAAGTATTGCACCTCCAAAAAGCAGAGGCAGGCAGAGAACCCAAAGATGACACCCTCTCCCCACCCCACCCCCCTGACCAAGGCAGAAATTCCAGGGCTAGGATAAGGTTTTTATTCTGCATTTTGGAAGAGTTTGATAATTTAACAATTATTGCATAAACAAAAGGTGAACTTCTTCATTAACATTTAAGAAAGAAGGCTTATTTGCAGAGAAACGCAGTAGTAGAGTTTCATGTATATAAAGTAAAAGTACCTGCCTGAAACACAATTATAAATGTTCAACATATTCTTGGATTATTCTAATTTATTTGACCATATATCTGATGATTTCCTGAATATACATGAAACCAAAAGTCACAGGACAGAGCAAAGTCAAACAGTGTCCAGTCTTCCTTTAGAGAACTATGTGGTCTCTAATTAAAAGCTGTGCAGTCCTGGGGCACTTGGGTGGCTCAGTCAGCTAAGCAGCTGACTTCGGCTCAGGTCATGATCTTGCGGTTCATGAGTTCAAGCCTTGCATCAGGCTCTGTGCTGACAGCTCAGAGCCTGGAGGCTGCTTCAGATTCTGTGTCTCCCTCTCTTTCTGCCCCTCCTCCACTCATGTTCTGTCTCTCTCTGTCTCTCAAAAATAAATAAACATAAAAAAAAAAAAGAAGCTGTGCAGTCCAAAGTCCTCTTCTAAAGCTGGTTTAGTCCCAGGAGAGTCGTGGGGTTTTGTACTGTTGTTTTGTTGTTTTTATTAATTCCAAAGTTTGGGTGATTGAATCAAGCTCTCTGGAATAAATCTCTCCAGGGGACTGTAGTGAGAAGCCAGGTTGAGTCCCAGCTAAATTCTAATACAACTTAGCCCACGATCTCAATTCTCCAACAACTGTTCGGTCCAGCATACCAGCTGGTAGGATGAAAATTGACCGTGAGCTGGGAAAATTAAATTCTTCCTGCTCTGTTTTGATCAGATAATTTCTCTCTGTTCCCAATTCAGCCATGATCCAATACTTTCTCATTTATGCAAATGGTAGACCATGAGTCCAAACTAGGAGGACATGAGAGAAGCAAGGGGCCAGGTAAAGTCTGGGAGGTCAAACGCATAAGTAATAAATATATTTCTTCAATCACGTTCATCGGTTTAAAGCTATGAAGACTCAGTTCCAAGAGCGCAGATGTTTTTCAACAAAGTGAGAGCATTTGGTACTTTTTTGGCAGATGGCAAGATAAAGTCCATTTGCTTAAGAAGCCACTCCTTCTCTGATGTGGTTAATTATGACCTCTTGGGGTACATACCCGCCTTATCAAAATCCATCTGGGTAGTGCTCTCTCTTGTAAAAATGCCTCCTGTTGCTTTACTAGTAGTATTGCTTTCATGCCAACAGCACTCCTGACACTGTGTAATCCCAGGAAGATGAAGTTCCACACCAGCGACTTGAAACCTGAATAAGACAGACCCAGACACCGAGACATAAGACTGCAGGTGAGAATGTGGGCAGATCTGAACATTGTAAGTCTCATGTTCATTTCTTTCCTCACCATACCTTTGGCTATCCATTAATCCATAGGTGTAGATTTTTTTTTTCTCCCTTTTTTTATTTCCCCTGTATCATGGAATAGAACTTGCTGATTCTATTATCAGCAAGGGAGAAATTTTTTTTTTGGCCCCCAAATGCCAAAAATACGTAAAGAAATATGTGAGAGTTTCCTCTTACCAATTCCAGTGCTAACAGGGAAATGTGTGTTATTCCAGACTTGTTCCCCCGTATTTATATACTATCCGTGGCTTTCAATGTGGCTTGAAAAGAAAAAAATTCAAAACTATTTCACTCACAGACATCCAAACAAAATGAGTTTTATAAAGATTTTTAGGAGACAAGTTTTTAGTTAGCCTGCTAGATTCAGAGGGAAAAGAACCAAAGGTGTACTATGGGCAATAGGAAGAGAGGAAAACGAAACCAGAAGGAGATGAGAGAAATGTCTAAAACCATCAGTGGATGAAGGAAGACTTCACTACTGCCCAGAGAGTGAAACAGGCAACAAAGACAGTAGAGAAAAAAGGAAAGTGTCTATGACATTGCCAGTGGTACACCCAGGACCTAGCATAATAGGTGCTTAATAAATACCTGTTTACTACATGAATACCCTATAGTCTCACTTCTATTGTAGATCCCTGATCAAATTAGAACACAGGAAGGCAGAGACAAGTTTATGATGTTAATGAGACAAAAAATTAACTGGAGAAAAGCCTTTTGAGAATGGGGTGGGGGGGTGGGAAATGACATTTGATGCTGGCTTTTACACATGAAAGAAAAAGAATACAGAGGTAAAGTTGTATGAAAAAGGCAAGCTAGATCAAATATAGTTGGTGATTATGGCAGACACGGAGGGAAAACTATGAACTATTTGTTTGGGAATATAGCCAGACAGGATGAACTGGGGAGCCTGGGGGAATGAATGACTATTTGTGGAGGTCTAGCATGTGACAGACTCTTTTTATTGGGTTATTTTATTCATCTTCAACCCTGTGACGGAGGGAGTAATGACAACCATTTAAAGAAACAGACACAGGCTCGGAAAGTTTTGGTGTCCCAAATCTCTCGCTAATCAGCAGACCAATGTTCAAACCCAGGCCTAATCCCTCTAAACCCAAGCCTCATGTAGTGTGGTGTAGTACAGAGTCTTGCTACGTGGAGAACTAATACAGGGACCATTGGCACTGGCGTCACTGGACAGCAGCATCTTGGGCCCCACCCCAGAGTTACTGAACTAGAATCTGCAGTTGAACAGGTCCATAGATGACTGGCATTCATCCCAAAGTTTGAGAGTGCTCCCTGGAACTTAGCACCACTCACTCGGGGGAATTTCAAGCACTCTCTACAACTGAAAAGCCTATAGTGAGAAGCTACTTTCCATTTGGTCCCTGGCAATTGCATATGGGACCCTTTTTGAACATCTTGTCCTTGTTATGTGCACGTCAGATAGTTCGTATGGTGGAACAGAATAAAACAAGTCAAAGGCCACTATTGTTCCAACTCGGCATAGAGGGGGCCAATGCTTCTCAATAGCATCTACCACAAAGACAACTTTCGACCCAAGTTCGTCCCTCTTCTTCCTATCCAAACATCTATGACAGCCATTTTTAGCCCCATCTCTACGGCTTAGATCTCAGAAACAGCCCATCACACAGGCTGTGCGCATCATGCGGTGTGGATGGGAGAGTGTTTGCTCTGGAAATTCACCCTGTGTTTCTGTGGGCTGCTGGAGTTTAGGTAACTAAGCCCCAGAAGAGTGAAGGCTTCCTTCCCATGTGGTCCTTCCCATTCTCTCACCCACAAGGTGCAGCTTCCTCTTGACAACTGGAGATACAGAACCCTTCAAGCTTCTGAGCTCTCTCAGCAGCCACCCAATAGCCTTGAGAAAGCCTCTTGTCCTTTCTGTGCCTCAATTGCCTCACCTGTAAAATGGGCCTCACCTAGTTCACAGGGACACTGGAAGAAGTAATTAGTGTTTGTAAAGCTTTGAGATTCCCTAGATGAAAGTACCTATATAAGTGTAAATGATTATCATTATCATTATCATTATTACTATTATTATTACATAAAGTATGGATGACAGATGAAGCATGGGATTATATGTCAACCTCCTGGGGATGGTTGATTTCTGGATAAACAAAACGTGTTAGACACTGTCATTATCCACCTTCTTTCCCATGTCTGTTCAAGAATGCGTCATCAAGTTGGCTAGGCTACTAATGCAAAATGAAGTCTTCCTTCGTTCACAAGTGATGGACTCAGAAGAGCTGGTAATGACCCCAAACGAGAAAATCTCTTGACTGTATCTCAGGACCAAGCAGGTCCTGGTACCCATGTGAACTGTAATCATCTGGCGAATGAGCCTAGCCCACCACCGAACCAAATTATCAAGTCAGTCCAATTGAAAGTGTGCATTCTCCTTTTGGGCATACTGTAAACGGAAGTATAAATTAACGCTGAGAGAATTTTAAATCTCTCCCAGACGGTCTCACCACACGACAGAGTTTGGGAAATCTGTGGGGGACGAAGGCCACTTGTGTTCAGTATAACTGAGTCAGCCTCATGGCACATGTTCCACCCTCTCCTTTTGCCGGGACCCAGCCCTGCCTTGTGCCACCTGGGAAACGCCGGGTGCCAGCGGGCAGAGCCGCCACACCAGGAAACCAGGAACTTTGCGGGAAGGCACTTAACGTGGGGTCCCACACTCCTCCAGGCACCAGGGGGTCTGTGAAGTCCCTGAAATAGCCTGCGGGCTTTCACGTGTTTGAGTTTTTCTGGGGAGAAGGTTCACGGCTTGCAGAGGTTTTCAACAGATTCTGTGACCTAAAAGGATTAAGACCGGAATGTTTTCCTCCCATTGAGTTCCACTGTTCTTAGCCATCCACAACTCCAGTTCCCCCAGGACCCTAAGTCATATCACCTCCTGCTGTGGTGGTGATACAACCGCATCAGACATCCTGGTTTTCCCAGCAAGCCCTCTACAGTGCTGATCACCGTTTAGGAGTGAATTTGATAAAGTCAGCATGAGCCCTATCACCCGAATCTGGTTCTGATTTTATGTCTCGTTGGGGACACTCTGTTGTTCCAGACCTTTCTCCATTTGGAATAACATCTGTGCTCTGCTGTCCAAGTCTTTAACTAAACACCTAATGCTTATACTCATCTTTTAGCCGCCCTTTAAAATGACCGGTCTATGACTGAAATTTGGTGGAGAGGGAGCTCAGTCTGAGAAAGTATGAATCTTTATTTTATTTCAGATAAGCTCCTGGAAAATGTACATATTTTCCAAAGCAATCAATCAGAATTCGCTTGGCAACTGAGCAGTCCCAGAGGCCCTGGTTCCCTTATGTGATTTATGAGAACTTCTCTTTCCAATACAGTTGAGAGTACCTGGAGAATAGCTTCTCACCCAGCAATTTTTAACCGTAGCTTCCACACCAAGCCCCGAATCAGGAAGAAGCACAAAGGGAGGCAAAAATTCAAGGAGTGCGAGAAGAGACGGAACGAATTTTATTCGGAAGTAAAACACTCTCCTTAAGTCGCTTTTAACTCAGTGACTCTGCATTTTTTTTACTGATGCAGATATTAATTTAAATGCTGGTTTATACTGTAATTCGGAAAGGGTCATGATAGCACTGGGTAACATCAGGATTTTTTTTTTTTCTTTAATTACACAAATGACCTTAGGCTACTCAAGAGTACATTGGACTAGGAAGGAGGGGGCTGGAGTCCCAGGCCGTCGTTTGCTTCCTATATGAACTATCACTGCGAGAGGCTACGAGGCAGCCTCCTAAAATTCTGCACCCCTGGAACTCCACATGAGTACTCTGACAATCACCTAGGAGCACCCTGTTGAGGTGTGTGGCCTCCCTGGCAACCGCAAAGAAACCTTTATTGAAAAAACTGTTTTATGCTAGGAGCCGAGCCTAGTGCAAGGTATTATCCGTAAAGATAATGAAGAAAATATCCCTGCCCTCCACGAGTTCCCAGTCTGTCAGCATACCATGAATATACTATTACAGGAGTAAACTAGAAGAATCAGCAAAGTTCTGTGGGCACATAGTTGGAAAAAAGAGGCAAGAAAGAGCATTTCAAGAAAAGGCAGAATGTGCCAAGGCATGGGAGTAGGAAATGCCTGGTGTGATCCAGAGACAGAAGGAACCCAGCACCCTGTCTCCTTCTCTACCCTAGTGGGCCAGCCCAGGCCATCTGAAAGGAGACCCCCAGGTGTCTTTCTATCTCTCCCTGCAGCTAATCTATTCCTGCTTTCTTTACTCTGGACCCATCTTTGTGCCCTCTATTTGTAGAGACGAGTAAAAGGCAGCCCCACCTCAGAGAAGGACCTGCTGAAGCCTCCCAAGTTCATTGTTACTTATCACTTCTTTACTCACTCCACCTCCCTGGCTTTGTGTTGTTTGTGCCTAATCGGAGGAAGGGTGGGACGGAAGACTGGGGCTGCCTTTCACCCTTTCTGCTACAGGGTGAAGAATTATTTCACTTCCACCCAATTTCCTGTTCAAATGTATTTACTGCTTTTCCCATTGTTCAACCTGATCGGCATTTCTGAAATAGCCCTCTGTCCTCCCTCCATATCTGCCGTTGTAAAATAGTAACCAGATCTCCTCCCTGGGGGTGTAGAGTGAGGAGGTAGAATGTCTGCGCAAAGAACAATTGCCAAAAGTATCAATGTGTTGCTCTTCATAAAAGATGACAATATCAAGGGGGCTTTCTGTTTAAATTATTTTTCTGGCAGTGATTCTGGGTTGGTATTAATTTACTCTTTCATCCTATCACCATAGGACTAAGCGAATATTACTGCGAGGCAAACTGAGCCAACAGTACAAAACGCGGGATTCACACTCACATCTTCCTGTCTATTGTGCATACCAAGATACTATATTAACTCATTAGTATCAAGTTAGCAAGCAGTTGTCTGCAACAATCTATATTTCTTATGATATTGGTTAGAGTAAATTTTCCCAATAATATCTGGTCAAATAACATGTTCCCCCCCCAAAAAAAAAGTTTTGCAAAATAATTTGAGGAAATCCTGTGTTTAAAAAGTCAAACAGTCTCCCCCCACTACAGGACTTCTCAGAGCCTTTAATGTGCTCATCTGGCTTATAAACCTTCAAGAAAGTGGTTCACAAATCTATTAGACCCCCTTATTCCCAAAGGATGTATGAATCACCAAGGAACTGTTAAAAATCTAAGTTGCCAAGCCCCACATCCAGAAAACGGGAGTCCACAGCAGCCCTGGAGTCTATATTTTAACAGACACACCAGGCGACTCAGATGTAGATGTGACCTGCACGTTGAAAACGCTGACCTGGACTGTTTCCCTAATAAGGCTCCTCAGAACAGAATTTGAGAAATGCAAATGTTGGTGCGGGGAAGGAATGCACAGTCAGTCCCGAAAAAAGGCTGATTTGCTTCACTGCACCATAGTTCTCACTCACGTTCATTTGAATACATTTTTTGTTACAGCTGCAAGATAAGACCTCATTAACGAAAGGGGCAGAACAACAATGGACTTCAGAGGGGGCCGCCAACTATTGGCAGCACGACCCCAGTGTTCTGGCATCTAAAAATAAGTCTAGCAAAGCTAATAGTCCCGGGTGCCGAGATTTCTGCTGCTTGGTTTAGTTTTAAATATGATCATCCAAATCAAAACGGACTTTCTCCAACATCTTTTTAAAGCCGGATAAAGGGGCGCCTGGGTGGCGCAGTCGGTTAAGCGTCCGACTTCAGCCAGGTCACGATCTCGCGGTCCGGGAGTTCGAGCCCCGCGTCGGGCTCTGGGCTGACAGCTCAGACCCTGGAGCCTGTTTCCGATTCTGTGTCTCCCTCTCTCTCTGCCCCTCCCCCGTTCATGCTCTGTCTCTCTCTGTCCCAAAAATAAATAAACGTTGAAAAAAAATGTTTTTTAAATAAAGCCGGATAAAGAAGGGAACACTGTATTTCGGGGGTGGTAAACGTAAACCCACTTAGCACTTGGCAAATTATTAGTTTTGGTCTCAGGGTTTTTGTGAACGTTGACAATTAACCACTAACACCTCTGAGTTATCAACAGTCAAGTACCAGAAAGTAAACACACCAAAGGGATTTTGATTCTTTTGAATCCACAATATGTGAAATGGGTCATCGCCATAATGAGCCAGGAATAAAGTGTTAAATATACACTGGAGCAGTGTCAAATTGGAGAAGATTCCTAACACCTCAACAGGACGTGCTTCGGACTCCTTCGCTAATTAAGAAACAGTACCTTGGGGTGCGCAATGGCAGGCAGCACTTTGGCAAAATGAAGTCAATATTTCAAAGAGGGAAAGTGCAGAGTGTTCTTAAAATGCAGAGTAACTGTGTTCAAACCAGGTTTCTGGAGACAGTATTGTGATCAAATATAGGTAATGCTCATTATCTGAGGATAATTAAAAGTAGGGTTTTTTTAATTCTCTTAAAGTGAATCAACTGAAGCACCGTATTACATTTTAAAAGGAAGGGGGAATTTTGTAAAACTAACTGTAATGATTAACATCAGTTTATTTAATCCATTTCACGGCTGAAATTTCAGTTAATAAGATAATGCTCCCATCATACAAGATTGAGTGAGTGAGGACAAATTGTATGAGTTCACTGGGCCATATTTTTTTAATTTGACTTCTTTTCAAAGATAGTAACTATGGGCACTAAATATTTAGCTAAGGAATTCCCCTCCCCCTTTTATATAATTTAAAATCGTGTATTATTTATGTTGTAAGGGAGTCTTAGAGATCATGCAATCTGTATTATCAAGAAGACTTTCATTCGTAAGTTATAAAAACCTAATGTGGTTTGAGCCAGGTTCTTATCCAACTAAAATACCAAATGCTCACCAGACATTAAGACTCTCATTTCTCTGTATCGCTCAGCTCTGCTTTGTGGGCAAATTTGTTGGCATTATTCTTGGACAAGCTCTTCCCAAATAACCAAAATGGCCCTTTGGCCACTTGAAGATTATATTTCAGCAGCATAGCAACCAAGTAAGAAGCAAGAGTCTCTTTCCCAATAGTTTCAGCCACCAGTGTGATTTTTTAAATGTTAAACAACTGGATTTTCAGAAAAAATAAATGAACAAAAAAACTGTGGTTTTGGATATCCACTGGCATTTGCCAATTTCCATGGTGTAAATATCCAACCCTGGACCAATTTCAACCAGCCAATTTGACATCACTAAACAAGGAACTGAGAAGAGATGTATGGTGTTTCTACCATAAAAAAAGAATGTGACATAAATAACTTATACAGCGTAGGTTATAATAAAATGTAGTACAATAATTAGACAGCTATGAGTTTTGAGTATTCACTACCTTAGTTTAATATAATTATAAGTTTGTGTCATCTAATTTTTAAAAAAGACTGTGTTTAACAACTGATTTGTGAAATTCCTAGAAATTAACATAGGCTCCTGTGGGCCAGTATGAGCCAGCACACCACTAAGCCCCTCAGAAATCCAGGAGGGGGGGGCGCTTGGGTGGCTCAGTCGGTTAAGCGTCCGACTTCAGCTCAGGTCATGATCTCGCGGTCCGTGAGTTCGAGCCCCGCGTCGGGCTCTGTGCTGACCACTCAGAGCCTGGAGCCTGTTTCAGATTCTGTGTCTCCCTCTCTCTCAGACCCTCCTCCATTCATGCTCTGTCTCTCTCTGTCTCAAAAATAAATAAACGTTAAAAAAAAAAAAAAAAAGAAATCCAGGAAGAAAGTTCACAGGAGCCTGACTTGGGTCACATGCCCATTTGTAGATCCATCTTTGAACCCGAGAGGACCTGGTGTTCCACCCGACCAAACCCGGACCAGGGCCAGGAACAGGATTAGACTGCAAGTGTGCAGACTGGGGAAGAGTCTATGGTGATGAGAAAAAGCAGTTCCACGGTAGAAGATGCTAGAAATAGGCTGGGCAGGCAAAACAACAGATATCCATTTAATAAATGAAATACCTCACTTATTGATGCACAAGGTAAGCAAGGAATTTTATGATTCACTTTGAGAGTAAAAGAAGATAGATAGTATTAATTATTATCCCGGAACCACAAATAAAGAGTTGAAGGCCCAGGAAGGGGGCCTTTCTGGCTGACATAGAGTCACACACGTCAAGTGAGTAAAAGAGACAGGAATAAAGGCCACATTTCCCAATTCCCAGTTTAGCATACTCCATAGACCTTCTGCATTATAATGGCATTCCATTTTTTCTTTCTTTGGGATGGTTGGCCAATAGAAAAATAATCCCCAAACTGAATAAACAGAGTAGATTCAGTAGTTGAAATGATCTGAAATGTACTTTTTATTTTTTTATGTTTATTTGTCTATTTACATAGAAAGAGATGGAGTAAGAGGGGAAGGGGCAGAGAGAGAGAGAGAGAGAGAGAGAGAGAGAGAGAGACCAAGCAGGCTGCATGCTCACCGCGGAGCCTAACACAGACAGGGCTCGATCCCATGACCATGAGATCATGACCTGAGCCAAAATCAAGAATCAGACACTTAATCGACTGAGCTACCCAGGCGGTCCTGGAATGTACTTTTTAAAATTATGTATTGCATGGGGCGCCTGGGTGGCGCAGTCGGTTAAGCGTCCGACTTCAGCCAGGTCACGATCTCGCGGTCCGTGAGTTCGAGCCCCGCGTCGGGCTCTGGGCTGATGGCTCAGAGCCTGGAGCCTGTTTCCGATTCTGTGTCTCCCTCTCTCTCTGCCCCTTCCCTGTTCATGCTCTGTCTCTCTCTGTCCCAAAAATAAATAAACGTTGAAAAAAAAAATTTTTTTTTTAAATTATGTATTGCACCTTCTACATCTCAAAGTTTCTTATCCAATGTTTTAATTCATGATACACTATTGTTGGCAATATAGAATTTCAAGAACAATTTGACAAAACCAGAAAAAAACCTTAACATCCTATATACCCATTGCCCCCAAAATTTAACTTCTGTGGACTAGTTTAAGGACCTAATCACAGATGTGCTCAAACGTTTTACTTTAAGGATGTTAATTATAACATTAATGAGAATGAAAAAATTAGAAATAACTTACATGGTCAATACTAGACAAGTAGGCAGATAAATCATAATACATCAGTCCACTGAAGAGCCATAAAAATGAGGCAGACGAAGAAGGAAATGCCCAGAAAAAGAAGTCCATAATATACGATCACATATTTTTGTGAGAGGAAAACACGACTGAGAGGAAAGACCATCTCAAAATATTCACAGTGATAATCTCTACATTGAACAAAAGTTGCTTTTTTTTTATTTTTTGAAGATTCTTATTTTTGTGTCTTTTTAAATATTATTAACTATACAAGTTGCTCAACTATTTTAAAAAATTTGCGTGCTCTGTCCACTGTAATGTGCTGGCTTTCTTCATGTCCCCATTGCTGCACTCATCCTGGTTTAAGATCAGTTTAAAACATTTTACTGGAGAGGAATCTGTCCAATGACAAGAATCACAGGGAAGGGGAGACTGTAAAAACACAACTAAAAACAGTATGTGTCTCTGTCAACATTCAGAAGTCTGATTTTGCTGGCCTCCAAAAGCTAGGACTTTCTGCTCTGTGCTGACTTTTTCACAACTGTCCCAACTTTGTTTTAAACTTCCTACCTTGAGAAACTGTTGTAAAAGAGCAGAAATACACATCAACTCAGATTATTTTCAAGAATCTCTTGGTGGATGCCTGGCCGACTCATTCAGGTGAACATGTGACTCTTAATCGAAGGGTAGTGAGTTCAAGCCCCACGTTGGGCATGGAGCCTACTTAAGATAAAATTAAATGAAATGAAGTTAAAATGTAAAGAGGCACCTGGGTGGCTCAGTTAATTGCACATCCAACTCTTGATTTTGGCACAGGCCATGATCCCAGGATTGAGGGATTGAGCCTTGCGTTGGGCTCCACGCAGAGCCTGGAGCCTGCTTGAGATTCTCTCTCTCTCTCTCTCTCTCTCTCTCTCACTCTCTCTCTCTCTCTCTCTCTCTCTCTCCCTCCCCCCCCGCCTCTCTCCCCACTCATGCTGTCTCTATATAAAATAAAAAAATAAAAAAGTAAAAAAATAATCTCTCCTGTTTCCCACATAAAGGATGAATTCCAAGAGCCATGGGCTTTTAAGAACCCAGCAAAGACTTGTGGAGGATTGAGAGACTCTGCAAACACAGTTTATAAAAGAGTCAAAGGATCTAATTTTGAAATTCATTTAACCAGAGGAAATTGAAAGAATAAAGGATATGAAACAGGGAGAAGAATGTTGTGGAAAATGAATTTCTTTAACGTCATTTAAAGGAAAGTTTATGAATGCAAATTTTAAAAACACAATCATACATTCCTTTTACAAGTCGTAATGAATTTTGAGGCAATCCAAACTCATTTACTTGAAGATAAAATATCACCCCAGCAACACACATGGTAAGAAGTCCCTGAAGGTACAAATCCATTTGCCTAGAGATGGATTTATTTTGCCATTAAATAGTAAGTGAAGGAGTGAACGAAGAAACAAGGACGCTTCTATAGAAATGTCTGCTTCAGGGCCCAGATTTTAAAGTTACAGCTCTTGCCTTAGAAAGAGAACTATACTTGGAAACTGAAAATATGAGTTTGGATCCTGGTTCTGCAATTTGTCAGCTCTAGTGCCTTGGAAAAAATAACTTCACCTCTCTAAATATCAAAATTTCAATCTTAAGATACGGATAAAATTGTAACAACGCCACAGTTGTAAGCACAATGGCTACTACAAATGGGTTGCTCAATGAATATGTGTTGAACAATGGTGTTTAGGAGATTACTTTGCAAACTGTGTAGATAATAGTACTTTCTGTTACTATAGTAACGGCACCTGACACACATTACTTATCTATCTTTTGTGTTTTCTGCCTCCCTCGGCAAACGCAAGCTCCATGAAAGCAGGAATTTTCGTCTTTTCTGGGTCTGTTTCTGAATTGTTGTCACTTTTTAGAATTTAAAACAAGACCATCCGGGCAGGGAAATGGATAATGCCTGTGGAAAGATTTGTGTTTCAGGTTCTCTTTCCCTCCTCATATAATCTTGAAAAACCGACAGAGATATCTATAGCAGAAAGAACTCCTGGCCCTGAATTACCAATGCCTTAACCCAGTGAATGCGATTTTCTCTTAGTAAGAATTCAGTCTCACAGAGCCTGGCTGGTTCAGTCGGTAGAGCATTATACTCTTGGTCTTGGGGTGGTGAGTTTGAGCGCCATGTTGGGTATAGAGCTTACTTAAAAATAAAATCTTAAAAAAAAAAAAAGAATTCCGTCTCAATCCCAGTAGGATGTGTTCAAACTACAGGAGTACACATCTTGCCATGAAAAAGAAAGCTACAGAAGATTTAAGGTGATCCAGTTTATATTTTACAGTGAGAAGCTGATGCCCGCTCCCCTTGAACTTAAGCTCCATGAGGGCAAGGATTTTCCTCCAGCACCTAATACAGAGCCAATGACACACTGTCCTTCAATATACAGTTGTGGGGGGCGCCTGGGTGGCTCAGTTGATTAAGTGTCCAACTTCGGCTCACGTCACCAGCTCATGGTTCTGGAGTTAGAGCCCTGAATCAGGTTCTGTGCTGACAGCTCAGAGCCTGGAGCCTGCTTCGGATTCTGTGTCTCTCTCTCTCTGCCCCTCCCCACTCATGCTCTGTCTCTCTCTCTCTCTCTCTCAAAAGTAAAATAAACTTAAAAAAAAAAACTTTTTAAATAGTTGTGAGGAAAAAAAAACATTTGGGAGATGAATTTTCTCTGTGATTAGGTTTCAGAACACAAAGCTGCTCTGGGACAGTGAAAGGTAGGTCTGTGAGAGGATCCTGGAGACCAAGAGACAGATTTCCATAATCTCAAAGCAGGACATAGAGAGACAGAGGCACACTGAGTGCCATGAAAGGGAAATACCAGTGTGTAAGTGAAGAGAAGAAAATATATTGCAGGGATTGTTGTGAAATAGAAGAAACAGAAGTCAGAAGGTGATGGAACCATGTCATTTTAGGCAGGCTACCACTCCTAACCTAAGAAGAACACACATAGAAAATAAATCAGCCCATAAGAAGGATTTGGGTTGCTATATTTTGAAAGGCAGTTACTAAAAACTGTCAACTTTTCTTAAAGTAATTTGCTCTTTGTCACCTAGAATAACAAAGCAGAGAGAGAAAAAAAAAAGGCTAAAATGAAATTTCCTCACTTAATGCCTTAAAGCAGCTTCAATGTTACCTATCAGAGGCATTGACCAGGAAATGAATTCCTTGCTTGTCTCAGAGAAGTTCAATTATCTCCATGCTCTCTTCATGTGCATTCCGACTTTGACAGACAATTACACAGTAGTTGGAAAACTGCACTTACCAAGTGACAAGGTACCTTTTAAAACACCTTCCTGAAAACACCTGAAAAGCCTCTCTCATCTCAGAAGTTGTGACTTCCTCAGTTTCCCTAATTGTTGACACCTCAAGGAGGTAATTAAAGTTTGTTCTGCTCTCTGTGCAGCGCTCTTAAAAAACAATGTTCCTTTCAGACTTCTGAGTGTAAAAAGAACATAAAGTCGCATTTCCTTTTAAACTGTGTGCAACAGACTCCTAGTAAAGGCTCCATTGAGATTTCCTGTAAAGCAAAGAGTGTGAAAAGGCCCAGAGTTTCCTGCCACACAACAGCGACACAGATTAAAATAAAGACCTAAATGATACACCTTGTTAACATGTGCTGCAATGCTTTATCAACAGTATGGAAATTGGAATGTTTCTTTTATCCTTCTGAACTTTCTTGGAATGACTACCCAAATTCCCTTAATACATAGGCAGGAATGCACTTGGCAAGCTTTCTGGAGAGAAAAGAAAAAAGAGTTCAGCTCTGAAATCACTTGACATGATTTAATGGGAGCTTTAGAGAAAATGGAAGCTGTTGGCCAAATCTCGGGCTGCGTTATCGCAATGTGGACCTAGATACCATAGGGGACATTGGCTGTAACCGTCGCGGCTAGAAGCAAACAGCGCCATATGTCAACAGCAAGTACATTCAGTGATGGCTGCAAGAACGGTGAGGGGGACAAGCCAGGGTCTCGGCCCACAGACATCTCCATAGAGGCTTTTTAAGGCCAACTACACAGTTCAAGCCAAGCCCTAGTCTCCAAAGGATGAGCAGCTTTCTCATAGTAGACAAAATGCAGATACCGGCCTTGAGAAGCTGAGCCAAAAAAATTCTCACACAATAAAACACAGGACTTTACCTACAAAATTGTGTTGCAGATTTAAAATGTCCACCAAGAAATTCATCTGAAAAATTAGGAAGATACAGGAAGATATGGCATACTAGCTAGACATGATCTTGGAAGGAAAAGAAAAAAAAGACCATAATTAACTGAAATATCCTTGTGTTTGGATGGGAGTTGTGGTGACAAAAGAACAAATGGGGCAGTGTTGGCCACCCCCATTTGTGACCAGGACTCTGCACAGACGTCCACTTTGTGCACTGGTAGCTCGCAGATGGAAGCGGTCCATTCACATTTCCATTCCACTGTGACTTACTTGTAAAAATTGTGATTCGAAAGGGAACGTTGAAATCCCAAGTATCTTATTTTTTGTGTAGACCATTCTCTTACAGTTAGATGAGTAGTTGACTTCGCGACATGCCACAGGTCTCTGGTGAGTAACCAATCAACTGGTTTAGTGATTTTATCTTGCAATTTATATCTAATAAAAAGGGAAGAGGGAATTCCTCCAAGAAGTTTAAAAAATTAGCCTTAAGTAAACAACATTTTAAGTAAAACATGAAAGTACCAAAACAACTAAAAGTTACACCTTCTACTCCGCTTCCACTCCTGACGTTGCAATAACTGGGGATGAGGGTAAGGAATGCCGTGAAAAAATGATGTGGAAAAACAAAGAAGCAAGAATTTGATAGAACACAAGTTTTTCTTGTATTTGGATTTAGCCAGTTCATCTGTCTGGTATTCTGACCCATAGGTTTATACAGAGAGTTTCTTAGAAATGGCTGAGGTATACTGACCAGAACTCTGACGCTAGAAGCAGAAATCGTTTTCTAAAAAAAAAAAAAAAAAAAAGCCTGAATTGGGCCACTGATTACCTGTGTGATCAAGTCACAACCTCTCCAAGCCTCATGTACAATATGAAGTTAATAATTCAGACTTCACAATGTTATGTTGAAGATTCAATAAAACAACGCATGTGAAGATGCTTGGTTAAGTACAAACTATCTGTGATTGGATGTTAAATTCTGAGGGTCCCATTCAGTTCAAGGAAGCCTAGATCATAGAAGCTAATGCCTCACTTCCTACAGCCTAGTCATGGAACCTCTCAGAAAAGTGGAGGGCTCTGTTGGCTGAAGGGCAATGCGGAGCAAGAAGCCAAGGGCAGTGTCCTAGGACCGATTGTCTTATAAACCAAAAATGGACCTGGTATTTACTATGCATCATGCACTTTAAAAAGCACTTTGCATATATTAGCCTATTTATACCTGACAACAACCATGGAAGGCAACAGTACTATCCTGATCATCCCCATTTAAGGCGGAGCACCTGAGACAAAGATAAAAACACAAAGAGGTTCAAGGTCAGCCGGCTCTGCAGAACCAGAAGGCAAACCCAAGCTCTGAGGTTCAAGAGTCTGTTCTTATCACTTCTCTTGCCCACACCAGCATGGAACAAGAGAAGCCCCCAAGCTCCGTGCCGTGGCAGTGCTGAAAAAGCCAAAGAGGCCTGGGGTCTGAACAGAGAGTCTCAGGCAGCTGGGTATGGAGTCTTGGGCACCGGAAGCAGTGGTCAGGCCAGTGGTCAGTAGTGGTGACCAGATGAAAGCACAGGAGGAAAAAGCAGCATCAGGGCACATCGCGTTAACCGCAGCAGACAGAGCAGGGACAGATCTGCCCAGGTACAGAGCAGGACAAGACATTTCATGAGGACCAGATGCTCGCTCTGTGGCCAGCAAGCACATGCTGTGCAGACAAGGTGGGAGGAACCCCCTCCACCCCCCGTAGGGCATGGAGGAGCCACGAAGAAAGGGACTACTAAAAGCAGAAGAGACTCCAGTGCCTTTCATCACAAAACCAAGTGTTTCCTTCCTTTAGGGAGTGTAGAGTCTGGATACCAAGATCAGTTCACGAGGAGAAAGTAAATTTGCAGGTTTGTATCTGCCAAGGTCCTTTACTCGCTGTTCTCTCCACCTGAAATGTTCTTCCCCAGATTCTTTGTCTCATCTCTCTCCCATTTTGTTCAAATGTCACTCCTTGGAAGACGCCATCGCTCTCTATGCCCTGGCTCTGCGTTAATACACCAAGCTGTAATCACTTCGCTTATGATCTTTCCTCCAACCAGAGTGTAAGCTCTCTCAGCATACGGACTTGGTTTCCTTATTGCTTTCTTCTCAATACCGAAAACCCTGCCTCCCGAATATCAGACACCCAGTGACATTTGTTGGCTGACTGAATGCACCAGTTGTGCTCATATCAACCCTGACGCATACATATTTAGGCTAACAGAGCTACAAGGGAACATAGCATCCAGTTTAATAAATCCCCAATTTTTTTTCTTTTAATCAGAATACATCCTTCAAAGACTAAGATATAAGCAGAAAAAAGCCCTAGCAGCTCTGCTTGAATCCCGGAAGTGAGGGAGAGGCACTACAATTCTTTCTAGAATTGTAGAGAACTATTTGGAAAACATTTATCTAGACCAACAGCTTTATTTTTTAACTGAAGAAATCGAAGCCCAGAGAGGTTATGTCATTTGCTGAAAGTCACTAAGTCCAAAAGTTAGTTTTCATGAACTCGAATCTGAATGAATACCGTATTTGCGAGTTGCCTGTTTTGTACCAGGCAAGGTGAAGGTTCTGATTCCAGAAATGAACCCCTTGTTTAGATTTTGTGTGATGGGTACCTTGCCTGCAGATTCCAACGGGCATGGCAGTCTTTGAAAATCACAAATCCAGGCTCTGGGAAAAGAGTTCTGTTTTCTATTTTTTTTTTTTTTTTTTGGTCATAATAACTAAAATTTGGCAGACATAACTAATGGCACAATGTGAGTTTCTTCTACTTCTTGATACTGTTTCCCTCACTTGCACACCCAGGATTTTAGCCTCATTTCTTTCTGCAGTTCAGTGATGTTCCTTCCTCCCGAAGTCCTCCCCTCCTCCAAACAATGTTGTGCCACACATGCTCCACATCTGTCAAAATGCCCTCTAGCTACACTCCAAAATACTTACACACACAGTTCTTCCTGAGTATGTGCATGTGGTTCCCTCTCTCTGTGTCTCTGTCTCTGTATCTCTCTCTCTCTCTCTCTCTCTCACACACACACACACACACACACACACACACACACACACTTCAACTCTTGCTATAATAGGCTCTTTCTTCAAGTCTTTGGCGTTCAAGTCTCTCTTCTTTTGGTGTATCTTTCCTCCTCCCCATCCCCCTCTCCCCCCTCCTCCTCCCCCCACCTCCTCCTCCTCTCTCCCCCTCCTCTCACTCCTCCCTTTCTCCTCCTCCTCCTCCTCCTCCTCCTCCTCCTCCTCCTCCTCCTCCAGGCTCTGCCAGGCCTGACTCATTTGCCACTTTACTCCATTCCATGGCTCCTGCAGATGACAGGGGGGAGCAGGACCATTGGCCATGAGTACCAAGTGATATGTTATTATGGAAAATTCTTCTCTAAATGAAACTCAGCCATCTGGCAAAACGTGTAACAAGAGGAAACCAAAGGGAGAAGGAAAAATCCATGAAACATTTGCTCATTTCAGGTTAGGAAGGAAGATAAAAAACAGAAGATGATCTACTCAAATCCATCTAGTTAACAAGGAACATAAAGTAAACAGGCTGGATTAGTGATAGAAACACCTTAGAAACACCTGTATTCCGGTCTTGTGTACTTAATATTTAAATTCAAGATCTGAAGTTAAGTTTTGCCAAGAGAAACTGTGGGAGGTAACATTTTTAATGGAGTTAGCAGGGGAGAAAATTTGCACCTCTTCCTGGTATAATCTGTGAATTACATTTCTTTGCCTTGCTCTTCCTAAGTGAAAGTAAAAACTATCCTATGTAACATTTTTCTTTAAGTTCCTTGTTTTTTTTTAAATATTTTAATGTCAAAATAAAAAATTATCTAACATTTATTCTTTACGTCCACATTTTAAATACTCTGTCTGATTTTTAAATATTCTACTCAGGTAACCTCAAATCAGAACAGAAGGTCAAAGGATAGAGTTAGAATCATAATATATTCCTTCTCATAAAAAGCTATACATCAACCACAATGAAGATTTTTCCACTTTATCTTCAACTGAGACAGGATTCTGGCACAAAGCAGAGAAAGAATGTGCTTTATGAAAAACAGACAATGCTGACTTTTCCATAACTTGGCTCTATCAAGTAGAAAGTTATTTTCTAGTAATGAAAATACACGACCGTTTATGTTTGAATAATAATCGTGTTTGAATTCACATCATAATTGGGATGTGAATTATCTACATCAGAAGTGGAAAAAAGAGAGTGGTGATTATCAAAAGACTTTCAAGTACCTCTTAGTTCCCCCACTCTGCAAATAAAATGATGATATGCAAATTGTAAAACATCCTAACCACTCCTTCAAAAACAGATGGTTCCTGGCTCCTATCAATGGTATGTGTCCTGTGGAGGGATCCAAGATTCAACATTTGATCTGCCCAAGAGAACCAGCCTCTTTGCGCTGGGCACACACTCCACATATGTGAAACTTCAAACTCGGACTCTGTCTTTCAAAACCTTATTTCTTTCCTGATTGTAGCTACGTCATGCTCTTTGTTATTTGTTGTCATGGGCTCGGATCTCCAACTTCTTGCCCGGGCGACAGAGTCCCCCACAGGAAGAGAGTCTGTGACTGTGAGTGAAAAAGGGAAGAAAACTCCCCATTTCCCCCCTTGATGATGAACTGTTTGTTTACATGTTTCTCCCTTCCTCTATCTTTATCTTCCCCTTGGAGTCGTGGCAGTGCAAACTGAATACTGGCTCGGCAAATGTGGAACCATTAAGATTCCTTTGATTAGAGGCAACAGAAGAAAGTCTCACACTGGTCTGGCCTAAAAAAGAAAAGAAAGAAAAGAAAAGAAAAGGAAGATGAAGGAGTGAGAGATTTATCATTGGGATACAGAGGTGATTCACACCCCAAGGGTAGGAATGTGGCCAGGCTTAGGGAAGACTAGAACAGGAGTGGAAGGTAGAGACCTCTTCTCTTCTGCTTCATCCTTCTTCTTCTTTTTTAATGTTTATTTACATAGTTTGAGGGGCAGTGAGAGAATCCCTGAGCAGGCCCCGCGCTGCCAGCACAGAGCCCTCTCTGCAGATCCATCTCACCAAACACGAGATCGTGACCTGAGCCGAAACCCAGAGTCAGATGGTCAACCAACTGAGCCACCCAGGCGTCCCAATATGCTTCATCTTTCTTAATGTGCTGCTACTTTGTCCACGGGGTGAATATAAAATGGACACCCATAACTCCCAAGTTCAAGTTCAAATATTAAATTTCCAGGTTTTCAAGAGATTCTTCCTCAGCATCCATAGAAACGGTTCACGTTGGCCTACTGCACACCCTTCACCCAATCAGTGGTGACCGGGAGGGGTAAGGTCACCGTGCCATAGAGCTTCAGGGAGCCCACCATTCAGAAGGGGTGACCGAGTGGTGATGTGTTGGGCAAGACACAAGATAGTCACCACCTGGTGACTGAACCAGGAAAACTAACCAGGAAACAGAGCAGGAGTGACACCTAGAAGAAACTGACATTATTATTTTAGCCATTAGAAAAATATATTTGTGACAGGGCTTGCTAAGTGTAAACCACATGGAATCCCAATATAATAGAAAGATTAAATGTGTAACTTGGGTGACCCGTGAGGAAGCACTTCTCATCCCTTCTCAAAAATCCCCAAGAAAATGATCCCACTGAATTGCAGTTGACACAGAGTAAGTCCTGTTAAACTCTGATAATTTTATTTTAAACTTTGTGTGAGAGAAGGCGTCAGTGAGGCAGAGGGCAGGAGGACAAGACAGCTCTCAAGGAAAACATCTGAGTGAGGTATAACAAGAGGCTCCATTCCGTTTTGGCCTGGAGACCGAAGGAGGGGGCACTTCCCCCTTGTCCCTCAGCCTCTCAGAAAGCCTGTGTCATCAGCAGCACCCCCTCCACCTCGGTCTGTTCCTTGGCCTGTGGTCCCTTCAACCTAACACAAGAACCGTTTGCCACCAGGCTCTCGGTAAAGACAGCCCCCACCATTTAACATCTCCCAGACCCAGAATCCAGCGCCCTGGGTCCTGTAAGTTCCTGCATGTCTGTTACATATCAACACAGCAAGGAGTCTCCGAAATATAAACGAGATGTTGAGAAAATGAAGTGTCTCTGCAGAGGTGAATGACAGCACAGCGCACAACACAAGGCTGTCGCCTCATATTAACATTACCCAAGAGATTGTTTCAGGCTTGAACACATGGGCCTCAGCCCACTTGCAGAAAAGGATAGGGCCTTGTGGGTAGGACTTTTTTTAAGGTATGAGAAGCCTTATGTCTCTGGGAACCAACAAGCCATCTAAAAATGTATGCTTCTTGTTTATTAAACATAGTTCTATTCCAGAATTCTAGCATCTACAATTAGAGCAATTGGGGCACCTGGGTGGCTCAGTCAGTGAAACGTCCGACTTCGGTTCAGTTCATGATCTCATGGTTCATGGGTTCAAGCCCCGCATCGGGCTCTTAGCTCTCAGCACAGAGCTGGCTTCGGATCCTCTGTCCTCCTCTCTCTCTGCCCCTCCCCTGCTCTCTCTCTCTCTCTCTCTCAAAAATAAACATTTTTTAAAAATAAAAACAAAATAAAATTAGAGCATTTGAACAAGAAGCCAGCAACCAGCAAACAGTATGAAGAGCAGCCTTGGGCAGGTCTGCCACATGCACGGAAACTGCGCCCCATGCCCAGGACTCAGGAACGCTGTGGTGTCACCTTCCTTCTCTCTGTCCCAGCAGAAACTCATCCCTGATGACAAGAATGGCAGCAACAGAACCTTCTGTCTCTTCTTCTCCTCTCTTAGAAGCTTCAGCGGTACAGGTAGTGTTATTTAAGAGAATGGGAGAGGAAAGAAGGAAGTATCAATGGAAACAGGGCAAGCATGAGCTCGTTTAAAATAAAAGAATGGTGCTGTTGACTTTCAATTCCAAAGCGAAAGTCTGCAAATGACATTACTAGTCAACTCGGTAATGAGAACCGTGCTTTAGAGTTTGTACACTCCTGGTGAAAGACGATGAACTTTGTGGGCTTATTTGACTTCTTGGCCAAGACTTTTCCAAAGACCCTAGAATCATTCATCTCCAAAGGGAGTACTGGCTGCAGAACCTTGTTAAAAATACCTACAAGATTTTAGCTTCTGTTGTCTTCCCACTTCTGGGGAATATTGGTATTACCAAATTCTCTTCTGGGGAACATCAGTGTTACCAAAAGAAACCTTATTCCTTCAGCAGTCAGTCTTTCACTGATTTATGTAATACCTTTAAAAAACAAAAAACAAAAAACTGGTTATTCACTATGTCCCGGGCACCGTATTAGATGCTGGGACTATGACAATGAATAAGAAAGACATAGACAGTACGCTTAAGAGGCTTTCAGTGGGTAGAGGAAGAACAGTGACAGAACCAATGCGCAATATTCCTAACTGGAATCCCCTTGAAACTTGCAATCCTGCCTGATACTCCTAACCCTATTGAGCAGTGTTGGACATATTTTTCACCCACTCTCTATAGTCAAATGTTGGGGAAAAAATGACATTTTCTGATCACAAAAGTACCAAATATCAGGAGAAAGCATCACCCAACATATAAGGAAGATGGGGCAGATAAGGATAGAAAGTAAATAAATTACAGTCTTCAGAGAGAAGGACCAGGTTACAGAAGCACCATAAGTTGAAACAAAATTTCTTCAAATGAAATGTATGAGATAGAAAGATACACACCTTAACCTTACAGAATGTTATATGTCAATTATATCTCAATAAAGCTGGAGAAAAAAATAAAATAAAAATCTCCCAGGGCTCCTTGGTGCCCGCCTAAGAGAATTTAAGCACACGTGCTCACACAAACAGTTGATGCAGTCATTCAGTGGAACCTACCTATGCTATGTAATGACCTAGGCAATGGGAATCCGAGGCTCTGATCACTGCCCTGAAGAATCTCAGTCCAAATGAGAACACAGGTAAAAAATAATAACAGTAACTGTGATATAATAGTGATATAATACCCTCAGAGCCATTGTCATGTTTACATTCAAGGTGCCGTGGAAACACAATGAATGGAGAGTCAAATCCTTCCCAGGGCAAAAGGGAAATAAAATTTTAGAATAGATGTTCACATGAAGACTTGAAGGGTCAATGAGAATTCTTAAAGAGATAGAGGAAGAAAAGTCACAGCAAATTAGGCAAAGCAAAGGGACTAAAGCATCGTTTTCCTTATTCTTTTCTATGGAATTATCCGGTTGTTTAGATGGGTCAGTCAGCCAGCTCGGGCAAGGTGACTACACCTGTCTACACAGCCTGTCCTGAGCAAGTAAAACTCTTGGCTTTAAGAAGTAAGGGTTTTTCTAGGAATGTATGCATATCTGAGCCTTTTACCTGTTTGGAGATTTCTCAAAAGTATATATGAGAGCAGAAGACTGTATTTACACCTGGCAAGAATGAGTTTTATATACCTATGCAGCTTAAAATCTTATCAATTTGTTGTTTGGTTACTTTTTTCATCTAAAAATCAAGGGTGCTTTTAGTAAAAAGTGAAAGGCAAAGTTGGCCATTATGTAGGTGAGTTGATACATAGAGATAATTTTTATTGCATGAGCAATAGGAGATAATTCGGCAGTAATCTGGTAATTTAGGCTATGTACATCACTGAATGTTAAGATTTACTTATTCAACAAAAGTAATATAGGTGCAAGACTTGGTGCTCAATCATTACAAAGACCCAGCTGTCCTTCAGAGAGCATACATTCTAGATAGACAATGAATAGGAATAGAAGTTTAAAAGATAATGAAAGTAGGGGTGCCTGGGTGGCTCAGTCGGTTAAGCGTCGTGACTTCAGCTCAGGTCACGATCTCACGGTCCGTGAGTTCGAGCCCCGTGTCGGGCTCTGGGCTGACAGCTCAGAGCCTGGAGCCTGCTTCAGATTCTGTGTCTCCCTCTCTCCCTGCCCCTCCCCTGCTCATGTTCTGTCTCTCTCTGTCTCAAAAATAAATAAAAACATTTAAAAATTTTTTAAAAATAAAAACTAAAAAAATTTTTAAAAATAAATAAATAAATAAATAAATAAATAAATAAATGATAATGAAAGTAGTGACAAGTGCCAGGAAGGAAACACAAAATAATATACTAAGCAGATGCTCCTCTCTGGGGAAGCAATGCTTTGGCAAAGATCGGAGATGAGACTAAAAACTTGAACTCCTGGAGTTAAATGTTCATTTGGGTTTCTACATGGATTAAATTAATAACGGTATAAAAGGGGAAAGGATGCATTCTGGAACCGGGCAAACAGAATCCAGCCATCACCACTTGGGACAAGTTACTTCTCATTTCTGGGCATCTGCTTCCTCCCCTGCAGTTTGGCCATGATGATGGCCACTTGCCTGAGCCACTGAGGGAGCCAAAAGAGGAAAATGCAAGAATTACCAGATATGTTGCCACATTAACTCATTTTTATCACCCAGCAAACCCAGACATAGGTACCGTTATTATCCCCAGTTTACAGATGAGGAAACAGAACATAAATTAGAACTGAGGTTTAAATAAGGGCAGTCTGCAGATCCCACACTTTTAAAATACTATATTCTGCTGTCCCGGTATTTTTAGCAGACAGGCAGGGCTCAGTCTTCTTCCCTTTACTTTGGACAAATACAGTTTTAGAAAACAGAAATCTGCTTACAAATTTATCATAAGAAAATAATATGTGAGACCAAAGAATTCGCTAAAGAATGCTCATCATCACTACTAAAGAACATTAAAAAAAATTTAATGTTAATGTCCAATAAATGTATCATAGAGCAATAAAAATGGCTGTAAAAGAGTATTAAATAGCGTGAAGAAGTGTTCATTATATATTAACTGAAAAGCAGCTTTCACTTGTCCAGTGTGATCACTTTTTGCAATATATGCATGCCCACAAATAAAAGGCCAGAAAAAAACATTTTATTTATGCATTTCTATATCTTTAAAAATGTTTATAATGGGGGCGCCTGGGTGGCCCAGTCGGTTGAGCGTCCGACTTCGGCCGGGTCGCGATCTCGCGGTCCGTGGGTTCGGGCCCCGCGTCGGGCTCTGGGCTGATGGCTCAGAGCCTGGAGCCTGTTTCCGATTCTGTGTCTCCCTCTCTCTCTGCCCCTCCCCCGTTCATGCTCTGTCTCTCTCTGTCCCCAGAATGAATAGACGTTGAAAAAAAAAATTAAAAAAAAAAAAAAATGTTTATAATGAACATGTTCTTTCAGCACAAGAGAAAGAATAGAATGGAAGTTATCAAAACACTACTCCTTTTACAATGGTCTCTTCATCTTTGTTTATTCGTATAATATATTTTTCCTTGTGGAATAATATTTCTGCTAACAAAGATACAGCATTCCAACCATACGTTGCATTCTCAGAAGTTTAAAGACCAGGGGTGGACAAATACAGAGTACTCTGGCATTTGCACCGCCTTCCAGTTTGGCTGCAATAGGACCCCTCCTCTCCACAGGCCCTCTCCAAGTTCATTGCTTTCCCTACCAAGGATCTTACCCGTCTCTCGGGGGCAACATGAGGGGCAGTTGGAATGTGCGTTTCTCTGATGGAGAGGAGGAGCATGTGGTTCCTTGCCACTTAAAACGATTAAAACGCTGGTCATTCATGTGGAATAGAGCTAAAGAATAGGTTGCTAGAATTAGGCATGTTAATTTAACGGCCAGCCCACCACGGTGAGGAAATCGGACCTCATTTGATTCTTCTGACTGCGACTACAACTGATACCTTTACGCTTAGAGAACCCTGTAGCACACTAACCTATAAAACAGATAAATTAGAGGAAGCGTTTCTGCATCACACAGAAAAAGATGCTTTGCTTTACAAAAGATTCACCTCAGGGTTTTTCTGGTTTTTTTGTTTTGTTTTGTTTTGTTTTGTTTTAATATAGGGACCCCAGTGAACAGCTGTTTATTTGTTTACAGGTCATTAACTATTTGGCTGAAAGACAGGCAGGTCTGGGTGGGTTCAGGAGCCAGCGCCACTAGGAGCTAGAGATTAACGAAAAATGAAAACAGAGCTTTCTGGTGGTGAATCCCACCCTCTTTTTCCGGCCCTGTGTGTAGGAAGGTACTGCTAGAGAGCCAAGACAAGACAGGCAGATTGGCAGGAAAGTAATTTTAGTGCAGTTCTGAGAAAGGTACAATATGGGTTTATGCATAGCGGGGGAGGAAGGAGGAGGAGGCGTGGAGAGGGTGGGCCTGTCCCCTAGGCTGTGGGTGGTGGCTGGGGCTGTGCGGCTTCAGGCAGGACTGTGGTGGGAGGAACCGTGGATCTGGATCCTAGATCCCAGTCCATATGCCCGGGCTCTGCTGTTGAGGCTTTGGAACAAGAGCTCTTGTTTTGCAAATCCAGAACACTCCCTAAGACACGTCTTAAGCCAGAGCAGGGCCCTAAGAAAGAGCTGTCCCAGAGCTCTTGAACCTCTACAGCAATTAACAGGTCCTGATTTTTGTAAATTTCTGTGCATCCATTAAACCATTCAAAAATAAAACAAAACAAAAATAATAAGATACAGTGTTGCTTCTCCCATTTCCTCAGAAAAATTCTATGTCCAGAGCTTTGTCCTCAACAAACCTGGGTTTCACAGTCTCTTATCCCCCCTGAGAAGCAGGCTGGTTTTAGGTTTAGCTGCTCAACCGTTGCCTTCTGTTTCACTTAATGAAAAATTTAATTTTTCTGGCAATTATTGATCTGATGTCAGTCCTTCATTCCACAGGCGATGATTTATGGCCAGATTGCATGATGTGCATTGATCCAAGGCTTTTAATACTCCTTTACAACACTTATTTTCCTACTAGTCTGAGAATCAGAGCTGGCAGGATTCCCTTTCTGACTGCTATAGCATCATTTTCAGGAACACAGACAGGAGTCAACCACAATCTCCTCTGATTTTTAACTTGTGCCTGAACTATGAGGTACCAGCTCCAAATGCAATCCTACTTTGGCCAACGGAAGATAAGGATCCTTTTTATGAAAATTGTATGGCACCACTTCCAGATTCCAGGAGTGGCCTCTAAAAGTAGTTGAACCTGTTGACCAATTACTGTCTAGAAGAACGGCTAAATAGCAATTACATCACACCAAACTCGGATCTTGTCAGATGCATGTCACATATAAGTGAATAACAGTAAACAATTTTATCCAAACGATTTCCCCCATTCAGTTATACAGGCTTCGCTCTAAGGCTGAATTATCTTGCAACCAAATCAGGTTGTAGTCCTATTTAAAATTAAACATGATTCAGGGGTTAAATCAAGATTCCCTGAGGGCAGAAATAAATGGGGTTTAGGGTGACTGCTTCCCTTAAAACACTCCAGGCCAGAGTCATCTTATTTTTTTAATAGAATAGAAATTTGGACATTCAGCTAAGTATTTCCTTTAATTCTTAAACAGATGAATAGCTCAGAAATGAGAAAACCCTCTACATTGTCCATAGATGTTACTGAGTTTATTGTCTATTATTTTACTCAAGAGCCTTTGTTTAGATATCCTTTTGACAAATCTCTTTAAGAGCTTAAGATTCTCTTCCAAAAAAAAAAAAAAAAAAGCTTCCTTTTGTGATAAACCTTGATCCTTGAGGGCTTTGCAAATTGTCATATTTCCTACTTTATCTTGGCAGCTAGAAAGCATAGCACCTGGCAGGGAAGACTGGGTGGCTAGGACAAGGGGTGAGAGGGAGATGTTCTTATCATATACATGTTTTACCTTCTGAATTTTGAAACTTATGCCTGCATTATCTACCAAAAATGTGAATAAAATTTCAATAAGAAGGCACAATGACAACTTAGAAGACTGTCCTTTATTCTGCTATTATTCCCTTCCCTGTTTTTGGTGGCGATTGCTAGATTGTTTTTGCTTTGCCATGTTTATTTTTATACCGTCCTTATGTGGCAAAATTAAAAGTTAGCAATTCTTACTGGAATTAGGCTAGGTATAAATACACAAATACATACACACCCCACACACATACCCAAAGTCACACACTCCAATCCTCGTGCTGAAAGACCCCTGCAAAGCCCCTGCTCCCCTCCCCTGACCTGATGACTGGGAAAGACAGGCCGGAGAAGATTGGTACTGTCCCTCATCAATGGTGAACTTGGACCCAGAACCCGTGCCCCCATCATTCCCAGTCCATTGCCCTTTCATTAGCATTGAATCCACACTTGAAATCAACCAAAAATACGATTTGCTTTATAAAAGCACTGTTGCAAGCCACTTGGAGAAGGCTAATAATTGCAAAAGCAAAAGCTATCTCCAAGAACCGATTTTCATCTTTACAGGAAAATGAAATGAACCCAGATATGTACTTTCTTTTCTTCAGCAGTGCTATTTATATTCGGCGACTTGTGGTACTTTGAGGAAAAGGACATTAGTTTAGTCAGTTTCTGCTCCACTGGTTCCTTCCTCCCTGTCACCGTAAGCTAAAAAAATATATATAAACTCCTTAGCACAGCACCAGCGTCCTTCCGATTTCCGATTCCTGCTTTCCAGCCTGGTCTGTCAGCTCTCCTGCACACAACTGCCTGTTTTCCACCATGCCAAACTACTTCTGGGTTCCTCCACATGCCATTTCCTCTGGCGTTTGCTTGTGTCTGCATACACTGCCCCCTCCGAGGGACATCTCTCTTCCACCGAAACCCACCCCTCCTCCACGGTAGCTCTTTGGTGAAGACTCTGTCACTTCCTGGGAAACACTTGCCTAACCTCGCAGATGTCATTCCTTGCCCCTTCCTTTGCTCTCTGCTTCCATTAACATTTGCCAGACGCCTCTTTCAGCATTTCCCTCACTGTGGGGTGAATATTTACGACATGTGTCTTCCTGATGAAACTGTGAGCTCCAATCAGGACAACTGTCTTTTTTGTAGTCATTTCCCCACTGGCTGCCTAGCATTGTGCTCAGCATACAGTAGGTGATCAATAAATGTTCTCAGAAGGAAAAGGGGGAGAGAGGGAGCAAGGGGAGCCAGTATTTGGGACGCAAACAGAAAAAAGCCATCCTGTATGTTCATCTTTAGATTGTAGCTAAGGAATAGAATATTTCCCCTATGGCTAGTGGACCCCGAATTAGCTACTTAAAAAGAAATTTAGAAAACCAGGCAACACAGGCCTCAGGTCGAATTAGCTACTTAAAAAGAAACTTAGAAAACCACGCAAGGCAGCCCTGGGGTAGGAAAGCAAGCAGATACAATGTTTGCTGCCTTGCTCTCTTCTTTCTATCTAGGCTCCTGCCTGGGAGCTACTCTTAGAGGAACATTCCCTCCGCCTCACATAAAGGCAGGGAAGCATTTGTATTAGCCTTTGGTATTAAGCGAAATGTCTTGCACTAAACTGAGACCAGTTTAGTGCACAAAACTGAGACCAGTACTTACAAGCCCATGACTTATGCCTCTAATTCATTGTATCAGCCAGCCCCTCATCTCTTGAACTTTACTGAATGACACCAGTTTCTCCAAATGGGAACAAAAGAAAAAAGTAGAAATCTGACAGCCCAGTTCTAATCCCCACTGTGCCATGTGACTGTGAGATATTTTTTTTTTCTTTCTCCTCAGGTTCCTCCTCTATAAAAGGAGATGTTTGGACTAATGGCCCCTTCTAGATCTAAAAGCTTTTTTTTGTTTGTTTTAATGTTTCTTTATGTTTGAGAGAGAGACAGTGTGAGCCAGAGAGGGGCAGAGAGTGAGGGGGTGGGGGGAGACAAAGAATCCAAAGCAGGCTCCAGGCTCTGAGCTGTCAGCACAGAGCCTGATGTGGGGCTCAAACTCACGAACCATGAGATCATGACCTGAGCCACCCAGGTGCCCCAAGATCTAAAAGCTTTGATTTTGCATCAGAGTATAATGAGGAGGTGAAACTACATGCTTACTAAATATGAGTAATCGACCAATATTTATTGCATTCAGAGGATGTGCAGGCACAGTATCAAGGACATAGGTGTATGTGAAGGATATAAAGAAAGATTGGAAATGGCCCCTGCTCTCTAAGGGCCAACAATCTAATCAGAACTTTACAACACGCAAATCCTGCCAAATATTATCAAATCAGGCATGTGAAGCACCAGGTGAGGAAGAGAGATGATAAAAGCTTTGACACCACATTGCTGATATGTTAGCAAACCTCACTCAGAGCAGACAAGGGAAAGAACGGACCGCTGAAATACTGACAATACTAACTGCCCCAACGTATGATGCTCATAAATCACGGAGTCATCTATGGTACTCTGTTAGTTTAAATCAATTTCAGCATCAAATTTAACAAGGAAAAAGAAGGGACACCTGGGTGGCTTAGTCGGTTAAGCATCTGACTCTTGATTTCCGCTCAGGTCATGATCTCATGCTTTGTGAGTTCAAGCCCCACATCGGTCTCTGTGCTGGCGGCTCAGAGCCCGCTTGAGATTCTCTCTCTGCCTCTTCCCTACTTGTGTGCTTGTGCTCTCTCTCTCTCACTCTCTCTTTCTCTATCTCAAAAGTAAATAAATATGTAAAAAAAAAAAAAAAAAAAAGAGGAAAGGAAAGAAAATGCACTCCTTCAGAGTGAACCCTCAAGACCTGACTAAAAATAATGTCAATAATAGTAACAGTAGGGCACCTGGGTGGCTCAGTCGGTTCAGCGTCCGACTTCAGCTCAGGTCATGATCTCTCACAGCTCGTGGCTTGAGCCCTGCGATGGGCTCTGTGCTGACAGCTCGGAGCCGGGAGCCTGCTTTGGATTTTGTGTCCCCCCTCTCTCTGCCCCTCCCCAACTCATGCTCTGTCTCTCAAGGATGAATAAACGTTAAAAAAATAATAATAATAATAATAGTAACGGTAGTAACAACTTGCCAAGTGCCAAGTCCACTGATCAGCACTTGCACTGTGAAGTCAGGTGACTTAGTTCTGTTTCCAATGACTGCTCCCATGAAGAGTGCTTCCCTGACGGACTCATCCACCTCAACTGTGGGGAGAAAATAGTATCAGCGTATATCTGCCCAGACTGGGACAAGAACTTCCTCTCCTTCGGCTGTGTTTTGAGAGTTACCGCTCCTCTCTCCTTTTCCTCCCTACGCTTGTCTCCCACACACCTTTCCTGATTCTTGCAGTGACTCGATGAACAAAGCCATAAACACCCCACCGTACTCACATTTCTCTCAGGCCCCGGCCTGCCTACTCTAACTATGCAGCAAGAGAGTAAGAGAGCAACAGTCTCACAGGCCAACTCCAACTTCAGATTAGACAAGATTTCATACGACTGGAAAATATGAAGTTCAAATGCCACGCAGAAGCATGGGCTGGGATCTCACCATCTTGAGTCACTTATGTGGAGAAAATGTACTCCCGATCCTTTGACTTCATTTCCAGCTCCTTTCTCTGGGGGGCGTTTCTTTTTTTCTTTTTCTCATATTGAATTATTCTGCTTCGGTGGCTGAAATAGTACTTTTTAGCAAGAGTGGGTTGTAACTCTGAAACTCTATAAAAAGGATTAAGTGTGTTAATTTGCTTGGCGCCCTAATTTCCTCTGTTTCTCTGTGAGGCCCCTTAAACTTCATTATTACACAACATGGAAAGCTAAATTAAAAGAGAAATCTCCTGTCAGGTAACTAACCCTGAAAATTAAAATATTGCCGTTAGATTATCGGTGTAGTCTCCCGTTTGCCTTTTAACCTAATGGAGTTAGTAAACTAATTTCCTTTCTACATTGCACTCAGTCACATCATGAGTGACACATTATTCTGCTAATGCGTTAGGACAGTAATGTAGAGGAGAGTGTGCTCTAGTCACAAGGTAGGCACACTAACAAAAGAGGCTAACTTCGAAGCCCATTGGTGGCTCTCACTCACCCGAAAACCACATCCTGGTGCAGGGTGCTGGCCTGGAAGCCAGTTCCCAGGGGATCAGGAATGTGGCTCCAGGATTCTCCCGCCCCCTTCCTACCACGTGACTCTGGATCTGGATTTTCAGAGTGGGTGAGCATAAGGCTACTGTTTCCTTTTGGTTTTTTCTGCTCAGAAATGGCACCTAGTGCACCATTCAACGGTTTCCCCCTTCCCATCTCAAACTCCAGATGCTGGACCGTAAGTTTAGCAAGCTTTATGTGAAAGTTGTTCCTTTTTCACACTTACAGCCCATAGCCACACTATTGAGCATGTAATTTTTTTTTTTTCTTACGCTTGCTTAAGTTTTGTTTTACTTTAATGCCCCACAAATTCTGGGCTCAGGGTGGGAGTTGGGAGTTGGCTTATGGAGGGGGGTGGCCATGAGCAGGAGTTGTGGAGTTATTTAAACTCTGACATCTGGAAAGTCCTGCCCCAGCCAAAGCATGAGGGAGGGGAAAAAGCTAATTTCGACGTTGCAGGTCATTCTTGAAGATATTTATGGATCACTATGTGCTAGGCCAAAAGAATAAGCAACATTCTAAAGCAAGAATTGCAACGTTTTATAAAAAGGAGAGAATATGTAGTCAGACCCAAGGTCTAGAGTTTGAGAGGCAGAGGACTGATTTTAATGGTCCTTCAGTGATTCAACTAAAAGCTCCTAAGTTCCTTTTCGATGAAAAAAAGAGAAAATGAGGCACCATTTAACTCAAGACATTTCCAGGAAGGTCATTAGAAGCCATCATGTCACTCTCTTAGGTTTTTATAAGCTGTCAAAGTGAATAAATTAGTTGTGTCTCTACATTGCACTAAGAAGATTTGAAATAGAATAGGGATAATAGCTGGGAGCAAAAAGGACATTTATTTTTCTTCTTTCTCTCTCTTTCTCATACTCACAAGTATGTAAAATCGATCGTGTCTGGTTTGAAGTATAAATAAGGAAGACAAGACAGAATCGGAGAACCAAAATACACGAACACCAATCTATCCCCCAGTCTCAGCCTCTCCATTTTGGCGGTGGAGATCCAATTAATCTTGTTCCCCAAAGCGAGGTATCTGCTCTGGGTATCCTACCAGCAGCAGCATGCCCCACCATGGGTAGATACCATTGGATTTCACCCCTGCTTTCTAATTTGGTCACTGGGACTCTGGTCCACACTTGAACTCCAGCTCCTTTGGTTGAATGCTGAAAATCTAACACTCCCTCTTCCTGAGAGGTGAGACCCTGCCCCAAACCCTAATTGCCACTTCACCTGGCCCACTGCCTCCCCATCCGTGGCTGTCTCTACTGCCCAAATGCCTGCCCCTGCGTTCCTGCAGACTGTGGACCACACTAGCCTTGGCTGGATCACCTTAGGCATGTGCTGACCAGCTCTATCTGTCCCCCACTCACTCCTTCGCTCCCTCTATTGAGACCCCAGTAGTCACTTATCGTTCTGTGTATACTGAGCACCTACTCTGTTCCAGTCTCTGTGCAAGGCAGTGGAGTCACAACTGCTCCTCAAGGAGCAGACCAGCAGCAGAGACAACAGGTGGAAGATTCCAAGGATTGCTCTGACAAAGGAGCGGACCCTAACCCACCATCTTGCTCCCACTCACCTCTGAAGTGATCTTGGATTCTTGCATATATCCTGGGGCAGTTTTCACAAGAGATGATCAATGTTCACAGTTTGGCTCAGCTGACTGTTAAAACATTTAACTCTTTTTTCTTTAAGGAATTGATTGATTGATTGATTGACTGATTTAGAGAGTGAGAGGACAAGCAGGGGTGGGGCAGAGAGACAGGGAGAGAGAGAGAATCCCAAGCAGGGTCTGCGCTGTCAGCACAGAGCCCGTGGAGGGGCCGAATTCTGTGAACCATGAGATCCTGACCTGAGCCAAATCAAGAGTCAGACGCTCAACTAACTGAGCCACCCAGGTGCCCCAGACATATAATTCCTTTTTAAATGAGCAGCAGAGAGTGGTTGAGTATTGCCAAGGAATGATAATTTCAAGATCACTACTGGCCAAACTCCCCAAAGCCTGGTGCATATTTATTTATGGAGGATTGCCTGAAGGACACGCGCAGATTAGCCAGTATACTTTATACAGCTATTATCAACTGCAGAACCTTCCTGAGGTCCCCAAGGCCCACCCTTCAGGACCTCAGAGGGCCTCCTGCAAACCTCTAATTTAGATGTTCGATAGAACTATTAGGGCTTCATGGAGCACAGTTTGTTCTGGGTGGTCTGAAATTTAGCAGAAGAGGCTAGGTACTACTCTGCTCTTGAAATGCCCTCTGCTCTTGAATTCTTTCACACCACATCCTCCCTTGCTCTTTCCTAGATCTTTGGCTTCTTAGTCAGTTTGGAGGGTTACCTTCTCTTGATATCCAAAACTGAACTCACCAGCCTCCCCCACCAAAGCTTATTCATGACGCAGCCTCTGCCCATCTCCCCAGGCTCATCCACGCCTCCATCACTGCTCTCCCCTTGTCCCCCAAACTGCGGCCAGACTGGACATCTTTCAGTTTCTCAGATCCACCACACCCTCACTTTTACACGTGATGTTCCCTCTAACTAAATTGGTTGACCATGGACACACACACACACACACACACACCTTTGCCTAGGTAGTTCACCTTTCAGGTGCCTCTTCTCCCAGGAAGCCTTCCCTGACCTTACCTCTATCCCCTCCAGCTATGTGGCTTACCTCTGCTGTGCCCTACCAGAACACTTTGGACTACCAACTTCCTTGTGATTGTCATATACTCTATGAAGTGCTTGTCACAAAGTGAAGTGAATTAAATTACTCTTTCTGAAAAATGAATTTTCTGAGAAACGAATTGACAGATGCTCTCACCAACAGCCCCAAGAAACGCATTGTCATGTACTCTGTGAGGATGTTGTTGAGGATACTGTACATCATTCTTCTAGAGCCTTATTCATGATGACCTGCTCTGGGTGCTTCCTCCTGCTCTTTGAGTTAGCAATAGTTGTGCTTCTCCTAAAAGGAGTATTTTATCTTAGACACATTTTCAATTGTGTAAGAATTATGATACCTTTGTTATATTGGCTGCTAGAAACCTGAAAGCTAAATTGCGTGCCACTCTTTATGGAATTCATTTTATAAATTTGTCTCATTTCTGTTTCTCATTTCATACTTACTTTCAAATTACAATTTCAAGTTCACTTGCCATATGTTATTGTTGCTTAATTGTAAGTGGGCTTAACTCGTTTTGGAATAAGATCAGGTATAATTAATCAAATAAACAAATGATGTGATAAAAGAGTAGAAAGTTGAACAGAGAAAGGTAGCATCTAAATGGTGAAGGGAATGTACCAGTTAGTATTCTTTAATTTGCAAGTCACTTAAACCCCAAACTGGCTTAAAAGACAACAACAAAATATCAATTTAATCTGAAAAACTCAGTGGTAGTTTGTTTTCAGGCAAGGTTTGATCCAGGGGCTCAAAGAAGAGCGATAGGGATAAAAACTTTGTTTGGTTTATTATTAAATTTCCAGCAAAGAGGTCACTATTATATAAATGCTCAATAAGTATTTGTTGACTTTGTTGTTGTCAAACTCCTAAAAGTTCCTGCAAGATCCCAGGATCTATCCTGGATCATATGCCCATCCCTGGACCAATCCTTTGATTAGGAGGATCCAGGCCCCTAATTTTCCAGTCTTAGTCACACAGTCCAAACAACAAAGCCAGGGGTGAGTCCCCAAGGCAACCATAGGCATTGCAATGGGCGAAAATGGTTCTCCAAAGAAAATCTGGGCATTGCAAAGGAGAAATAGATGCTACACAGACAAAACAATATGCATATGGATGGACAATCAAGAAGGTAATGCTTTAGTTGAATTTTAAAGGATAAGCAGGAGTTAGCTAATAAAGAGGGCAGTTATCAGAGGGTAACATTCTAGGTATGTTCAAAGCACAGAGGCATAAAATAGCTTAATGCTTTCGAAGAATTGTAAATACTTTAATATGCTTAGAGCAAACAAGGGTGGGGACCGGTAGGAAAATAACTAGAGAGATAGAGTACAAATATGAGGGATCTTTTAGGCTAATACAGGAGGGTGTACTCAACCTAGGAAACCTATGTAGAATTTCTAGCAGGGGAACATGCCTTACAGCTAAGCCTATGACCTTCATTAAAATTTTTTTTAATGTTTATTTATTATTGAGAGACAGAGAGACACAGAGCATGAGCAGGGGAGAGGCCGAGAGATGGAAAGACACAGAATCCGAAGCAGGCTCCAGGCTCTGAGCTGTCAGCACAGAGTTCGACGCGGGGCTCGAACTGACAAACTGCGAGATCATGACCTGAGCTGTAGTCAGACGCTCAACCGTCTGAGCCACCCAGGCACCCCAGCCTATGACCTTCATTAAAGAGTCAAAACTGGTTTGCCCTGGAAACACTGAGTGGAGCTGAGTCTTCAGGTCACGGAAAGGAGTCCCAGTTGTGGGCAAACACAGGGAACAGGGACCAAGCAAAGCCTAGGAATCAAACAGACCTGGGAACCAAACAGAGCCTGCCAACACTGTCCGGTTCTTGCTTTTTTAAGGTCCAAGCTTGGGGCCTAAGCTGTCGAGGACTTTTCATCTTCACGTGAAAGCACTCTTCTGTGAGCTGAGAGATATTCAATGGCATGACTTGGTTGCATATTGCATTCATTTGCTGAGGCTGCCATAACAACACCCCACAAACTGGGTGCCTTAAACAATAGGAATTTATTGTAGCATAGTTCTGGGGGCTAGAAGTCTGAGATCACAGTGTCAGCAGGGCTTGGTTCCTCTGAGGGCTGTGAGAAAGAATCTGTTCCACGTGTCTCATCTAGCTTCTGGTGATCTCTTGGTTTGCAGAGGCATCACCTTTAACTTTGCCTCCATTCCATATTCACCTGGTGGTCTCCCTGCGTGCGTGTCTGTTTCCAAATCTCCCCTTGTTATAAGGACTCCAGTCATATTGGATCAGGGCTCACCCTACTGACCTCATTTTAACCTGATTATCTCTACAAAGACTGTACCTCCAAACCAGATTACATACTGAGGTACTAGAGGTGAGCACTTCAATGTATGAATCTCTGGAGGACACAATTTAATGCATCAAGCTATCATTTTAAAAATACAGTTGTGGGGTGCCTGGGTGGCTCAGTCTGTTAAGCATCTGACTTCAGCTCAGGTCCTGATCTCGCGGTTCATGAGTTCGAGCCCCACATCGGGCTCTGTGCTGACAACCTGGAGCCTGCTTCCGATCCTCTGTCCCCCTCTCTCTGCCTCTCCCCGTGTGTGTGTTCTGTCTCTCTCTCTTTCTCTCTCTCAAAAAAATATATAAACTTAAAAAAAAAAAGATCCGTTTGTTATCAAGGCTGTAAAAGAAAAGTAAACATTCCCTAAGTGAATTTATTTGCTTATAAAGGGTATGGTATCATGTTGGTTTGTAAAGGCAAAGAAAGTAACACCAGTAATACAAAAGACCCAGAAGCAACCCAATACTCCATAATGAAGAATGCTTTTTTCGATTAAATTTTAAAATGCTTCTTTTCTCACTTGTAGGATTTTTCATGGACCCTAGTGTAGAGGAGAGTGGCTGTGGCGTTATACAAACTTTCCATCTATTGAGTCTTTTCTGCACACCTAGCATTCAATCCTCCCCTAAAGTTCTCTGAGGTAGTTATCACTCTCCTCATTTGCAAATGAAGAAACTAAGAATCACCTCAAGATTAACTGCATTTCCCGGGCTGCATTTGGTGGGCAGTGGGGCAGGGATTTGAATTCAGATTTCTCTGATGACAAATCACCACAGGCAGTATCCAAAGGAGTGTTATGAGAGTCCTGGTTGAAGACCAAGCATTCACATTTTCATTGAATCCAAAATATGCTGCCCGACACACTGTCTGGAGAGGAAGTAAGCCTCTGGAGGGAACAGTTGTGGATGCCCTGCCATGCCCAACATATTTGATGCTCAAGTAAACAACACCTTTGTGGAGTCATCATAAAGTTAGAAGTCCTCTGATAACAGATTCATCTCTTAGCATAAGAAAGTAGCATTTCCCCCAATTAGTGGGGAAGTCCAAGTGCAGGCATTACAAATATTCTCTCCATGAGCTTCTACATACCCAATTCTGCCTGCTACAAATGCCTGCTGGTCCACTGAAAAGGACTTTCTCGTGAAGACGCCACAGTATGAGTGACGCCATTCTCTGCTCCATCCTCCATGGATTCTATTCTCCTGCATCACTCATTTGGTTGGGAAAGTGCTTTCATGTGAAGGTCTTGATTGAGACAATAGACAGATAGACACCCACAGATACTAGCAAAGAGAGTGGACTCTCTGCCTCTAAAAGTACTAATTTCACTACCTCCATGGGTGAAACAAATCACCTTCTCAGTCTTCTTGGGCAGTTCTGGAGGTTAGAGAGAAGCTAAAAGTTTATAGCTTAATAGAAGCATTTGTAACCATGGCAAGATAAACAGACATAACTGAAAAGCTAACTCCATAAAATGCCGAGGGGCAAGACAGCCTAGGTTGTTTCCCTTCAGATTCCCATCAGTTACAAACACCACAAGCAAGTGGAGTTATTTCAAAAGCAACAGCCTTGTTTCCTGAGTGATCTGTGCTCAAAGAATTAGAAACTCATCCTGTGTATCTAGAAGGGAGACAGTTTCTGAAGTGCAGGAGATGTGAGTCAGACTTGGAATTACAGAGCACAGTGCCAAGGCGAAACCGTTCCCTAGATTTGTACCATTTCCTCCTCCCTTTGCCTTTAGATGTTACTTCCTTACATCCTCTTTTTCATCGGCTCTATTTTTGCTGAGTTGTCCCTTGCTTCACTTCCAATGAAAATCCAGGAGACTCGGTGCTCTGAAAAATTCTGAAATTGGCAATTTTGATTTTTCTTAAAGGAATATGAATGCTTCTTACAACACCCACCCCCCAACACACACACACACACACACACACACACACACACACACACACACATCTTCGTCTTCCTGGAAGATGATACAGTATCCTAGATGGTTGTGACAGGGGTTGAGAGATCAACAAAGTCCAGCTTTGCAGAGACACCTGTCAAGTTGGGGGTTAGCAGCTGCCGTGGAGTCTGCCCTCTGCAACCTCGGGGGAAATCGTACCCACATGGGTGTGTGACTCCACTGATGTGGAACTGGAAATGGTGAGAGGTTCTAAGGGGACACAACTGTCAGGGCAGAACTTGCAAACAGGCCTAGTACATCCTGGGAGAAAGTGCCTGAGAGCCCAACCCTGGCAATCGGGCAGAGAGAAAACCTGGAGAGTAGTTGGCCAATTAAAAATGATCCTCGTGATCAAATTAATACTCTGAAAACGACTCTAAAGTAAGACGCGCTAACTTGGGTCAGGCTCTGGACATTGGGGTGGGCTCAGGTTCTCACATGAGCCCCCCACACTTGGGGAATTTCTTTGAGATGCTAGGACCGTCGAGGAGGGGAAGGGAAAGAACTAGAGGCTGTATATTCAGCTTCTTGCTCCCAGGCCTAGGCAGCCCAGCTGCAGGATTACCCGAGATAGGATCGAGTCCAAGGGGGTCCCCAGCGAGGCGAGGCGAGGCGCGCCGGAAGGAATCTAAGAGTTTAATTAACTACCCCTTCCCCCAGCACACACGCCAAGTGAAGAGAGACCCAAATAGGCAATCCCCAAACCGTTTGATCAGAGGAAATTGGGTTTGTCTTTTCCCCCGCGTCACCCCTTCCTGTCTTTCAATCCATCAGGATTGTTGGTTTAAAAAAAGGGGGAGGGAGCATAAAATCGGGGGCGGGGCGGAGGAGAAGCGCGAGCTGCACTTGAGAACCTGGGCTGCGCCGGGGTGAACTTCATCTCGCAGCTTACCCGCCCCCAGCTCCGCGCCGCCGGCTGCTCGCCCAGCGGGTCCTGCCCAGCTCGCCGCCCGCCCGCCCGC